>NC_090816.1:63146928-63746928 GCF_000390325.3 Nicotiana tomentosiformis | reverse complement strand
TCTCAGTTAAAAGTGTCGAGAAATACATTAGACATAACGATGAAAAGGAAGAGATATTCAAGTACATTTTGATCAAAGGCCGACCTTTTAAAATCTCTTTCTTTATATGGAGGGTATGGAAATATAAACTGCCAGTTGATCAAGTACTTAAAAGTGTAGGAGTCTGCTTACCATCCAAGTGCTGGTGTTGTGAAGAACCAAAGCAGGAGGCTATGTCTCATCTTTTTCTAACCTCTCCTACAGCTCAAAAGCTGTGGAGAATGTTTTGTATCATATGCAGGTATTAACATTTAAGGATTGAAATTAAGTCAGGTTATCACAAAGTGCTGGAAAAGAGAAGGGCCAAAACTTAAGGCCATACTTACTGCAATCTCAACCATTATCATGGGAGATATATGGAAAGGGAGAAATAAGATCAAACATAGAGGAAGAATGACATATAGCAGGATGGGATATCAAATGCATACAACAACATGGCAGCTGGAGAGGGTAAGATATCCAAAATTAAAGCACATCCCATTGAGCTGGCCAGACTTGGTAGATCATTTGGAGCAGCTCAAACCAACTTTGTTCTACAAGAAGATAAACTGGAATGCAGGAGTTATAAAATGCAATACTAATGGAGCATGCAGAGGTAATCCAGGAAGAAGTTCATATGGTTGAAGCAGTTGCAATCAAAGAGGCACTTCACAGCTGCATTACTAGGGGAATCAATCAGGTAGTACATGAAACAGATTCTATACAGATGAAGTAGATATTACAAGGAAGTAGATATTCTGATTTAGGACATACAGAAATTCATGCAAAATTCAAACTCAACACACTTACAGAGAAGGCAACACGATGGCTGATTTTTTAGCAAATCTTGCATTACATGGTGGAGGGAAACTGGAATTCAAATCCTTCCAAGAACTACCAGTTAAAGGAAGAAGGTTGTTCAATATGGATAAGGTTCTGTTTACATATTTGAGGATAAAAACCAAGAGAATAGCACGATAGTCACAATATTCTTAGCTTTCTGGATCTACTGGAGATGTACACAAACAAGCTGCAAGGAGGAACAAGTTCAAAGTATAGTAGTTATAACTCATGTTTTAGGAAGAGAGAGATTCACTAACCTAAACTGTCATTTGATTAGTCCTTTTATTTTAGCTAGCTTTTATTTTGAATATGATGTAAGGCCTATTTGTTATATTTCTTTTATTAACAAAATCTGCCAATACCCCGCCCTCCCCCCCCCCCCCCCAACACACATTAGTATATTAGTTAAAACAATTACAAGAGAGTTTGAACAACACATGAAACACTTTATAAATGTATGCAGTTAATCATAGCAGTGGTAACAGTCTAAATATACATACAACACATAAATCGAATATACAAAAATACAACATTAGTAAAATTCATAAAACAAGTATCAAGAATTAATATACTAGATATTAGATTCATACAACATTAGTAAAATTCATGAAACATGTATCAATAATTAATATACTGATATTAAATTCAGTCTTTACCCAGAAACCAACGGTCTCACATATCAAATTTATGTGCATACTGCCGGTTGTAATTGAAAAATAGCAACTCTCGAAGGATGGATTCAATTGCACAGGCAAAAAGGAACGCAAGTCCATACACCCTAACTAATACCTCAAATTGGATATGTGTCACGATCCAAAATTCCATTAAGCCGTGATGGCACCTAACTCAACCCGATAGGTAAGCCAAATAACATATGATAGAACTCTAGCAAGAAATCTTCAATAGTCAATAAATAAAATTGCGGAAATACATACAACTATCTCAAGGATTGGTAGTATAAGGAATGAGCGATTAAGATTAAGAATACAACTCCGATAGGAAGAACAAAAATACAATATTTATTTGAAATTCATAAACTGAAATATAAAGTCCTAAACTACCATAAACAAATGGTAGCTTGAATCTGAATTGCTGATACATCTTCAATGCTGGCCTTTGTCATCCACAACAGCTCAGCTCCAAGATCTGCGCGCAAGGTGCAGAAGTGTAGTATGAGTACAAACCGACCCCATGTACTCCATAAGTATTAAGTCTAGCTTCGGTGAAGTAGTGATGAGATTTTAAGTCAAAAGATACAGTTGCGGCCAAACGCACACGTAAATATACGTGGTCGTCAAGTAATAAAGTGACTAAAAGTCGGATGTCGAACCCACGAAAACTTGTGATTAACTATTAACTAAATTAGACTATCCAAATTATCTAAGAAAGGATTAAACCCAAAAGTAGTGATGCTAAAGTAATTAAACTAAAAAGAAAATAACTAATGAACTTTAAACAGAGGAAGAGCTGATTTATATATTATCAATGTTATGTAAACGACCTAGGATTATGGGTTATCTAACATGGCCTATTGTATTCTTCAATTGAATTAACTAACTAATTTATCTAGTTTATTGGTTAACATGGTTAATATTCCTCATAAGAATCTGTCGAGTTCTTACTCGCTTATTTAAACTAATCTAACGCATATATGTCTATGGAATTAGAACTAACAAGAACGCATTTATAATTTCTGTAAATCAACCAAGCAAGGCAATTAGGTATATGTCTATCCTAACCGTAAATTCGTTCCCTGGTACCTAGGTTCAAGAACTTGCTCTACTCAATTCTAATGCAATCTAGAATTTCCACTTTCGAGTTCAATTCCAGATTCGTAGATAGTATTTAATTGGTGATCAAGCTATTAAATAATTAAGTGCAGGATTGAATAAATAAACTAATATAATAAACTAAGAAATAAAAATCAATATTCGAATAACAATTGTCATGAAACAACTACAACCTTAGAATGTGAAGTTTAGCTCCACATATATATGGTAGCAAAATAACAAATCATACAAAGAACATAAAAATTACTAACTTAGGTGGAAGAAAAGATGAAACCCGACCTCCACGATGACTTTGTGCTCTCCCTTGATCAAAAGTTATATAAAATTTGTGTTTAAGAACTATTTATAGGTGTAGGGAGAAGCCTAGAGGAAATAATCAAGTCCAAAACAAAAAAAAGGAAAAGAAATAATCTCCGACCGAAACACTGGCACGTTTCACGCGTTAGGCTGTGCCTCGCGAGGCTTGTCGCGAACTAACACTCTCGTGTCGCTTGGCATATGGCGGCTGAATTTCACGCCTCACTTTGTTTCCAATTGATTTGATGTGCCTAACTTTCCAATTCTCGTTTCTGTTTTCTTTTCAAATTCTTTGCAATTGTTTCTTTTTGTCATCAATCGTCTAATTATGTCATTATAATATTTACAATGAATAAACAATCATGAACCATTCTTGTAGCGTATAAAATACATATAAATTTTTTTACGTTACTTCAAATTTCATCTTCAAAGTACCTACACATAAAATAAACTCAATTAAGCATAAATATAGTACAATTTAGTATTAAAGTACCAAAATATAAGGTAAGCAATGCATTAAAAATATGAAATTATAGCCAAATATCACTACCCCACACTTAAATGTTTCTCGTCCTCGAGTCAACCAATAATTTGCATTATAATTGAGCCCTTTGTCTTTATACAATTGAGGCACACTACACCAATGACCATGTTTGATAGCAACAATTAAGCTCTAGAACATATGCATTCAACACACACTTCCCTTTAACTTATGCCAAGCTTTAACATATTCGGAACATAGACAACATGCTCATAACAATCCTAACTTCCAAAACTGACTCAATGTTAGAATACACTCATGGCTTGAATACTCAACATCGTAGAGAAGTCTAATAATGTTACATATTCCTCGTGAGACCATGTGCCCTCACAACAAGAACAAGAGAGCAAGTTCTTTTCACACATTCGAATCTCATGATCAAATATATTTTAATGCTCACATATATCAAAGAAAATAGCTCACTCTCACAAAGAATTTACATGCATGCAATTGGTACCATAGGCTTGCCCATAATATAAATCTCTACTAATGTCGGCTCACTCGATCTAAAATCAATTAGGATTTTTTTGTTTTTGTAATGTAGGCTACGGGATGGGTAGAATATATGTAGGAATAGTGATTCAACATCCTAAGCACTTTAACACATCACATGATAACTTAAGCGCAAAGTTCTCAATCCACTTTAATTTCATAGCTACAATCACCCCCAACAATGTTGCCTCTTTATTTAAGCACTACTTTAATTTATACCCCACTAGCAAGAACAAAATAATAATTTATTCACCTATATTTTTTCTTCTCTTTTTTCATATTTTTTCTTCATTTTCAATTTCCACTAGTGGTGTATTATTTTACAAAATAAGTGTACCCTTCTTTATTTTATTGGTTCCACTCAAAAGTCACTCCACACTTAGTCTCTTCTTACTTCTTTTAGCGCTCATTTTACAATTAAAGTGCTTTAAGAGGTAAAAGGAATAAAACAATGTCAATTACGAACAAAAAGGGGATAGGCTTGTAATGTGGGTGCCAAATAAAATCTATAGGCTCAAAGGGGTTAACTAGGGATAATTTTTATTTATGGTAAGAAATAAGCTCAACAATATCAAAGAAAGCCTAAAATTATTTTTCAAATCGGGCATCACCTAAAATTCTGCTTTAACTCACATATCGGACAAGTTCTAGACTCAATCACAAAAATATAGACTACACAAAAATTTCACCACACATGGCACATGACTCACTAAGGACGGTCATATTCCGACTCTCAAACGATGCAAGTATTCACAGAGCCACGAGATATTCAACATTAAGCACAAAGTGAACATAAGTCAAGTAAATGAGATATAGGCGTCACAAGACATGCTATCCAATCTGTACAGGCATCATAGACAATTTCAAAATATAGGCAAGATACTACACATGTCAAATCCTAAATATGCTACTATCAAACAAGTCAAGGGCGCTTAGGAATCTCATCTTTCTTCCATTTATTCCCTAAAGTCTAACCTACTCTAAAAATAAAAAATTACTACCCGGTTCAAAATACATCTCATGAGAAAGAATCGAAAAAAAACCCACGAGGGATTATTGCTACCTAAAGAAAACTAAAAGACATATTTGTTTTGTGTGTGTTATTGGTTAGACTTTAATCCCTCAAGAAAACTGTCTAGGAGATCCATCGTAAGGAAAAGTCCAAATTTTTCAATTTTTTTTTGTTTTGATTTTCCATATTTAAAAAAGTAATTTAAGTTACTAAAGCTACTACTAAAATATTACACTACTACAAAAACAAAAACAAGAAGTTAAACTCAAAATAAGTTAAACTAATTATCTAGAGGAAATTTTTCACCCCACACTTAAAAGAGTGCAATGTCCCCAATGTACAAATAAAGTAAAAACAAATAACTAGGGTGGACAAGAAACTCCCTGAAAGGCCAAAGGCCGAAGCCATAGCGGCTCACGGGTTACTTAGTTTTCTCCTAGGCATGATCCTTTGTGCGGGCATCCCACACTTAGTTCCAACCATCTGGCTCATTTTTGCACACTTTCTATAGCTTTGCTCCCTATGTTTAAAATCCTACAAAATAAAACAACACTACAAAAATAATACAGTAAGAAAAAAATTAAAACTAAGAGAAAGCAGTAAAGCTGGGTTGCCTCCTCACAAGCTCCTAATTTAACGTCGCGGTACGACGTGAACCACTTTTTATCTCCACCTCGAACCTATGAATTGAGCACCTAATTTGGCTTCAAGCTTTCTGTTATGCTCCCGGGGCGGTGAGATAAATTTAATTGGGCCAAGAAACCAATATCGCATTCTACACTTCTTGGCTTCGGATGAGGTATGTAATTCTATCTCTCTGGCGCGATGAATTCAAGAATGTAAGCACCTCGGTCCTCGTCCATTGGCTCCTCCAAAGGCTCAGATGACTTGATTTTCATGTCATCATCCAAACACAGTGTTGAAAAATATATGAAATGAGGACCAATATGCCCTAACTCTAGAATTGTATTACTCTTTACATCCTCATATTTACATGCACAAGAGTCTCCAAATATAATATTATCAGCTTCCTCACATGGCTCTAGTGTACTTTTCTCAACATGGGCATCATCAACAAAAATATGATCGATTGATTGGCTCTCCACTTTTAGCTCCTCAATTTGGCGTATAAGCTCATTTTCAGCTTCACAAACTCATAACTATTTTGTTGGACGTTAGACGCATCAACCTTTGTACTTAATTGAGCTTCCAAGTCGTGAATATCAGTGCCAAATTGTTCAATCTATTATCTTAGTTTAACTCTTTCTTCTATTAAGTGTCTCATCCCACTTGCAATTTTCTCCCGTTGAGCCTCATATATTTCTAATCTTTCGGATTGTTCCACCAGCAACATATGGCTTAAAATCTCCACTTTTTTCAAAATTGTCTTCTTGCTGGAACTCACTCTATTCATTCAGTTCTTCCATATTGGCCTTCATTCTTGTTATTGCTGCCCTCATTCTTTTCATATCTTTTTTGAGTTCATCATGTTGTTCTGCTACTTACCTCAATATATCCCTAATATATGCATCACATACCATATACTGCACTTCATTGCTCCTATTAAACTCACAAACACTATTAGAAAATCATAATAAGGGCTCAGAGAAGGATAAAAAGAATTAGGACAATCATCCCAATGACCACCTTGACCACCACACATATTACAAATATTTCACTCAAAGAATTGAGATTGTGCGCACAACTCGCTCCCGGAAACATTCTGATAATTTTTCCACCAGTGAGGTCCTTCACAATATGGACATGGATCATCAAAATAAGAACAACCATCATTCGAACAATTTTCATTCCAAGATGCCATGTTAAATAAATAAAAAATACTAATTAAACTAACAATTAAAAAAAACTTGAATTAGATAAAAAAAAATATGTCTAATCTAGAAAAATAACTAATTCTAAGTCCCCGATAATGACGCCAAAAAACCGTTGCGACCAAACACACACGCAAGTATACGCGGTTGTCAAGTAATAAAGTGACTAAAAGTTGGATGTCGAACCCACGAGGACTTGTGATTAACTATTAACTAAATTAGACTATCCTAATTATCTAAACAAAGATTAAACACAAAAGTAGAGATGCTAGAGTAATTAAACTAAAAAGAAAATAACTAATGAAAACGATTTAGGGTTATGGGCTATCTAACATTCCTATTGTATTCTTCAATTGAATTGACTAGCTAATTTATCTAGTTTATTTGTTAACAGGGTTAATATTGCTCATAAGAATCTGTCAAATTCATACTCGCCAATTCAAGCTAACCTAATGTCTATATGTCTATGGAATTAGAACTAACGAGAACGCATTTATAATTCCTGTAAATCAACCAAGCAAGGCAATTAGGTATATGTCTATCCTAACCGTGAATCTGTTCCCTGATGCCCAGGTTCAAGAACTTGCTCTACTCAATCCTATTTGCAATCTAGAATTTCCACTTTCGAGTTCAATTCTAGATTCGTAGATAGTACTCAATTGGTGATCAATCAATAAAATAAATAAGTGAAGGATTGAATAAATAAACTAATATAATAAACTAAGAAATTAAAATTAATATACAAATAACAATATTCATGAAAGAACCACAATCTTAGAATGTGAAGTTTAGCTCCACAGAGACATGGTAGCAAAACAACAGATCATACAAAGAAACATAAAAATTACTAAGTTTGGTGAAGAAAAAGATGAAACCCGGCCTCCACGGCGGCTCTATGCTCTCCCTTGGTCAAAAGTTATATAAATATTATGTTTAAGGACTATTTATAGACGTAGGGAGAAGCCTAGATGAAATAACCAAATGCAAAACAAAAAAGGAAAAGAAATAATTTCTGGCCGGAACAGTGGCGCGTTTTACGTGTTAGGCTACGCCTCACGAGGCTTGTCACGAACTAACATTCTCGCGTCGCTTGGCATATGGCGGCTGAATTTGAGGCCTCACTTTGTTTCCAATTGATTTGTTGTCATTCTCATTTCTGTTTTCTTTTCAAATCCGTTGCAACTATTTCTTTTTGTCTTCAATCATTGTCTAATTATTTTATTATAATATTTTCAATCAATAAATAAACATGAATCATTCTTGTAGTGTATAAAATACACATAAACTTTTTACGTTACTTCTAATTTTATCTCCAATGTACCTATACATAAAATAAACTCAATTAAATATAAATATAGTATAATTTAGTATTAAAGTTAAAAAATATAAGATAAGTACACTTAAAATATGAAACACTGGTGCGTTTCACGCGTTAGGCTGCGCCTCACGAGGCTTGTCGCGAACTAACACTCTCCCGTCCCTTGGCATATGGCGGCTAAATTTGACGCCTCACTTTGTTTCCAATTGATTTGTTGTCCCTAACTTTCCAATTCTCGTTTCTGTTTTCTTTTCAAATCCTTTGTAATTGTTTCTTTTTGTCTTCAATCATTGTCTAATTATGTCATTATAATATTTTCAATCAATAAATATTCATGAACCATTCTTGTAGTGTATAAAATACACATAAAATTTTTACGTTACTCCAATTTTATCTCCAAAGTACCTACACGTAAAATAAACTCAATTAAGCATAAATATAGTACAATTTAGCATTAAAGCACCAAAAATATATATGATAAACAATGCACTAAAAATATAGAATTATAACCAAACATCAGATACTCACTTTACTTAACTTGTACAGCTCAATAACATATACATGTTCACAGCAACAAAACCGAAGTCTAATTGTTCAGCATATTGAGAAGATATGCACCTCGCATCAATAAATTATCAACAATTGCATTGTCTCACCCAAAACCAAGGGAAGCGTGGCCGGCACCCGGTGCCATACTTGACCCCGAGCGTACCACTCTGTAATTGTAACTCTGGGGTAAGCTTCAACTTAGACCAAAAAGGCCTAACTGCAAACAAACATTACCAACCAAGGCCAACGAGCCCATGTTCTTAATCATTTGAAAATAACGTCTATCTCATCTGAAGGGTAAACATACCCAAAAGCTCATATACATAACTATGTAGGCCGACGAGGCCTCCATAAACATCTACAACAACAATACCAAAATGAGCATATACAAGGGCCTGCAAGGCCGCTATACTGACATACAAACATATTGAACTCATCTACAAGCCTCTAAAGATAGCGCAACTGTACTATGGTCGGTACAGGACTTCGACATATCCTTCGAACTTGTATATACAAAATGCTCTAAGAATCTAGACATGTTAACTCTGGATAAATGGAGCTTATCGATGCTAATGTAAGGATCTATCTACTAGGAAGGTCTATTCGGCTACCCACTAGAACATGCATGCATGAAATGCAGCTCCCGACAACAGGGACGTTAGTAAAAAATAATGTATCGAGTATGTAATGCAATAAAATAACTGAAAACTAAAACTGAACTGAAGTACATAGTAATCTGGAAGCCAAATTTAGGACACATCACATGTTCTGACTCAACACAATATAATATAGTGATATCATAGCTACACGGCCACATATAGGGCTCGGTATATCTCTCACTGACCAAGTAGCCAGGCAATAATATCTCTCACTGACGAAGTGGCAAGGCAAAAATAAACTCTCACTACCAAGTGGCCAAGCAACTATAAACTCTCACTAGCCATAGGCCAGGCAATAGAATCTCTCAATGACCAAATAGCCAGGCAAATATAAACTTTCACTGATTATAAGGCTAGGCAATAGTATCTCTCACAGACCAAATGGCGAGGCAATAGTAAACTCTCACTGACCAAGTGTCCAGGCTACAGAAAATATATATATATATATATATATATATATATATATATATATATATATATATATATGTATGTATGTATGTATGTATGTATGTATGTGTGTGTGTGTGTGTGTGTATATCTGATGTTGTATATCATGTACATAGTAGAATGTATGGAGGTACTTATGTAACTCTCTGTCTTTGTCCAACATCATGGTATAATATAAAGCGGATGGGATCCCCTCTCAATAGTATACGATGGAAGTATATGGAATGATGTAACACCTATTGTGACACAAGCTCTACAATATGCCTTTCTCGTATAATATTCATCCAATTTGTACTTACTATGGATTCATGTCAATGAAAGAAAAGGGATAGCCATAACATACATTATCACCACCTGTCAAATAACCACATTGAACTCATCTCGTCGCACCTTAATCTACAAAAATAATAATAATACTATCGTTAAGCTACGAAAGATACAACTATCGTACAACGAACGTCAAGCTTATTTTATATTAAAATGCGCAGCATCTCACCTATTTTCCTTACTTTCCCAATTCCATAAAAACAAGAATAACACATACAACCTTTAATACTTTTAGCACCACAACACACCCATCAGCCCAACAACACAAATCAATCTACACAACAACAAGTGTACAAATGTCACCAACGAAACTACTATTTAACACGACGAGCGGCAAGATCGGATTGGAACCAACTTAAACCCCTTTACCCTTCTGACGAGCTCGAAACACATACCTAAATTATGCTCGCTAGTCAAATATAGTATAGTATAATATCATATCTACGGGGATTGGATTTAAACAGTATTCTTGTAGTTTCTAGCTTGAGTGCTATCCAATATGATCAACAATTGAGATTTATATGATTTCTAACTAAAATTAACTAAGAATCTAAAGCTATTAACTAATGACAATCGTAACAAAGGTAAGCAAGGAAGTTATCAATGGGAGAAAATAGGGGTTGATAGGATATGTGCAAGATAATTATTTGGGATCTAACTCTTGGTCATTCACTTCTAATGTTTAAGTGAGTCTCTCGAATTCACTCAATTATTAGTTCAAACATTTAGCAAAAACTCCTCTCTCGATTAAGTCTTAACCTCACAAAATGAACCAATTTAATCACGTGAAGATATGCAAGAATGCGTAGTGGATTGGTCTTTAGGAGAACCTCTTTCGATTATTCTCGTATGTAGGTTTAATCAATGATTCAACTAGCCTCTTTTGATTACTAAGAAGAATTAATTAACTCAACCAACAATATAATGCAAAGATATCACATGTTATGCCTCTCTCGATTACATGAACTATATATATATATATATATATATATATATATATATATATATATATATAATACACATATGCAACAATTAAATCATCCAAAATGATTCAATACATAAAACTAGAGTTATAATCCACAAACAATCAACAAAACACCAAATCCATCAAACCCGAAAGGGGAACTACTCCATACATATGGAGTAATTCATCACAAATAAAGTTAAAGTAGAGGAAAACATAAATTCAATCCAAACTCATGTCTTGAGTGAGGATGGAATGATGAAATCCTTGTGCTCGTGTTCTTCCAACTCCTCCTTAGCCTCCTTAGTCTAATATGTGTCAAAAGTCCAGAAAATAACGTTTTCCCATGTATTTATACCAAGTAGGGTCGGGCCCATACGAAACTACCTTCTCATAGCTGAAATAGAATTTTCACTCTGTAAAATTTCACAGGCGCACCGCATGGGGCGACGCGCCATGCTGGCATTAGTAGGGATTTCTAGAGAGATAAGTTCTGACAAACAGCGGGATTTTGGGCATCCACAGCACCCCACGCGCCACCCCACGTGCCATGGCAAGCCATTTTTCTCAGAGTACGGATTGAATATTGCTTTTTGACGTCCAGACTTGGTCCTTGACCCCCGAACACGATTCCAGCTTAATCCCTTGGGCTTTTACTCAGACTTCAAAGCTCCAAATAGATCGAATTCATTCCATAACATTTACATAGCTCGGAATCACTTGTACAAGGCATAAAACACACAATAAGTGCAAAACACTATCAATTAAAGCTCAAACATGAATAAAGTACAGTGAACTAGAGTGCAATGAGTGACTAAAATACGTAATTATAGCCTACCATCGACACCCCACACTTAAACCATTGCTCGTCCTCGAGCAATCAAACTACACTTCATATAGACACGACGTTTTTCAACAACTCTAATTACTCATTACACTAAGAATATTTAAAATAGACTAAGCACAACACCGTAACATCATCGCCTCAAGATTTGACTCAAAAGCACCATGCATTTTTCAAAGCTCACTCACTTACTCTAACACAGAGGTCAACGACATTACCTTTCCTTTTATGAATCAAGTGCCCTCACACAATAATAGAGAGTAGTTCAACACACAATAAAATTTAAGAACAATCAGGAACTCAAGATAGAAAGAATTCACTCACTCTTAGAAGTAACATTCGTATGCCACAAAAGATGTACCATAGGCTTTCCCGTAGTGTACTACTCTACTAATTGAGCTCATTCAGTCAAGGATCAAGTAGGACTTTCATTGATTGTAATGTAGGCTGCGGGATGAGTAGGATACATTTGGATATAAGAGTGACTATACCTCCCTAAGAACCTTAATACATACATTTAACCATTCAAAACCCCACACTTATGACAAACCATAACTCCACATTCACATCAATATACATCAACTCCCTACTTCTTTAAGAACAATTACATCAAGAGTTACCACTGCCAAGGAATATGTTTTCCACAACAATACAACTATTGTTTTTCTTCTTTTTTCAATTCAAGTGGATCTTATTTTTTCAAAACAGTACACTCTTCTTCTTATTTCAATAGTTTCACTCAAAAGCCAAACCAACCACCCCACACTTCAGCTTTTACAAAGTACATAACAAATCAAGTGCTCACGAGAGGTATAAGGTTTAAATAGATGGTCAATCAAACAAATGGGTAAGGCTTGTAATGTGGTTGCCAAAAAAATATGATTATAGGCTCAAAGGGGTTAACTAAGATACATAATAATTAGGTGGGTAAAGGTCTATAACTAGCTCAACAAAGAAATGCCTATATCACTTCTAAGACTGAATAAAACTACTATTTCGCTTTGCAAACACATGGGGCAAGTTCTAGACATCAAATGCAATACACATAATAACACTAGACCTCACATACACATTGCACATAACTCACTCAGTATTGGACTATAATGACGCTCTAGTCAAAGCAGTTAAGCAAAATTAAGATCATACAATTTAAGGTACTTATATAAGAGTTAAAAATTGAGCCTAAACGTCATAACTAAAGCACTTACTATTCTAAAGGCATAATAAGGTCAAGAGATATTGCTTTCAATTTAAATCACAACACAAGACTTCCTACTACTCTACAAGACAAACACTCGATTCAAACAAAACCCTTGGAGAAGAACCATGACACAAAGAAAAACCAAGGGGAAATTATTACATTACCTACAAAAGCAAATCTTTTTGTCTTTTTTCTTTCTACTTTAATCCCTTAATAAACCTGTCGATGATATCCATCTTCGGGAAAAATCAAAAATTTTAAAATTTTAAGTTTTTTTTCTATCTCTTATTACTACAACTAATAAAAAAAAAAACTAATATACATACATACAACATATTCCCCACCCCACACTTTAAGTTGTGGCATGTCCCCATGACATATAATTAAAAAGTATAAGGTAAAGGAAACTTCCCTGAATATCTAGTCGGGGTCTAAGTCGAAGTCGGGCTCCATTCCTCGCGCCCGAACTAATGCACATATCCATGCAGACAACATCTTCTCAGCCTTTTTGGGGTACACCCCACACTTATCTTTCTCGCTCACCGCATCCTTCTCTCTTGATCCCTTCACTTTTCACTTAACACTTGCAGCTGGGTTGTCCTTTTGTGCCTCCTTTGCTACATTCATCTCAAAAGTCACAGTCTTCTCACCCACTCTAAGCATGAGTTTCCTCTCGTGTATATCCAATATTGCTCTACCCATCTCTAAGAATGGTCTTCCTAGTATTGGATGGACCTCCTTTTTCTCCTCCGTATTCAACACTATAAAATCCACAGGAAATATGAACTTCTCCACCCGAACTAACACATCTTCCACTATCCCCTCAGGTATTATAGTCGTTTGGTCTGCCAGCTACAAAGATATGTGTGCAGACCTTATCTCTCCAATCTCCTTCTCCAGTTTCCTGTAAATAGATAGTGGCATTAAATTATTTGAGGCGCAAGAATCACATAATGATTTATCAAAATGAATAGTTCCTACAGAGCAAGGTATAATAAAACTCCCTGGAACTCCACACTTTTATAGGAGTTTGTTTTGCAATATTGTACTGCAATGCTCTGTGAGCTTGACCACTGAGGTATTTTCTATCTTTCTCTTCTTTGCAAGGATCTCCTTCAAGAATTTGGCGTAAGCAGGCATTTGTGAGAGCACTTCTGTGAATGGTATGCTTACATGAACTTGTTTCAGCACATCTAGAAATCTTCCAAACTGCTTGTCCAGCTTTTTTCTATATAACTTTTGAGAGAAAGGTAGAGTGGGCATATGCTCGCTCTCATCATGTTCCTCCATTTTCGAAGTTTCTCGCTTTTTCTTTTTCTCAGCTTTTATTTGGCCCTTCTTATTTTTATCAACATCACTCTTCAACTGCTCCTCACTTTCTTTTTCAAGTTTCACATCATTTTGGTTCGGGGTAGGATCTTTTAACACTTGCCCACTTCTCAGAGTTACAACATTCACTGTTTCTTTGGGATTTCTCTCAGTATCAGCAGGGAGAGTTCCTGGAATCCTCTCAGACAATAGAGTCGCTAACTGCCCAACTTGTCTTTCCAGATTTCAAAAACCAGTACCCAGTTCTTTGACAGTCGCTCCATGTTCCCGTATAGCTGCACTATGAGTTTCAAGCCTCTCATCAGTTTTTAGAATGAAGACCTTCATGAGCTCTTCTATGGCAGACTGAATGGGTTGTTGAGGCTGAAATTGCTTCCTCTGCTGATTCGTAAAGCCAAGAGCTCCTTGTCCCTAAGGTCTGGGGTTCTTTTGCTGCCATGCATTCGCAGTACCCCCAGGTGAACTCCATGAAAAATCGGGGTGTCTCTGACCTATTACATTATAATTTCCCACAACATTCACTTCCTCTGTTGAGGCTTGACACTCATGAGTAGGGTGTCCTCTTCCACATATATCACAAACAACCTGAGGCTCATTTTGTATCGAGGCTAAGGTCAACTTTCGTATTTCTTTAGCCATAGCATCAAGTTGTACCTGCACAGATGTATTAGCATCAACTTGGTGAACACCAGTTGATCTTCTTCTTTCAGCACTCTCAGAGGGCCACTGATTAGTATCTTCAAATAACACATCAATAATTGTAACTATCTCCTCTAGAGTCGTCTTCATCAAAGGGTCTCCAACTGTATTGCTAAATCTTCTATGCGAGGTCGGTGTCAATCCTTCCTAAAAATCCTGGAGTTGCATCTAGAGTTCAATTCCACTATGTTGACACTTTCTAACTATCTCCTTAAAACTCTCCCATGCTTCAAAAATAGTTTTAGTCTCTTTCTGGTAGAAGTTATGGTTTTCTCTTCTAATTTTGCCCGTCTTAGCTGAGGAGAAATTTTATCAAGGAATTTTTTAGTCATCTCCTCCCAAGTTCTAATCGATCCATTGGGCAAACTCTGAAGCCACTCCTTAGCATCATCTTTAAATGAAAAAAGGGAATTCCCTTAAGTACACTGCATCTTGTGATACCCCATTGTATTGAAAGGTGTTCATAATCTCCTCGAAGTCCATTAGATGTGTGTTTGGATTTTCGTTTGGCTTCTCTCTAAAGACACAACAATTCTGAAGGGTTTGAAGCAACCCTTGCTTCAACTCGAAATTGTTTGATGCAATTGGAGGTGGTCTAACACTGGATAATCCTTGATTGTAGACTGGTCTAGCATAATAGCCAAGTGGTCTCCCAAGCCTGGGAGCTATATTTCCAAACTGGTCTGCAGCCAAGGGTTGATGTTGATTAAGTCTGTGACCCCTCTCTTATTCATAGATGTTCTGTGCATCTCTAATAGTTTCTTCCTCAGCATCCCGTGCAGCTTTTTCTCGTTGTTCGGCTGCCTCTCTTGCAGCCAAATCTACATTATCATCACCGTTTCTGGCCATAGTTTCTTAGGTTGAGGATTGCCCAACCTTTTCTAGCTTATCGGTGAGATCGTTTTCCTTCCTCAGTTGTCACGACTTTGCTTCTAACTCTGTCTCGTATGGTAGCACTACTTTTGCAGAAGCTTGAATCATGCACCAATCTTAACCCATAACCTGCGCACAACCAAAACTATTTCAAACACTGTTGATTGCCAATCCCCGGCAACAATGCCAAAATTTGACGAGCTCAAAACACACACCTAAATTATGCTCGCTAGTCAAATATAATATAGCATAATATCATATCCATAGGGATTAGATTTAAACAGTATTCTTGTAATTTCTAGCTTGATTGCTATCCAAGATGATCAACAAAAGAGATTTATATGATTTCTAACTAAAATTAACTAAGAATCTAAAGCTAATGACTAATGACAATCGCAACAAAGGTAAGCAAGGAAGTTATCAATGGAAGAAAATAGGGGTTGATAGGATAGGTGCAAGATAGTTGTTTAGGATCTAACTCTAAGTAATTCACTTCTAATGTTTAAGTGAGTCTCTCGAATTCACTCAATTATTAGTTCAAACGTTCAGCAAACACTCCTCTCTCGATTAAGTCTTAACCTCACAGGATGAACCAATTTAAGCACATGAAGATATGCAAGAATGCATAGTGGATTGGTCTTTAGGAGAACCTCTTACAATTATTCTCCTAACTAGGCTTAATCAATGATTCAACTAGCCTCTTTTGATTACTAACAAGAATTAATGAACTCAGCCAACAATATAATGCAAAGATATCACAAGTTATGCCTCTCTCGATTACATGAACAAGTGAATGTAGATGCAACAATTAAATCATCCAAAATAATTCAATACATAAAACTAGAGTTATAATCAACAAAACATCATCAAAACACCAAATCCATCAAACCCTAAAGGGGAACTACTCCATAAATATGGAGTAATTCATCACAAATAAAGTTAAAGTAGAGGAAAATATAAATTCAATCCAAACTCATGTCTTGAATGAGGAACAAATGATGAAATCCTTGTGTTCGTGTTCTTCCAACTTCACCTTAGCCTCCTTAGGTCGAATATGTGTCAAAACTCCAGAAAATAGCATTTTTTCATGTATTTATACCAAGTAGGGTCGGTCCCAGACGAAACCACCTTCTCCTAGCCGAAATAGGATTTTCACTCTGTAAAATTTGCACAGGTGCCCCGCATGGGGCGACGCACCATGTGGGGCATTAGAGGGAATTCCAGAGAGCTAAGTTCTGACAGACAGTAGGATTTTGAGAAGCCGCGACACATCGTGCGTCATCCCACGCGCCGCGGCAAGCCATTTTTCTCATAGTACGGATTGCATCTTGCTTTTTGACGTCCAGACTTGGTCCTTGCTTAACATGATCCCGGCTTAATCCCTTGGGCTTTTACTCAGATTTTAAAGCTCCAAATAGCTCGAATTCATTCCACAACATCTACATCGCTCGGAATCACTCCTACAAGGCATAAAACACACAATAAGTGAAAAACACTATCAATTAAAGCTCAAACATGAATAAAGTGCAGTGAACTAGAGTGCAATAAGTGACTAAAATATATAATTATAGCCTACCATCACCTTATTAAGCCTTTACTTCAATACAATAACATATTCAACATAAGAACAAGTTTTTAAAAGGGTTTCCAACCTTATATCCATCTTCACAACAACACTAAACAACCCTAACAAGAGGTAATAACAATATGAACTTCCAAACAATATATGGCCATTCTTCTTCTAGCTTTTAATCTCATCCATACACCACCACATAGATAAGCACAATAATAAAAGGAACTTCATAACCAAGCTATTTACCATAATTATCAGCCACTAGAAGCCATATATACCACTCCAAAACTGTACAACATGAGACAACAACACCTTATACCAATTCTCGTGTTATCTTATGCTTTCTTTTATCCAAACAACTTAACCAACATACAAATAAGCTTAAGCACAAGCAAGAGGATATTATACTTACCACGAATAGTAATAACAACTTGGAAACCAAGCTTTACTTAACTCACAACAACCCTTAATCACATCACAGCACCATAGAGGCATTATTCTTCACCTTAGCTAACCTTTGATATTGGATTTGGATATAAACACTTGGTATTCACCGTGAACCCTTTGGGAACTATTGAGAGGTATTAGGACAGTGAGAGGATGGATTTTGGTCGAAAAATGACCAGAAATGAACCTTTCAACAACTTTAAAACATTCAAAGGTCGGCCACCATCCAAGTGGGTCCCAAAAAAGGACTGCCAGCACGGTCTCACAAAAATGCAAATATTTCTATAATCTCACATTACATCAACAAACAATTTAATATGTTGAAAACTAGACTCGTAGATCTTTAAGTTGATGGGTAGATCACTATGTAACTCCATGTATATTGAGAGAAAAGCTCAGTGACATTATACCAGAATTTCAGTAAAATTATGAATGTAACTTGTGACAACTTTTGACACCTTTTTTTTGCAACTTGTTTGAATTTAAAACATAACATATGAATATTATATGATTCAATTACCTTAAAAGATGACCTCCTTAGAATATTAAGTACTCCTACTTTTACCCCGAAAGTACGGGTTATAACATCTTTGATTCGTTTAGCCTCCAACCCTCACGATACTTCCTTAACACTTGTTCTAACCCATCATTATCTTTGTAAAGGTCCTTGAACTCTCCGGCTTAAATTGATTCAATTAAGATGAAGTCTAACATGAAAGTACGTGGTGTAAAATTCTTTCCCCTAGGAACATTCATCCTCGAATATTAACTCTTTGAGACTTGCAAAATTTTGCTAGATTCTCCTCTGTACACTGGACTAAAACCAACCTGCACGTAGCCAGACATAATACTATACATGGCATACAGGGCCAATATCAGTAAATAACAACACTTGGACTCACAAGGTCATCAATCATACGTACTGCAAGTAAAAAATAAGAGCTCACCTAACGACCTTCTGGTTTGAATCGGGTTGTGCTATAATATACTATCTCGAGCCATATCATCAGTTTGAAATAGGTAAGGGTATTTAGATTTCATCTCCTCTGCAACCTCCCAAGTCATTTCTTCGACGTTCTTATTTCTCTTCACGGAGGCTACCTTTTTGATCCTCAACTTGCGGAGATCTGCCGATCTAAAATAGCCACTAGAATCTCCTTGTTCGATAAATCCTCTGTAATCTAAACATCATCTACTGGGACAATCTAAGAAGGGTCTCCAATGCACTTCCATAGCATGGACAATAGACTACTCTAACTTTAGAGCCAATTCAAGCGCATAAGCTACTCTGTCTATCCATCGAATGACTCTGTAAGGCCCCATATATCACAGTCTAAGCTTGCCCTTATTACCTGATCTTATGACGCCTTTCATAGGAGACATCTTTAGGAATACCCCATCGTCTATGACTTCCATACGTTCATACATTAGGAATTTTAATTCTACAACCTTGGCCATCGTATAATTTTTATTTTAATTCTCTTATAACCAAATACAATCCTTGCCTTGGCTCTCATAGTTCTCGCTTTACTTTTCTTAAGATTAGTTATCAGCCTGGTACTTGTAACATTCTTATTCACCCCTTATGTCACACCTTGTATAGAGATATACATATATTTCTGCTCCGCTTGAGGAGTGAGTGATTTAGGATAGGCTTCAACTTCTGAACCTCGTATTCTAGCCTCCTGAATTATCCCGGTCTCGAAAATTTATACTTGACTTGTCATCTTAGCTCACTCCTATACTTGATCTTTTAAATTGTTGTACTTTTGAACTGAGCGGTAAATCTGGAGGGTCGTTGATCCGTGTTATACTTTGTAGTCCGCGATCATCTTTGAAGTACCGACCATATGATGTCGCTTGTCTCAGACCATGTCTTCTTATCTTTGAAGTAACCTAGATGATGACTCTATTGTCATCTGTGTTCTTTACTCGAATTATAAAAATAATGCTCTCTAACCCTGGTGATACATTCGAGTCCTGCAATAGTGGGGGCAGATATTTAGCATATCATCGCCACTCCATCTTTTGTAATTTCTAAGGCCGGTACTCTTCTAACTGGCTTTATCGTAGAGTTATTATAGAATATAGTTAATGTACTATCTCTCTAGTACTTCTGCTATTCAGAGTGATTCTG
Source organism: Nicotiana tomentosiformis (assembly GCF_000390325.3). Classification (NCBI taxonomy): domain Eukaryota; kingdom Viridiplantae; phylum Streptophyta; class Magnoliopsida; order Solanales; family Solanaceae; genus Nicotiana; species Nicotiana tomentosiformis. Next base: position 63,726,736 of record NC_090816.1, on the reverse strand, counting down.
TAATATTCTGAGTCACAATTTCTATAATCACCTGGGTCTAATAATCGGACTCATGATTTACTTAGTTGATGCAACTGTCGAGCTTCATCTTCCCTTTCAGCCTTTAAGCAGTCTTAAGTTGTCTTCCAATCTGTGGCTCAGGGTATTAGTTATTACATTAAACTTTCGTGGACGTTATGGAATATCCATGTTATAATCTTCTAACAATTAAAGACTTTTTCTATCATATGGACTCAATTCCTTCTTTTAACAATACACGAGAGTCTCCTATAACTATAAGAATGTCAACATATATGATATATAGATAATACTCTGAAATCTTAAGTGCGTTCATAACTTAATTAATTCTACGTCATAGATCGAATAATTCCTTTCGTGCATTCTCAACTATTTTTACACGTAAGCAATTACTTTTCCTGGTCATTCTGTCACTTGTTCCATTGGCTTATCTTAGTGCCCATGCATACTGAAATTTTTTGTAACTCATATGATCTCGAATATTACTTTTGATTTTACTTCCCATTCATTAGTCACGATAGGTGCCACTTTCTTATGGAGTGCATACAATGTTCGAATGAGACTATTGTTACAAGATCATTTCTTATATAATATCAAATTCAGGTTGCTATGCTTAGGTCGAAGCCTTCTTCCTTATTTCCTCAGCTAGTCTTTCGTTGTATTACTTAGGGGAGACCCTATGACTCTTGTAAAGCTGCGAGCTTATTACATCTTATATCCGACAAAATTTTCTATGTTCTTACTCGCCTATAATTATCCTTAGTTACTTACCTCCGTGTCCTTGTGCTTGTAGGGTTACTTTTGATCTCAAATTTTGGATTGTCTTCCCAGTGACACTCTCTTTTATTTTCGTAACACTTATATGGTACCTTTAACTACCCCAACTCCTATCTGAATATTTTTGAAGGATTACGACGAGACTGAATTTCCTATATTGGGTTCATTATTTTTGTCTTGCATGATCTACTGATTTATCTATGACCTCTTGTCTAGCCATAACTAGTCTCTTCCCGAAACAACTACTACTACTCATTGGTCCATTCTTATATCTATATTCTATGTAACTTTTCTGGGGTTATGTCTTTTGTCTTAACTTATTTCTTATGCTAGCTCCTTATGTATCAAGTGTCCATTCACACTTATTTATCAATTGGCATCCTTGCCGGGAACCCTTACTGCCTCTTCCCGGCATCATGCTTGCATAACATTCTTGAATCATGACATATTTATAGGATCTGAATAAATGTAATCTCATTCCTTTCGCCTTTATACCATATTCTTCCTTTACCATTCTATATTTTCCTGAACCATTTAACTCCAACTTAATACCATATCACACCATCTTCCCCCTTTTAGGGGAGTACTAACATTTGATAATCTGAACTCTTTTTGTCTTTTCCTTCACTTGACTATAGACTCTGTCATTCTGTCATATTTTGATTTACCATTATCACCCATTTATCACATCTTACTAAAAATGCTTCATTTACTCTTTTCTTATTCTCCTTCTAATGTTTCTGTCTATTATCTTATTCTGAAAACGTCAACAAAACATTCTTTCTCTTTTAGCTCCCCTAGATCCATCTCATTGGCTCTTCGGGTCGCCTAACATTCTCTCTTTACTGGGGACTGGAGTCATACAAAGTAAAATATTCATCCCGTCTTGGATTCCAGTGCCTATCATCTAAATTTTCTGAAAATTCTAGTATTCATATCTGACTTTACTATTCTAGAGTGTACCACAGGTGACTCACAGGGAGAACTATTATCATGTTTGCACTGTCTTTTAGAAATGTCAGCTAATGCTAACAATCCATCCATCATTTTGGGTTACCCTATCCCCAGCTGGATCCAAATATCCCATCCTTCTCTTAAACTATATTTGTTACCTCTCATAAGGCATAACTGAGATGGGTGTGTCTAATTGTACATACCTCTATTACTGTTGAAAGTAACTCAAAATGCTTATATTTCTCTGCCTAAATTGTAAATACTGTTATTCTTCACCAACTGGGAACCTCGTACCTTTTCTTCACCTTGCTTCTTTTACCTATTGAAACTTATACTTTTACCTTCTGATACTCCCATGGCTTGCTATTCATGGGGTGTGTTAGATATTCCCATCTTAGGGGTCTTTAGCAAGAAATTTGCACCTCTGGTATGCACGATCTGATAGAGTCTCAAACTGGGCCACGTTGTCAAGAGCTCTCTCTCTACTAGTGCCCTTACCTTCTGATATATTAGCTCTATGGCTAGCTATAATCTTTCTAATTGGATGCATCTCTGTATCGTTAGCAAACATAAGTTCTAACTCAAAATCTTATGACTAATTTCTATAGCACAATTTGGATTTGAAAAAGGGCAACAAACTCCTAAATGCCTTGTAGCATCCTGTTTATATAATGTGGTGCACAACACATCTATAAACAAGACTTCTAGAAACGGTTTGTAGACTCCCTAGGACAGACCTGCTCTAATACTATGTTTGTCATGCCCCAAACCAAGGGAGGCATGGTCGGCACCCGGTTTCATACTTGACCCTGAGCGTACCACTTTGTAACTGTAACTCTAGAGGTAACCTTCAACTTAAGCCGACAAGCATAACTGCAAATACACAATACCAACTAAGGCCGATGAGGCTATATGCCGAATCATCTAAAAATAACATATATCTCATATGAAGGGTAAACATACCCAAAAGCTCATATATATAACTGTGCAGGCCGACGAGGCCGCCATAAACATCTATAACAACAATACCAAAATGAGCATATAGAAGGGTCGACAAGGATGCTATACTGACATATAGGACTTGTCTACAAGCCTCTTGAGATAATGGAATTGTACTATGGTCGGGATAGGGCCTCGATCTACCCATCAATCCAGTATATACAAAATGCACTCCAAAATATAGACTTGGTAACTCCGGATGAATGGAGCTTATCAATGCTGATATCTAGCTCTGTCTACTAAGAAGGTCTATCTGGCTGCCCACTAGAACCTACAGGCATAAAATTCAGTGCCCCGACAAAAGGGACGTCAGTATAAAATAATATAGCGAGTATGTAAGGCAATAGAATAAATGAAAGCTAAAATTGAACTGAAGTACATAGTAATCTGGAAGCCAAAGAATGCTCTAGGACATACTCACATATTCCGACTCAACACAATGTAATATAGTGATATCACAGCTAGTCGGCCACATATACGGCTCGGTGTTTCTCTCAATGACCAAGTGGAAGCAATAACTAACCAAGTGGCCATGCAAATATGAACTCTCACTGGCCAAAAAGCAAGGCAATAGTATCTCTCACTAAGCAAGTCACAGTCAAATATAAACCCTCACCGGCCATAAGGCCAGGCAATAATATCTCTCACTAACCAAGTGGTCAGGCAATAGTAAACTCTCACTGACCAAGTGGCCAGGCTACAGAAAATATATGTATACGTTGTTGTATATCATGTATATATTAGAATGTATGGAGGTGCGTATGTAACTCTCTATATTTGTCCAACATCATGGTATAACATAAAGAGAATGGGAACCTCTCTCAATAAGATACGATGAAAGTACACATAAAGATGTAACACCTATTGAGATACAAGCCCTAAAATATGCATTACTCGTATAAGATTCATCCAATTCGTCCTTACGACGGATTCATGCAATGAAAGAAAATGGATAGCCAGTACATACCTTATCACAATTTTTCAATAACCATGTTGAACTCATCTCATCGCACCATAATCTAAAACAACGATAATAATGCTATCGTTAAGCTACAAAAGATACAACTATCGTACATTGAGTGACAAACTTATTTTATTAAAACGGGTAGTATCTCCCCAATTTTCCTTACTTTCCCAAGTCCATAAAAACAACAAGAACACATACAACATTCAACTATATAATTTCAGCACCACAACACACCCAACAGCCCAACAACACAAATCAATCTACACAACAACAAGTGCACAAACCTCACCAAAGAAACTACTACTTAACACGGCAAGCGGCATGCTCGGATTTGAACCAACTTAAATCCCTTTACCCTTCTTATGCCTTTAATTCAATACAACAACATATTCAGCATAAAAATAAATTTATTTAAAGGTTTTACAACCTTATATCCATCTTCACAATAACACTAAACAGCCCCAACAAGGGGTAACAACAACATGAACAACTTCCAAATGTTATTTGGCCATACTTCTTCTAGATTATAATCTCATCCATAAAACCAAAACATATAAAAGAATAATAATAATAATAAAATAACATCATAACCAAGTTATTACCCATAATTTCCAGCCACATGAAGCTGTATATACCATTCCAAAATAGTCCAACATGAGACAACAACACCTTACACCAATTCAAGTGTTATGATGTAGTTATTCTATCCAAACAACTTAAACAACACATAAATAAGATTAAGAACAAGAAATAGGATATTATACATACCTCAACTAGTATAAAAAACCTGGAATACAAGCTTTACTTAACTTAAAACAGCCCCTAATCACACCACAATACCATAGAGGTGTTATTCTTCGCCTTAGATAACTTTTGATGTTGGATTTGGATATAAACACTTAGTCTTCACCTTGAAGCCTTAGGGTAATTTTAAGTGGCCTTAGGAAAGTGAGAGAATTTTGCCGAAAAATGACCATAAATGAACCTTCCAACCACATTAATATGTTCAAAGGTCGGCCACCGTCCAAGTGGGTCCAAAAAGGGGTTTCCTACACAGTCTTGCGAAAATGCGAATATCTCTCTACTCCGATATTGTGTCGATGAACTGTTTAATGCGTTGGAAACTAGACTCGTAGATCTTTAATTTGATAGGTGGATGACTCCGTAACTCAAAGTATATTAAGAGAAATTTCAGTGACAGTAGACCCAAATTTCAATACAATTATGAACGTAACTTGCGAAAACTCTTGCCGGCTTTTGTTTTGCAACTTGTTTGATTTTAAAACTTAACATATGTATATTATATGATTCAATTACCTTAAAACATGACCTCCTTAAAATATTAAGTACTCCTAGTTTCACCCCGAATGTACGGGTTATAATACCTTTGATTCGTTTAGCCTCCAACCCTCACAATACTTCATTAACACTCGTTTTAACCCATCATTATATTTATAAAGGTCCTTAAACTCTCGGCTCATATTGATGCACTTAGGACACATTCTAACATGAAAGTACGGGATGTAACATGCATATAGAAAAGATATGCATAAATGAGCAAGCCAAGTTACACATGTTGACATATAGAGAAGATATGTACTGTAAATCAATTCTTCAATCGAAGCGGCATATAGAGAATGTATGCATGGATTATCAAATAACCATCAATAGTCGCATATAGAGAAGATATGCATGAAATATCAAATAACCCTTCAATAGTGGCATATAGAGAAGATATGCATGAATAAACGATTCAAGTTGCACTGATTAAGATATAGAGAATATATGTACCATGAATCATTGCATCAAGTAGAGCAGTATATAGAGAAGATATGCATAAAAGGCATGTATACATTCCGGAGCTAGCATATAGGGAAGTTATGCGGTAAAATCATGTATACAACCAAGGAGTTTACATATAGAGAAGATATGCAAAGTCCCACCACTGAGCAGTTTTCCCATAATCCGCGTGTACATAATCAAGAGAAACATGAGAGGATGAACCTAGGAGCATGGATCCTTATCCACATGCTGCACAGACAACTTACGTACCATAATCATAATAACCGCACGGACAACTCATGTGCTATAAGAACTCATCCTGCATGGGCCACTCACGTGTTGTAATCCAGTACATCACACAGAAAGCATATCTAAGAACACATGCATACGAACAAGGGATATCAAATATACTCATTGGCTGATAAAATAGCAAGCTAAGGTGTATGCATGTACAGAATGTACAACTACAGCTTCGGTTAGGTGAGTACACCATACAATAGCGAGTATCATGTTTCAATAGTAAATCAAGACATACACATGATCTCGAGCATGATTCGAGGAGTTTATGTAGTCATACAAACATATAAAGCATGATAGCAGGAAACACAATATCCAAAACAAGGCATGATACAGCCTAATGAGTGCTCTAGTCATGAATCATAAAAAGCACCCGCATATACACTCGTCACCTTTTATATACATCGCTTTTCACACATTCCAATTAGACAAATAAGGTCATATCCTAAGGGTTATTCCCTCATAATAAGATTTGACAAGATACTTACCTTATCTGGCTAGTCTTCAACCTCAAATCGCGTCAAAACCTCACTCTAGCCCTCCAATCATGCAAATCCAAGCTAATTATCAACCAAGGAAGTCAAACAATTCTATAGGAAGCAATCTCAGTTAATAAGGCTTCGATCTTTGAAGAATTCCCAAAAGGTCAACAAAAGTCAACCTGGACCCGCGTGCCCAAATCAAAAATCAATACCAAATCTCGATGACTTATAACCTACCGAGTCCAAATATGTGGTTAGCTTCAAACATCAAGTCCAAATCATTACTCAAATTCTCAAAATACTCTCTCTCATAGTGTAGACAAAAAACCCCAAAATTCCTTGAAACATTCCCTGCTCTTAGTGTATAAATCCATGGGGAAACAAGATATATACAATCAAATCTAACTAGAAATTACTTACCCTCAATGTAGTAGTGAAAATCTCCTTCAATATCGCCTCTTACCAAGCTCAATAACTCAAAATAATGAAAAATGAGCAAACCCTCAAAATATTACATGTTTTCAGGAAATCTCGCACTTGCGCTCACTAAGCCTCATGTGCGACATCACTTCTGCAACTCCACCTGCACTTCTGCGCAATCCCAGATCAAAACCAATCTTTACATCTACGATCAAAGATATGGAGATGCGGCACCACAGATGAGACATAAGACACTGCAGGTGCGACCAATACTTTGCTTGACAAGATGACGCAGGTGCGCTCAACCTATCGTAGGATCACCTTCGCACTTGTGCTCCTAGTTCTGTAGACGGGATAAGTCCCAAGCCCAGCCATCTTCGCATATGCGACTACCACCTCGCATGGGCGGTGTTGCACCTACAAATGGTCCAAATTCAGATTGCAACACATCCGAGCCCCCAAAACCCCATTCAATATACCAACAAGTCCGAATACCTTATCCAAACTTATCCAAGGGCTCGAAACAACATCAAAACCAAGATTCGAAGATCAAAATCCTTCTCTTAACTTTAAAAAATTCTAACTTCGTTGAATGTGTCTGAACCACACTTAGACATTTCGTATTTCAACTAAACTTCACACACAAGTTCTAATCAATTAAATGAACCTATCTATCAAAACTACAACCAGAGCCCGATAATACCAAAGTAAACTTCCGATCAAACCTGTGAACTCTCCAATTCTTCAAATTGCCAACTTTTAACAAATATAGGAAAAACCTTCTAGGAACCATAGAATCCAAATCTGCACATACTTCCAAGTCCAAAATTACCATACTGACCTATTGAAAACATCAAGTCCCGATTCTGATGTTGCTTACTCCAAATTCAAACCTTGGTCAACTCTTCTAACTTTAAGCTTTCAAATTGAGAATAACTCTTCAAAATCATCCCCAAACTTCTCGAAATTCAAAACCAACTATACATACATGTCATACTATATCGTATGAAACTACTCAGGGCTTCAAACCACCAAACAGAATGATAAAGCTTAAAATAACCGGCTGGGCCATTACACTCTCCCCCATTTAAATATACTTTCTTCCTCGAACGTGCCAAGAGTTTGTCCAAAGACATCAAATAGATGCACATACTCATCATACACACACGCGGAGCGATCATTTTCCACTTCAATTCATATAAACCTATTAACACATTCCCGAGTGAAGGTTCTTCTTTCTACATTAATCCATTAGCCTTAGAACCAAATTCCAACATCTGGATTCCCTCTAGAATTCGGTTCCCATATGTACACACTATGTTAATCCTCACAAGTTGCATCAGATCATAAATGTACTCCCAAGATGTAACCACACGATGCGCCCCAAAGCTCATATGCCCATAACCAAATCTTCTGCATGTGATAACTACTCACTACCAAACCTGATACCAGTAACATACCTCATATTAAATAAAACCTTGTTCCAAACCCTTGCAACACTACAAATGATGAGAAAAATGTGTAGAAACTCATAATCACCCATCAAATTAATAGGTCGTGGAGCTCTCTCACTTGACAAGAACCACTGCCAAAATTCTGCGCTGACTAATGACATTTCTCGTCAAAGAATACCTCATCCAAATCTGATTGTACTAGTTCCAGGTCTAATAGCCTTGTCTCACCTAATACAAGTTGCTCAACCAACATGCCACTCCAAATTCTGCCTAGAACCACGTACGATATAATCCGTGCACTGAAAAAGCAACAACTCAAATGTGACCAATAAAGGAAACCAAACCAAATAAGAGAACTGTCCAACAAGTTTGACAGATCAAACCACAAAGGCACAATGCTATTAATCCATCCCAGAAGAGTGAATCAAAACACCCGAGATAAGCACAAATAGTCGTATACCAATATAACATTGTTCCGGTGCATAATCCGATAGATGGAATACCCATTGAGCCATAATTCTCAAAATCAACAAACAAATGTGTACCAACAAAAAGCTAGTAAAGTGCATAAATATAATGATGGGGAGATTGATAGCATAACATGCTACGAAGAACGTAAGAACGACTAAGGTACAATAAACATATCACCATCCCAAGATCCATCTGCCTCATATGTAGCCACAGGGCCTACATAGAACCACAACATGCGTGTAAATAATCAAGTCATCTCAGAACCCATTATATCATAAGAGAGTAACACATGAAATATATCAGGGCATGAATATGATAAATTCCACCCGATGACACACCATAGAAAATGCTGTGTTGAGTAAGCAAATCCAATATAGTGTAAGATACATATTCTCATTAGGCCTACAAATTGGTCTCCAAACCGATTTGAATCACTCTAAAATGGAAAATAGCCTTCCAGAAAGTCCACAGTGACCCTATCCATGACGCACACAATCAACCATTAAATTCTGAACATACTTCCACATTCTACAACCAGAGTGACAGTCTACCTCTCAGAAATAAAATCTCTAAATTGCGAGAGTACAAGAATCTCCATGCATGATCTCTAACTCTCCCACTTAAATGACTAAAACGACATGCATACACAGTGACCTCATGGGAGATACTCCCAAAGCCTTCCTCACCTAGTAGAAAAAACCTAAACATCAACGATTATCAACCACGTAATATTTGTAGTACATCCGCAAAGCAGTATACGATGCGCCTTCTACATTACACACCCTTCTCAGGCGATTAAGATAGTGTTAGCGTTCTCTTAAACATCTGAAATCTCTCATGTTGTCTAGAACTCACGACATTCCTTTCAAAACTGAATCGAAACCTTATCCTTTCAATTCTAATGCCTTACGTCTCACTGCCTCTATCATGCTATAATATGATAATATAAGAATCCCATTATCAATTCTGAATCACAAGTAGGATAAGTGTAAGGCTCCATAAAATTTTGTAAAGAATTCGAAGTTTTATGGTACCGAGGTAGACTCGCCGCAATATGGACCTTTTGGGTTGTGCAATGCATTATGGATTTGGTGGGGAAATTTGCAGAACATGGTGTTTTTGCGGTCTATATGATCGCAGATCGGTTCCGCTAGCTGTAGAACCATTGCGAACTTAATAGGATAAGCTCAATTTTGAGGCCCCATATTTATTTCGCGGACCGCACTTCCATCACAGAACCAGCATGAGGATTTTCTTGAGGGAGGTTTTGCGATCCATTTCGTGGCCGCAGATCCGCGCAGACTTGACCAGGCCAGCCCAGTTTTGGAGGATGATTTTGTGGTCCTTTTCGCAGACTGTAGACCTATTCTGCAGTGCATTCTGATCACGTATTGGGTTTATAGGATCAATTTTATGTATTTTATAACCCGACCCTATTTTGATTAAAAGCCATTGGAGTCATTTGGAAGGCAATAATTTGATATTTTAGAGAGATGGTAAGGGAGCTAGATAGATAAGGAGAGGCACCAACATCTCCACACTTCAATTTCTTGGCCAAGCTTTGGAAATTCTAGGGACAACTCACAAAGTCTTCTATTAAAGAGGTAAGGTTCTATACCTAAACTCTTAATTGAGAAATGAGGCTGAGTAAAGTTAGTGGGAAGTATGATTTTGAGGATATGAGTTGGTCATTTGTGCATGCATGTGCCAATGAAGGTGGTGGGGAGGTTTCTGAATTAATATTGATGAGCTATTGATGTGGGGATTGGTTGTGGGATAAAGGATTACCATCATAGGACCTTGTAGTAGCAATTACACACATAGTGTTCGATGAAATGCTTAAATTAGTTGAACCTATGCGCACATCCCTAACTATGGCTGAATTTCGTGATGAATCTATATATTGAAATAGCTAGGAGTCTTGAAACTTTGTAGTAATTTAAAGAAAAATCTCGAACGAGGTATGTTGACTAAACTCTTTTTGTAGAATCGGATTCCATGAATTTCTCATAAACTTCGATCATGGTTTGATCAAGTTCCTATTTCCATCATTACAGTTAGCTTCAATGGTTAGCTTGCCTAAGGGCTTATGACTTGATGTGTGTTCCAATTGTCCTATCATGTTACTCTCTTTTGGGAAAATATTAGAAATATGGTTAATATATTTAATGCTTGTGACATAATTTCATGCTTCAATTGCAAATCATTATGCTCTCTTTTGGGAAGAAAATTCAATGTGTTCAATACTCTTATTACTCGTGTATTTAAGGTCGTGATTTCAAAATGTCTTTATGTTGATGACCTATGATGATCCTTGAAAGTGAAATAATGAGAGTATAGAATAATTGAAATGTGACCATCGTGCCAAGAACAATGATTTACATGTATGACCATGAGTTCTAATGAAATGAAAGAGATTGAAAAGGCTATGAAATGAATCGTAACTCTTTTATATAATAAATATTTTTGGGAGTATCGTTGGGTCACCGAGGAAGGGTGGGTTGAAATGACCTAAACCCGATACTACACGTGCTGGTAGGAGTGATTGAGGGATAAATTTCCGTGGTGATGTGTTGAGAGTATTCCCCTTATTTGGGAGGAAATGATAGCAAGCAAAGGACCATATCGATCCGCACGACATTGTGGTGAGATGGCTTAGCCGGTCTGGTGGTGATCAGATACCATGCTGCACACATGGTGGATGTGTTGTGTCTCTATTTCCACCCACACACACTGAGGTGAGACGGCTTAGCTGATCGGGCAGAGATCAGTCCCCGTGCCATAGACATGGTGGTGTGTCGGTACCAGATATCTCCCAACTTAAAACATTACAATTTACTTGAAGATTTACCTTGCTCTTAACATGGCATTTTATTATTATTTGAGTTTCTAATTGATTCCATGTTCTCTCATTTTATATTGTTACCCTATTCCATGAGAGGGTGTTTAGCTTTACATAGTAGTACTATTACATATGTACCAACTTCCCTTTTGACGGGGACACTACATCTTTAATGGATGCAGGTGGTTCTACAGCAGGCGACATCGATCATTGATAGTAGTGCACCCTCTCCTCATCTGACTCCTATCGGGGCCTTGTGTCTGTTGATCCTTGTACATTGTATTTTGAGGTATAACAGGGGCCTTATCACCGGCACTATCATACTACTATTCTGTTTCATTTAGAGGCTCTGTAGATATGATGTGGGTTGTATTTTGATTTGCGAAAAACAAACTATAAATATTGTAATTGTCAATCATGTCTCCACTTTTAAGTTGTGAACATGTAATATTTTGGAAATCATAAATGAAGTTTCTAAAAGTAATGAAATTGGTGATGTACATGTCATTATCTCATTTGTCTAAGTCTTGGTATTCATCCTCACATTATTCATGGGTATGGTTGGGTAGAAGGCATCAAGTAGGCTTGCTCGACTAGGATATCTCGGTTGAGAGCCGGTCGTGCTCCCAAGGGTCGAGGCATGACAATAAAAACTCCATCGGCTAGAACTGTTTCACTTAACTCAATTAAGGAAAACATTACAGCGCATAACAAACTTCCCTTACCCGTAGAAGATATCAACCTTAAGTCGTGGTCAAGACCATTATAAATTCTTCAGGACCCAATTGCACATAACCAAGACATCGAGACTGAATCCCTCTAAATCAACCAAGTTATGCAGACAGCCAAACCCAAAAGTATTGCCATTGAACAGATGTAAGGCCCTATCATACCAAAGGGACCGATCATTCCTATTATTATGTTGATCCAAACCTCTGGTAATCTAACCCAACTTCTTCAAATTCCTCTTGACTTGACTTCAAGATAACACTTCTCTTTCCCAATACCCAATGGACCTCAATCAAAACTCATCCCAAGTGATCCTAACACAAAACCTTGTCGTCCTAAGACCCATAAGCCACTTTATTCCCTCTCATGCACCCAAAAGAACCTCAAACCAGAATTCCCGCTCTGAAGAGACCTTCTATGAATCCAGCAATGTTTCTTTCATCTCTCTAATGCTGCAATGTAGAATTAATAATAATGTCAAAATATTGGTATCTAAGGAGATATTCCCATAGCCTTCTATACCAGGTAGCAAAACTAGTATTTCCGCACGAACTTCCTCAAACCTTTTTGCAGGATATAACCCGCCGGCTAAGCCTCAAACCGATATGTTTCTATGACCCTACCATGGTCACAACCATTATGAAATTAATTAATTTTCCCGAGTCTACACTCGTCAACAAGATATAACTGTCCATTCCTGTTATGACCTGACCGATTATTTTGAGCATTAATATTATACTCAGTGATTTGAGACCTTGAGTAGCTTCATATGATATATTATGACTTGCATATATGGTTGGTTTAATGTTCACAAGGTTCGAGATTGATTTGATAGAGTGATTCTCAATTTGAAAGCCTTAAGTTAGAAAAGTTGACCAAGGTTTGACTTTTGAGTAAACGACCTTGGAATCGACATTTGATGGTTCCAATAGGTCCTCACAGTGATTTTGTACTTGGTCAATGTTCGGATTTGAATTTGGATTTTCCTAGAAGGGTTTGGCTCTATTTGTTGAAAGTTTGCAATTTGAAGAAATGGAGAGTTCATAGGTTTTTTTGGGAGTTGACTTCGGTGTTATTTGACTCTGATTGTTGTTTTGAAACCTTAGATAGGTTTATTTAGTTGATTAGAACTTGTGTGCAATATTTGGTTATGATCCGCGATGTCTAGGTGTAATTAGGACGTGTTCGGTGAAGTTAGAATGTTTGAAACGTAAGAGAATGATTCGATCTTCGATTCTTGGATTTCATGTTATTTGTGGTACTTCGAGCCTTTGGATAAGTTTGAATAATGTATTTGTACTTATAGGAATTATTGGATGGGGTCCCGAGGGGTTCGGGTGTATTTTGGATCATTGCTTGAGACACTAGTTAAGTTAAGAATTTGGAGTTTGACAATGGTCAATATTGGGTCAAGAAGACCTATTTTTGATGTTTTGAGTAAGCAAGAAGGTTCATGGCGTGTTTTATGATTGAAATACATATATGGTTTGTGATCGAGAGGTTCTGAATGAGTTTTGAGTGCTAAAATTAAGATTTGCAATTGCTAAATTTTCTGGTGCGATGATTTCGTAAATACAGGTTAGGTCCCTAAGTTCGTCCATAAATTTCAGACTTTCTTTAAAACTTCAAAATACCATATCTCTCTCATTTTAAGGCCAAATTGGGTGATTCAAAAGGTATCTTGGGTGGACTCTCGCAAGGATTATGCTGAGCTTGTCAAAGGTACGTTTCGAGATCAACTAGCATCTGATTCAGTCTGGGAGAGCTATTGTATGTTTTTACTTGTTTTGAAATTTAGTCACTTTTTCTCACAAAGTTTTGGATCTCGGGAAGAGGCAATGTTTTAGGAGATTTTTATCACTACTTTTTGGAAAGTAATTTCTACTTGAATTTGATTATATATCTTGTTTCCCCATTGATCAATACACTAAGAACATGGAACTTCGAAGGGAAATATAGGGTTTTTGTCCACACTTTAATAAAGTATATTTTGAGAATTTAACTACCGATTTAGACCCGGATTTGGAAACTAACTACATATTTTGACTTGGCAGGTTATGGGTCATCGGGATTTGGTAATGATTTTCAATTTTCGGCACGCGACCGAGGGTTGACTTTTGTTGATTTTTCGAAAATTCTTCAAAGATCGAAGCTTTAGGGATTGGAATCACTTTCTAAAGCATTTTTTGATTTCCTTGGTTGATGATTGTCTTGGATTTGTATGATTGAAAGGCTAGAGTAAGGTTTTTATGCAATTAAGGTTCAAGGATAGCCTTTTTAAGATAAGTATCTTGCCTAATCTTATTGTGAGGGAATAAACCTTAGGATATGACCTTATTTGTCTACCTGGAGTGAATGAGAAGTGACTTATATGCAAGGTAACGAGCGTTCTATGTGTGATTCATGACCGAAGTGGTCTTTAGAATATATCATGCCTTGTTTTGGATATTGTGCTTCTTGGTATCTTGCTTTATAAATTTGTGTGACTACGTGAACTTCTTGAATCATGCCAGAGATCATATGTAGGTCTTGATTTTTTGTTTGAACATGATACTCGTTATTGTATGGTGTATTCACCTAATTTGAGCTGTAGTTGTATATTTCGCACATGCATGCACATTAGCATGCTATTTTATCAGTCCACGAGTATGTGATTTGATATCTATTGTTCAAATAAATGTATTCTTGTATATGCTTTCTATGTGATAGACTGGATTGACAGTACGTGAGTTGTTAGTGCAGTTGTTATGATTATAGCATGTGAGATGTCCGTATGGTAGTAATAATTATGGCACGTGAGTTGTTCGTGCAGTATATGAAGAAGGATCCATCCCCTTAGGATCGTCCTCTCTTATATTTCTCCTTAAAAAATTACAGGCGGATTATTGAAAAATGATAAGTGATTGGACGTTGCGTATCTTCTCTATATGCAAGATCCTTGGATGTATGCATGATTTTTACCTATCACGATCTAAAATCCCAACTAACTGGGTCTGATGGCGCCTAACACTACTTGCAAGGCAAGCCAACACATTGTAAGGAATAAGGAAAGGAGACCAATAATTAATAAAAATATGATAATATCGAATAAAAGTAACTCAAAAAGCATATATAATAAGTCTAAAAACCAATACTGACAATCAACCATCCCAAGATTTGGTGTCAAAAGTACATGAGCGACTAGAATTTGCTAAATACAATGTCTGAAAGAAATACAATATGTTTGGTAAAATAAACAGTAAAGAAGAAGTGGAAAGATAACTCTAAGGCCAACGAACGAGTATGAAGCTCTACATTGAGTTGCCTATCTTCTATCCGTGAAGCACCTCTCAAGACTCCGCTAGTACCAATATTCAAATTTGCACAAGAAGTGTAGAAGTCTAGTATGAGTATAACCGACCCTAAGTACTCAGTAATTATTGATCCTAACCACGACGAGGTAGTGACAAGGCTATGACAAGACACTAAGCATAAACACATGTAAAGTTAATAAGCAACAAAAATGGAAATATAGATAAAGTTGATAACAATAGTAATAAAGGCATATATAACAACAGAACCCAATATCGAAAGTAAGAACCACGTTTATTGAAATACTCAATCAATACCCTTTTTCAGCTTCTCAACAACGGGGAAGAATAATATCCGTGAACCACATAACTACAACTCACATATGGGAATAAATCATAACAACACCAGAATATATATCATATATGTCGTCGTGCACAACCTGATCTGATACAAAAAATATTGTCGTATCGTCAACCCGATCCCATGTCCATACTATTGTTGCGGAGAGTAGCCCAATCTTTATCATAACATTGTTGCAGTGGCAAGATACTAATTCACACGGGATCATCCAACAACACATCCAAATATAGATAAAATCCATAATAACTATCTAGGAGAATAAAATAGCATAATTAACTAAGGAAGAGATGGACACGAACAAGAAGAATGGAAAATCCCGAGGTTTAGACCTCATCTTACTCATGGAACGCAATAAGGATCCAAACAAAGTTATTAACATACAAACGACCAAATAGCTGAAGTGCCTAATACCGCATAGAAGAACGACATTATGAAAAGAGTAAAGGCATGTGACAAGTAAGTTAGGTAACAAGTAAAGTCTTGTTAACATGTAAAGGCATATAGCAAATAAAAACTTGTAGTAAGTAATAGTACCTAGAAGATAAAGGCATGAAGCAAGTAAGAATAATTTACGAGTAAAAGCATGAAATAAGCAAAGGCATTTAACAAATAAAAGCATGAAATAAGTAAAGACATGAATAAACTAGTCCCTCCCATGTGCTTTAGCCCATGACCATGCATATGCACTTGTCACCTTGAATATACATGGTCTCTAATACATAGAACATATAGCAATTAGACCAATCACACCTAATTCTCTCAAATCAAGTTTAACCACAATACTTACCTCTTGCCGGACCCAAATCAACAATCTAATACAGCTTTGTGTTTAGCACAAGCCTCAAAACAACTCGAATCTAATCAAATAATATTCAAATAAGTGAAAACAATCTTTAGAAACTACCATAATATCAAAAAAGGTCAATCTTTAACATATTTGGAAAAGTCAGCAAAAAGTCAATACGGGCCCACATGGCCAAAATTCAGAATTAACACTAATTCTTGTTTACCCATTCTCCCTCGAGTCCAAACATGTGATTTGTATCAAGCTTTGACCTGAAATTGAGGTCAAAATCCCCAAAACCCTATTTCTACTCTATAAAATCCTAGATTTAGGGATAACAATCTATGGGTATTCATGGAAATATATTAAAACTAAATAAAAATCACTAACCAATAAAGTTGGGATGAAAATCTCTTCAAAGTTCTCCTAAATCTATGATCTAGGTCTCAAAAATGGTGAAAAGTGGCTAAATCTTTCAACCCTTTAAATACCTGGGCATCAGGTCTTCTTCGTGTTCGTGAAACACCTGTCACGTTCGCGAAAGAACACTAGCCAACTGGCCATTCGCGAAGGCTTCCTCTCCTTCGCAACGACATCACCCCTAAGCCTCAGCATTCGCAATCTGTTGGTCATGTTCGCTATGGAGAAAGTCCCACCAGCCTCCCAACTAGCCCAGGCCTACACGTTCGTGAATGCTAATTCCCCCAGGCCATCGCGTTCGTGATCCATCCATCACATTCCTATAGAGAATCACACCCCTAACCCAATTTCCCCTTCATGAACGTGAGACTAGCTCCACATTCGTGATGCACAACGCTTATCAGCACATTAGCTATTGCAACTGTGCAAAAGTGGTCGTAAACCATCCCAAAACTAACCTGATCCCCTCGGGCCGTACTCCAAACTTTCACACAAGTATATAAACTTCAAATGAACCCAATCATAAAGTCAAAACACCACAATAACATCAATAATCAAGAATTACACATCAAAATTCAACGATTTCAAATTTCATAACTTCAAATTTTCAACTTTTCACAACAAGTACTGAAACAGCATCGGGTCACCTTGGTAACCCGACCAAACATGCATACAAAAATAAAATCATCATACGAAACTACTGAAATCATCAAAGCATCGATCCGAGGTCGTTTACAAACAATGTTGACTTAGTCAACTTTAACCATTTTTAAATTCAATAATCAAGCTTTTATTGAAAATTCACATTTAAACTTTCCGGAAAACAAAAGGAACCACGCACGCAAGTCATAAATCATCAAATAAAAATATATTAAGTATCAAATCTCAAAATAGAAAGCGAGAACTCAAAACGACCTATCGGGTCGTTACATTCTCCACCTCTAAAAGAAACATTCCTCCTCCAACCAAAAATGTACCTGTACTGGTAAAGAGATGCGGATATCTACTCCTCATATCGGACTCAGACTCGAAGCAGCCTCCTTTGTCGACTAACCTCTCAAAATCTCTTTTACAGAAGAAATATCCTTAGATCTCAACTTCTGAACTTGTTGATCTGGAATAGCTATGGTTCTTCTTCATAGATCAAATCCCCATCAAGCTGCACTGTGCTGTAGTCCAATACATCTGTCTTATCTTCATGATACTTCCAAAGATAGAAACATAAAATGCTGGATATACTCCTGCTAGGCTAGGAGACAATGCGATCCTATAAGCAACCTCCCCAACCCTTTTTATGATATCAAATGGGCCAATAAACCTCGGGCTCAACTTGCCCTTCTTCCCGAATCTCATCATGCCCTTAATATGAAAAACTTTTAAAAGTACCTTCTCACCCTCCATATAGCTACATCACGGACCTTCCTGTCCGTATAAATATTTTTCCTACTCTACGTTGTCCGAAGTGATCCTGAATTAACTTCACCTTCTCCAAAGCATCATAAACCAAATTCGTACCCAACATCCTGGCCTCATTGGGCTCAAACCAACCAATAGAAGAACGATACCCTATACCGTATAAAGCCTCATGCGGCAACAACATGCATGTTGGACTAGTAGCTCTATTGTAGGCAAATTCTGGCAATGGTAGAAATTGGTCCCACTAGACTTCGAAATCAATAACACAGGCCCTCAGCATATCCTTAAGATCCGAATAGTCCGCTTGGATTGACCATCAGTCTATGGATGAAATGTAGTGTTGAGCTCCACCCTCATTCCTATCTCATTCTAAATAGCTCTCCAAAAGTGTGAAGTGAACTACGTGCCATGGTCTGAAATAATAGCAATAGGAACACCATGCAAGCGGACAATCTCTCTGATATAGATCTTTGCCAACCGTCTGAAGTTTAGGAAGTCATCACCGGAATGAAATGCGTGGACCTGGTCAATCGGTCCACAATGACCCAAGTAGCATCATACATCCTCAAAGTCCATGGTAAGCCTACCACAAAGTCCATAGTAATGTGCTCCCACTTCCACTCCGGTATCACCAACCGTTTAGTCAAACCACCCGATTTCTGATGTTCATACGTCACCTACTAGCAATTAAAGCACCGCGAGACATGCCCTGCAATGTCTTTCTTCATCTTTCACCACCAATAATATTGTTTCAAGTCATGATACATCTTCGTGACACCTAGATGAATAGAATATTGTGAGCGATGAGCCTCCTCAAGAATCAACTCTCTCAAACCATCAACATTCAAACACAAATTCGACCCTGAAGCAGCATAACACCATTATCTCCAATCACAACCTTCTTAGCACCACCCTTCTACACCATGTCTTTCAACACCAACAAGTGAGAATTAGCATTGTGGTGGGCCTTTATGTGCTCCAACAAAAATGACAGCACAACAACATAAGCAAGAATACTACTAGGCTTCGAAATATCCAACCTCACGAATCTGTTAGCCAAGATCCGAACATCCATAGCCAATGGCCTCTCTGCAGCTGGTATAAATGCCAAACTAACCATACTCCCTTCCTTCCTACTCAAAGCGTCAGCCACCATATTAGCCTTTTCCGGATGATACAATATAGTGATATCAGAGTCTTTCAACAACTCCAATCATCTCCGCTGCCTCAAATTCAAATCATTTTGCTTTAACAAGATGGAGACTCCGATGATCAGTGTAGACCACACATGACACGATGTAAAAGTATTGCTTCCAAATCTTGAGCGCGTGAACAATAGATGCCAACTGCTAATCATGCATGGGATAGTTCTTCTCATGAATCTTCAACTGATGATACATGTAGGAAATCACCCTACCATCTTGCATCAATACTATGCCAAGTCAAATACGCTAAGCATTACAATACACAGTATAAGGACCCGAACCTGTGGGAAACACCAACACTGGAGGTGTAGTCAAAGCACTCTTGAGCTTCTGAAAGTTTCCTTACACTCATCAGACCATCTGAAAAAAGCACCCTTCTGACTCAACTAGATCAATGAGGATGCAATAGATGAAAACCCCTTCACAAAGCAACGATAGTAGCCCGCCAAACCCAAGAAACTCTGAATCTCTGTAGTTGAAGTATGTCTATCCCAATTCTGAACTGTCTCAATCTTCTTAGATCAACCTTGATACCATCACAAGACACAACATGACCCAAGAATGCAACTGAGTCCAACCAGAACTCACACTTCAAAAACTTGGCATCAAGTTGATGATCCTTCAAGGTCTAAATCACAATCCGCATGTGCTGCTCATGCTCCTCTCTACTACGAGAGTAAACCAAAATATCATCAATGAAAAAAATCACAAAGGAATCCAAATAAGGATTTAACACTCGGTTCATCAAATCCATGAAAGCTTCTAGGGCATTAGTCAACCTAAATAATATCACCAAGAACTCATAGTGACCATAATGAGTCTTAAAAGATATCTCAGGGACATCCAAATCCCTAATCTTGACCTGGTGGTAGTCGGACCTTAAATCAATCTTGGAAAATACCTTGGTACCTTGAAACTGGTCAAATAAATCATCAACCAAGGCAATGTTACATGTTCTTGATAGTAACCTTGTTCAACTGCCGATAATCAATGCACATTCTCATAGATCCGTACTTCTTCTTCACAAATGACACAGGTGCACCCTAAGGAGAAACCCTCGGTCTAATGAATCCTTTATCAACTAAATCCTACAAATAATCCTTCATTTCCTTCAACTCAGCTGGAGCCATACGTTATGGTGGAATAGAAATAGGTAGGGTGCCTGAAACCAAATCAATGCAAAAGTCAATATCCCTATCGGGTGGCATGCCCGGTAAATCTATAGGAAATATCTCTGGGAACTCTCTCACAACCGACACTGAGTCTATAGAAGAAACCTCTACACTAAAATCTTAAATGTGAGCCAAATTTGCTAAACATCCCTTCTTAACCATACTCTAAGCCTTCAAAAATGAAATCACCCTACTCGTGGAATGGCCAAGGGTCCCTCTCCAGTCCAGTCTAGGCAACCCTAGCATTTCTAAGATCACAATCTTGGCGTGACAATCCAAGATAGGGTGATACAGGGACAACCAATCCATATTGAGAAGAATCTCGAAATCCACCATATCCAAAATTAAAAGATCAACTATAGTATTAAAACCATTAATAATAATAACACAAGACTGGTATACCTGATTTACGATTGTAGAATCCCCAAAGGGCGTGGACAAAAAAATAAAACCATCAAGAGAATCACAAGGCATACTAAAGTATGACACATAAGAATATGTAGAACCTGAATCAAACAACACCGAAGCATCTCTACGATAGACTAAGATAATAATGGTAATAACTACATTAGACGACTTTGCCTCAGGCCTACCTGGGAATGCATAGCAAAGGGGATGAGCCCCACCAACCTGTCCTCCACCTCTAGGATGACCTCTCACTGACTGATCTCCACCCGTAGCTGGCTGGCCTCCACCTCTAGCTAACCAACCCCTACCTCTAGTTGTTTGAGTAGGTAGTGTAGGAATTGATATTGGGACAATGGCCTTGCTACGCTATTGTACGCCACCCCGCAATCTCCAAAAATGCCTCCTGTAATGCCCCATATACTCACACTCAACGCAACCCTTCATAGGATGTAGCTGCTAGGTATGAGGCTTTCCCTGATGACCCAAATCACCACTATAGAAGCTCCGTGTCTGAGGTGCACTGATGAGAGCTAGAGATGCACTGAATGATGGCTGGAATGAGAGATAATCATAGGTACCATGGCTTTCTAAAGTACCATGAGAAACCTAGAGTGCTAACTAAACCGGCCTGATAGAATGCCCTCTACCAAAAGAACACCTTGTCCCCAGACGAAGCACCACTGAAACCACCAAAATGACGAGGCCTCTTGTCAAAAGTCGTCTCTCTCACCTGGCCTCTAATGTGTTCAATCCTCCTAACAGTCTCCACAACTTGAGTGAAAGAAGTCTTAGTCTTGGTCTATCTAGTCATTTAATGTCTGATACCATAGGTAAGACCCTCTATGAACCTGCGCACCTTCTCCCTCTCAGTAGGGATAAGGATAGTTGCGTGATGAGCCAAATCAACACATCTAGTCTCATACTGGGTGTGTTATGCTACCCTGCTAAAGACGCTCAAAACTGGTTGCGCAGCTCTTCTATCTAAGTAAGTGGAATGAACTTCTCCAAGATACTAAGAAAAGAGGTGATCTTGATAGCCTCCCTAGCTCATAAACCTACCACTACCTCTTGGCTAAATCATGCATTGAAAGACTGTGAAGTCAACTCCATTGGACTCAACTAGTCCCAAGTTGCGCAAAATCACATGGAAACAGTCCAAGAATTCATTGTTATCCTCTAAAGGCGCACTGCTAAACTAAGGAGGAAATAACTTTGTGAAACTATCAAACCTCTTCAGCTGATCAGCTGACATAGCAGGCCAAACCTAACATTGCACGACAATAATAGGCTGGACAATCCTAACCAGTAGAACTCCTATGGTCTGATTACCATGGGTCATCTACTCTGGGGTGTGAGTAACGGGAGTCTGAAATCCTCACCCCGCTTGAGAAGTGGTGGATTCCATAGGAAATACACCGGCCTGAGCCATATTCTCCATAAAGGCCATCATTCGGACCAAGGCATCCTGAAGCATTAGGGTTGTAATGACACGATCAGTTGTTTTGAGCTCTATTATTTAGTTCGGTGGTTTGGGACTTTGAGTAACTTCATATTATTTATTATTACTTACGTGTATGGTCAATTTTGATTTTCAAGTGGTTCGGGATTGATTCTCGATTTGGAAGCTTTAAATTGGAAGAGTTGACCAAGGTTGGACTTTTGGATAAATAGACTCGGAATTGGGTTTTGATTGTTCTGATACGTTCGTTTGATGATTTTTCACTTGTATGTATATTCAAATTTAGTTTTGGATGTTCCTAGAAGAATTCAACATTATTTGTCGAAAGATGGCAATTTGAAAAACCTAAGAGTTCATATGTATGACGAAGTGTTGACTTTGATATTATTGGGCTCCAGTTGGCGTTCTGAAACTTTGGATAGGTCAATATAGTTGAATTTAACTATATTGCAAAGTTGGAAGTAATTTGAAGTGTCTAAGTGTGATTCAAACACTCTTTTAAAAGAATGAAGATTTAACAACTTAAGAGAAATTATATTTGATTTGAGCCTCGATTCTTTGTTGTGATATTCCCATGGATGTTTGAGGCTTTGGATGTATTTGGATAATTTATTTGTACTTGTTGGTATGATTGGATGGGGTCCACATGGGCTCGGATGTATTTTTGATTGCCGGTTGAGAGACTAGTTACGTTAAACATTTGGAGTTTGACCACGGTTAATATCAGGTCAAGACGACCTCTTTTCGGTGTTTTGAGTAAACGCGTTCGTAGCATGTTTTATGATTAAAATGCATATATGATTTGTTCCTAAGGTTCCAAATGAGTTTTGGGTGCTAAAACGAAGAGTTTTTTGTGGTTATTTTCGGGTACAATAATTCCAAAAATACCAGTTATGTCCCTGAGTTTGTCCATAAATTTCAGACTTTCTTTAAAACTTCAAAATATCATATCTTCCTCATTTTAAATCCAAACTGGGTGATTCAAAAGGTTATATTAGGTTTAATCTCATAAGAATTATGCTGAGCTTGTCAAACATGATTTTCAAGTTCATCTATCATCTGATTCGGGATGGGAATGCTTCTGTATTTGTTTTTCTCATTTTGCGATTTAGTCACTTTTTCTCATAATGTTTTGGAGCTTGTAAATAGTCAATGTTTTAGGAAATTTTGATCACTACTTTGTGAGTAAGTAATTTCTACTTAGATTTGGTTTATATATTGATTCCCCATGGATTCCTACACCTAAAACATGAATTTTTAAAGTAAAATTTGGGGGTTATGTCTACAAGATAAGAAAATATATTTTGTGGTTTTGAACACCAATTTGAATTTGGATTTGGAAACTAATCACATAATTGGACTTGCTAGCTTATGGGTCATTGGATTTTAGTATTGGCGGATTTCAGGCACATGGATCCGGGTGGACTTTTGTTGACTTTTTAAAAATTGTTCAAAGATCTAATCTTTGTTGATTGGGGTTACTTCCTATGACATTGGTTAACTTGCTTGGTTGATGTTTGGCTAGATTTGAGCCGTCTAGAGGTAATTAGCAATGAAATATGATCTTGCAGCTTAGGATTAGCCCAAATGTGGTAAGTTTCTTGCCTAGCTTTGGTTGAGGGAATTTTTCTAATAATTGCTGTTGTTTGCAACATGCGGGGGTGATGTATGTATGAGGTTACGAGCATATATGCATGTGCCATGGGTATTCATGCTCAGGGTAGATTCTAGATTACTCTATCCTTATTTGGTTGTGTGTTCTACTTGATTCTATGTATTATTCAATTAATTGACTACGTGAGCACAATAAACCATCCTAGAGCTAATGTTAAGGCTATTGGTGCCTTAGTTTTAACATAATGAACTAATCTAGAGATTTATTCTATACTTGCCTCGGACGTAGATACACGTCGGTTATGAACACACGCTCGTACTTGTTCTTCTGTAGTGCCTTGATTGGGACGTGTGCACTCTGTGACAGATATCTGATCCTTTGTATGACTGCTTGAACTTGATTTGCTACAATTGATTTAGCTGTAGTCATGCTTTATATGTTGAAAACCCATCCCCCTTTTATCATCATCACGTCTTTGTGCATCTTATTGATAAATTATGGGCTTATATATTTGATGGAAATATGGCATATTGCTTTGTGATAATTATGTCACGTGTGGATAAATTGGGCGGATTGATTGGGTGTTGGCATGAGGTATTGGCCGTACGATTGTTATTATTGTTATCCACATGTGGCAAAATAAGGTTGGAATTTATCGAGCTTGCCCATGTGGCGAAATAAGGGTGGTGATATGCGTATGTGGTGAAATAAGAGTAGCATATCTTGATATTGCACGTGCGATGAAATAAGGGCGGCATTATTGATGATGCTATGTGATGGTTTGAAGGTGATTTTCTTGATTATGTTTATGTGGTGGTAGGAGGGTGAAATTCTTGATTGTGCATGTGAATTGTTTATGTTTATCATGCATTTTACATGATTTTTGTGTTGCACCTAGCGTGCTAATCTATGCCATTGTTGTATTTGACGATTTGGTTGTCAAGATGGATTTCTCTATGTTGGGTTGTTATCTCATGTTTGTGGAGTTGTCGGTAGCATATCGAATTGATGTGATAAGAAAGTTGCCATCATGCATTGATATATTGGATTATTATAAAGTTCTCATGAACACATTGTTTGGAAATTAATATAGAATTGGGTCATTATTATGCACCGACACCCCATGGTTATGTTTGAGCATTTGAGGACACGCTATTTGGTGCAAGTCTCTTATTTTGTGGGGTTGATACAAGTTGTAATCTCTTGATCTATGTAATTGGCAAAACCAGTTTGTTATCTTTTTCTCGGTTGTGCACTCTTACTATTTGATACCTGTTATTGTGTGACTACTTCCTTGGATTCTTCTCTGTGTTATATATGTTATTGAGATGCACATGTTATGTAAGTATCTTTTGCACTTAAAAACCGCGTCACTACTCAGGTTAGTCAATATACTTACTAAGTACATGGGATGGTTGTACTCATACTACACTTTTGCACCTTGTGTGCAAAATCTGAAGTTGAATAGCCGTGGAAGACAAAGCCTTGTATTGGAGATGTACCAGCGTTTCAGATTTAAGCTACCTCTTGTTCAAGGTAGTATAGGACTTCTTTTTTGTTTATGTAAACATCAAACTTATGTTGTATTATTCTTCTTATCAGCTTCGCAAATCTAAATTATAGTGGCTAATGACTTGTACTACCAGTCCTTGGGATAGTTGTATTGAATTCTTTTTCAGTTTTATTAATAATATTGATGATTTTTCATTATAGTAGTGACTTATACTATTTTTCTTACCTAGCGGGTTGGGTTAGGTTCCATAATGACTTGGTGGGATTTTGGGTTGTGACAGGGGTAGTAATGAACCCCTCTGCGACCTGAGCCGGTCCCACTTGCTCGACCTGTGCGAGAATCTCACCATCTGGAGCTAGTTAAGGCTTGTTATAGGTGTCGCTGCATGTGCTCTAGGTTAAGCTCTGCCTCTGCCTCTACCCCTGCCTCTGCCCTGGCCCCCACTCTTAGTAGTGGTTGCAATAAGTACAGACGTCTCTGCACCGATCATCGAGACTCTATCAAGCTTGCTCGTGACTCGTGAGACTGAGGCAATCTAGTGCTCTGATACCAACCTGTCACAACCTAAATTTCCAAATAAGGTCGTGATGGCACCTAACATCGCTTGCTAGTCAAGGCAACACATAGCAATAAATAAGGAAATGAGACTAACGGCTAACAAAAGTATGATAATATAGAATAACATCAACTCTAAAAAATATATATAATAAGTCTAAAACCAACACCGACAATCAACCATCCCAAGATTTGGTGTTACAAGTACATGAGCAACTAGAATTTGCAAAATACAATGTCTGAAAGGCATAATATACTGTTTGGTAAAATAAACAGTAAAGAAGAAGTGGAAAGATGACTCGAAGGTCTACAAACGAGTATGTAGCTCTACCTTGAGTCGCCTATCTGATATCCGCTAAGCACCTCTTGGGACCCCGCTAGTACCAATATCCAAATCTGGACAAAAGTGCAGAAGTATACTATAAGTACAACCGACCCCATGTACGCAGTAAGTATCGAGCCTAACCTCGACGAGGTAGTGACGAGGCTATGAAAAGACACTTACCATAAACACATATACAGTTAATAAGAAACAAAAATGAAAATAGAGATAATAGTGACAATAGCAGTAATAAAGGCAGAAATAGCAACAGAACCCAATATCGAAAGTAATAACCACTTCTCTTGAAATACTCAATCAATACCCTTTTTCAGCAGCTCAACAACGGGGAAGCACAATATATGTGAACCACATAACTACAACCCACATAGAGGACTAAATTACAGTAACACCAAAATATATATCATATACGTTATGGCACATAGCTCAATCCGATGCACAAAAATATTTTTGCCATGACAACCGATCCTATAGCCATATTATTGTTGCGGTGAGCAACCCGATCCTTATCTTGACATTGTTGCAGTGGCAACCCGATCCAACATACCAATTCACATGGGATAATCCAACAACACATCCAACTATAGCAAACATTCATAATAACTATCGAGGAGACTAAAATAGTATAATTCACTAAGGAAGAGATGGACACGAATAAGAAATAATGCCAAATCCCATGTTTTTGAGCTAATCCTACTCATGTAACGCAATAAGGATCCAAACAAGGTTATTAACACGCAATTGACCAAATAGGCACATCATCTAGTACCACATAGAAGATCAACGTATGAAACAAGTAAAGGCATGTGACAAGTCAAGTAAAAAGTAAATTCATGAAGCATGTAATGGCAGTAGGTAAAATCATGTAGCCAGTAAGATCATGTAGTAGGTAAAGGCATGAATCAAGTAAGAATATTTTATGAGTAAAAGCATGAAATAAGAAAAGGTTTTTAAAAAATAAAAGCATAAAATAAGTAAAGACATGAATAAACTAGTCCCACCCACGTGCTTTAGACCATGAAAACACATATGCACTCATTTCCTTGCATATACGTGGTCTCCAACACATAGAAGATATAGCAATTAGACCAATCACACCTAATTCTCAAATCAAGGTTAACCACGATACATACCTCTTTTCAGGTGCAAATTAATAATGCAATATAGCTTTGCATTTAGCACAATCCTCCTAAGAAATTGAATATATTCAAATAATATTCAAATAACTCAATAAAATCTTTAGAAACCACCCTAGTATCAAAAAGGTTCGATCTTATAACATATTTGGAAAAGTCAACAAAAAGTCAAACCGGGCCAACATGGTCAAAATCGAAATTAAGACTAATTCCCGTTTACCCATTCTTCCTCGAGTCCAAATATGTGATTTGTATCAAGATTTGACCTCAAATCAATGTCCAAATCCCCAAAATTAGCCCTCATATGTTTTTCCTAAAACCCCAATTTTTATTCTTTAAAATACTAGATATAGGGATAAAAATATATGGGTGTTCATGGAAGTAAATAAAATCTAGGTAAAAATTACTAAGCAATAAAGTTGGGATAGAAATCTCTTCAAAAATCTCCTCAATATCGTGATATAGGTCTCAAAAATGGTGAAAAGTGGCTAAATCCCGATTTTCAGCACTTTAAATACCTGGGCGTCAGGAGTTCTTCGCATTCGCGATGACATTTGTTGACTGGCCATGGAGTTTGCTTAGGCATTTCCCCCCAAGCCTCCATGTTCGGGATCTGCTGGCCGCGCTTACAATGAAGAAGTGTCACCAGCCTCCCAACAAGCCTAGACCTATGCATTTGCGTGAGGATAACTGCATTCACGAAGGCCAATCCCCCAAGCCATCATATTCGCGAACAATCCATCACGTTCACATAGAGAAACACACCCTTGTCCCAATTTCACCTTCACAAACGTGATACTAGCTCAGCATTTGCGTTGCACAACACACCAATAGCACATCAACTGCTGCAAATTGTGCTAAAGTGGCCAGAAACCACCCCAAAAGACACTTGATCCCCCCCGAGCCCCACTCAGAATATTCACACGAGTTTATAAACTTCATATAAACCCGCTCGTAAGCTCAAAATACCAAAAATATCAATAATCAAGAATCACACATCAAAACTCAAAGGTTGATTACTAGCAATGTTGACCCTAGTCAACTCTAACCATTTTCAAGTTCAAAAATTAAGCTTTCTTTGAAAAAACACATTTTAAACTTTCTAGAAAACAAAATGGACCACGCAAGAAAGTTATAAATCATCGAATAAAGATATATAAAGTCTCAAATCACAAAATGGGAAGGTATCAAAATGACCTATCAGGTCATTACATTACCACATATCTTTTCTATATGCTAGCTCTAGAATGTATACATATTTTTTATGCATATCTTCTCTATACGTTGTCTTACTTGATGAATTTATTCACAATACATATTTTCTCTTTATGTCAACTTGAGTAACATGGCTTGCTTATTTATGCATATCTTCTCTATATACAATTATTGATGATTTAATGATGTTAGGCGCATATCTTTCCTATATGTTGAGCTGTTAAACTGGTACGAAACTTTTCCATATATTCTCTATATGAAATTGTTGACGAGTTATTTGATATCACATGTGTATCTTCTCTATAGGTTGAATTGTTAGTTTGGCTACAATGCTTGTGCATATCTTTTCTATGTGCATCGACGACCTTATCTGTACTTCAGGCTTAGATTTTGATATTGTTGTTGTGTACATGTATATGTTAATGAGCTGCACAGGTTAAATAGAGTGAGTTTCTTTTGACTTATACCCTTGTCACTAATTCACCGATGTTAGTGTTGATACTCACTACATTCATGGGGTCGTTTGTTCTCATACTATACTTTTTCACCTTGCGTTCAGATCTTAGAGCTGAGCTGCTGTGGATGATAAATTCTGGCATTAAAATTGTGCTAGAAATGCAGATTCAATCTACCATTTGTTCATGGTAGTATAGAACTTATAATTTTATTTATGTAAACTTCAAACAGATATTGCATTTATTCTTTGTACCAGAGTTGTATTCTTAATCTTAGTTGCTCGTGACTTGTACTACCAATTCTTGGGATATTGTTTAGAATTCATCCATCTTATTTATTGATTATTCATGATCTTTCATTTGAGTTGTATTATTTATTGTTTGGCTTACCTAACAGGTTGGGTTAGGTGCCTTCATGACATGGTTGGATTTTGGGTCGTTAAAAGTTGATATCAAACCCAGGTTCATAGGTTCTACGAGCCATGATCAAGTGTCTAGTAGAGTCTTGTAGATCGATATGATGACGCCCATACTTAACTTTGAGAGGCTACATGGCATCTAGGAAACTTCACCTTCTTTCTTTCCTTATCGTGCGGCCTTAATTTATCTTGAAGCATGTATCTTTGATTTATTTCCATTCACACGTATGTGATGTTGAGCACTAAGTATCAGTTATGCACCGATGGCTTATGATGTCATGGATGAGGTGCGAGATATGTTTTTGTGGTGTTAAGGTAGGATATTAAGGAGGACTTGAGGCCAGGTTTAGGCCGCAACTGGGGCTCGGCAGATTTAGTTGTGTGAGTAGGTGATTTCGAGCTCTTATGCCCTGTAGTGTCCCGAAGGGCGCGACTGATGGCTCTATGACTGGCAAGATAGCTATGTGACTAGGAGTATGGGACGGAGGGCTACACTTAGATGGTTTAGATGTGACGAGAAGGTTTCTCTTGAGCTGCAAAGGGCTATGGACGCTTGATTATCATCTTAGTGTGTTGTATAGTCTTAAGATGTAGATATGTTGGTGGATCTTTCAGTGATTAATTCGTGTGATGGAGTGGATTCTTATATCTTAATGATGAGGGTAGACTTGGGAAGATTAATTAATTGCATAATGGTTGTGACCATGGTTAGATAATAGAAAGATGTCGATCTGAGGCTAAACAAGTGGGTTATCTCTTGCTGGAAGGTCTGGGATTATATGGTTCTTATGAGGTTTCTATGGAAACATTTCCTTCTATTTTGTAGAATGCATGAGCTACAGTTACAGTTCGGACCACTTAAGCAAGTTGACACGGCCGCCACGAGGATGTGTAAGCATTGGCAGATAATTTGGAGTGTGTTTTGACTAATACTACATGAGCCTATGAGGAATTCAACAGAGTAACAGTGCGAGACCATTGCAATTATGAAAGAAGAGTATTGTGGGGTACTAGATGTTGTTTTTTTGTGGCTTTGACCCAAGTGGGCGAGTCTAAAAACAATGTGTTTCTGCATTGATTTGGCTCTGGACACTTAGCCCATTTCCATTCCCTCCATACCGCATGGCCCCGCCAGAGTTGAAAGAATTGAAGGAACAATTGCAAGATTTGCTTCATAAGGGCTTCATTAGACCTAGTGTCTCGCCCTGGGGTTCACCTATGTTGTTTGTGAAGAAAAAAGATGGATCGATGAGGATGTGTATAGATTATCGGTAGTTGAACAAAGTCCCCATCAAGAACAAGTATCCCTTGCCAAGGATTGATGATTTATTTGATTAGCTTCAGGGTGCCAAGGTGTTTTCGAAGATTGATTTGAGATCTGGATACCATCAGTTAAGGATTAGGGCATCCGATGTCCCTAAGACAGCTTTACGGACTCGGTATGGGCATTATGAGTTTCTAGTGATGTCCTTTGGGCTAACAAATGCCCCAGCAACATTCATGGATTTGATAAATCGGGTGTTCAAGCCCTACTTGGATTCCTTTGTGATTGTGTTTATTGATGATATCTTAATCTACTCCCACAGCCGAGAGGAGCATGA
This sequence comes from Nicotiana tomentosiformis, assembly GCF_000390325.3. Lineage (NCBI taxonomy): Eukaryota > Viridiplantae > Streptophyta > Magnoliopsida > Solanales > Solanaceae > Nicotiana > Nicotiana tomentosiformis. The sequence continues at coordinate 63,695,180 of NC_090816.1, read as the reverse complement.
GCAGCACCTTTGGATTGTTCTTCAGACTCTGAGAGACAGCCAGTTATATGCTAAGTTCTCAAAATACAAATTTTGGTTGAGTTCAGTTGCTTTCTTGGGTCACGTTGTATCAGCAGAGGGTATTCATGTGGATCCTAGGAAGATTGAGGCAGTTTAGAACTGACCTAGAACCACATCAGCTACAGAGATCCGTAGTTTCTTGGGTTTGGCAGGCTACTACCGTCAATTCGTAGAGGGGTTTTCATCCATAGCAGCCCCGTTGACCATGTTGACCCAGAAGGGTGCCCCGTTCAGATGGTCAGATGAGTGTGAGGCGAGCTTTCAGAAGCTCAAGACAGCTTTGACTACGACACCGGTATTGGTGTTACCCTCAGGTTCAGGATCTTATACAGTATATTGTGACGCATCCCGTATTGGTCTTGGTACTATATTGATGCTGGGTGGCAAGGTTATTGCATACACTTCACGGCAGCTGAAAGTTTAAGAGAAGAATCACCCTGTTCATGATCTAGAGCTGGCAGCCATTGTTCACGCGCTGAATATTTGGAGGCACTATCTTTACGACGTGCCATGTGAGGTATTTACGGATCATCGGAGCTTGCAGTATTTGTTCAAGTAGAAGGAACTCAATTTGAGGTAGAGGAGGTGGTTGGAGCTATTGAAAGACTATGATACCACCATATTATATCATCTCGGGAAGGCTAATATGGTGGCCGATGCTTTGAGTAGAAAGTCAGCTAGTATGGGTAGCCTTGCTTATATTCCAGTTAGTGAGAGACCGCTTGCATTGGATATTCAGGCCCAGGCCAACCAGTTTGTGAGGTTGGATGTTTCTGATCCCAGCCATGTTCTAGCTTGTACAGTTGCTCGGTCTTCTTTATTTGAGCGCATCAGAGATCGGTAGGATGACGATTCTCACTTGCTTGTACTTAGAGACACAGTGCGGCACAGTGGTGCCAAGCAGGTTACTGTTGGAGATGACGGAGTTTTGAGGATGCAGGGTCGTATTTGTGTGCCTAATGTGGATAGACTTCGTGAGTTGCTTCTTGAGGAGGCCTACAGTTCCCAGTATTCTATTCATCCAAGCGCCACCAAGATGTATCAGGACCTGCAGCAGCATTATTGGTGGAGGAGGATGCAGAAAGACAGTTGCATATGTAGCTCGGTGTCTAAATTGTCAACAAGTAAAGTACGAGCATCAGAGACCTTGTGGTTTGCTTTAGAAAATAGAGACTCCTGAGTGGAAGTGGGAGCATATCACTATGGATTTTGTTGTTGGAGTCCCATAGACTCAGAGGAAGTTCGATGCAGTTTGGGTCATTATGGACAGGCTGACCAAGTCACCACACTTTATTCTTGTGGCAGTTACCTATTCTTCGGAGGAGTTGGTAGAGATTTACATTTGTGAGATCGTCCGTCTTCACGGTGTGCCCGTTTCTATCATTTCTGATCGAGGTATGCAGTTCATCTCGCACTTCTGTAGGGCAGTACAGCATGAGCTGGGTATGCGGGTTGAGTTGAGCACAACATTTCATCCTCAGATGGACGGGCAGTCCGAGCGCACTATTCAGATCTTGGAGGATATGCTCCATGCATGTGTTATAGACTTCGAAGGATCGTAGGATTAGTTCTTGCCCCTTGCAGAGTTCGCCTACAACAACAACTACCAGTCGAGCATTCATATGGCTCCCTATGAGGCCTTATATGGTAGGCGGTGTCGGTCGCCAGTTGGGTGGTTTTAGCCTGGGGAGGCTCGGTTGTTGGGCACAGACTTAGTACAGGATGCCTTGGATAAGGTCAAGACTATTCAGGATTGACTTCGCACAGCTCAGTCCAGTCAGAAGAGTTATACCGACCGCAGAGTTCGTGATGTTGCATTTATGGTCGGGGAGAGAGTGCTGCTTTGGGTATCACCCATGAAAGGTGTGATGAGGTTCTGAAATAAGGGCAAGTTGAGCCCTAGGTATATAGGACCTTTTGAGATTCTAGAGAGGGTAGGAGAGGTGGCTTACAGGCTTGTGTTGATACCTAGTTTAGCAGTTGATCATCCGGTATTCCATGTCTCCATGCTTTGAAAGTATCACGGCGATCCATCCTATGTGTTAGATTTCAGCTCTGTCCAGTTGGACAAGGATTTGACTTACGAGGAGGAGCCAGTGGCTATTCTAGCCTGCCAAGTATGCCAGTTGAGATCAAAGAGTTACCCTTCACTTCGAGTGCAGTGGAGAGGTCAGCCTGTTAAGGCAGATACTTGGGAGTCCGAGTCCGACATGCGGAGTAGATATCTCCACCTTTTTACCAGCTCAGGTACTTTTCTATGTCCATTTGAGGACGAACAGTTGTTTTAGAGGTGGAGAATGTGATGACCCAAAAGGGTCATCTTATGTTTTAGAACTCGATTTATGTGCTCTTAAGCCTTAAAATCTCATTTTTATCCTCCTCGATATGCATGCGCAGTCCGAGCGTGTTTTCGAAAAACTTTTATGTTAAAAACTTATGAAAATATGAATTTTTGCCTAAAAAGTTCAATTGAGTTGACTTCCCTCAACATTTTTGGTAAATGGGAACAGATCCGTGTTCTGACGGTCCCAGTGGGTCCGTATCAAAATATGGGACCTAGGCGTATGCCCGAAATCGAATTCGGAGGTCCCTATCTCGAGTTATGAATTTTTGATGAAAATTAAAAGTATGACATTTAATGGTTTTTAAGAATTGATTGATATTGGGGATTGTTATTACTGGGTCTGTATTTTGGTTTCGGAGCTCGGTATAGGTTCATTATGATATTTAAGACTTATCTGTGAAATTTGGTGAGAAACAGGGTTGATTTGACGTGATTCGGACGTCCAGTTGAGAAGATAGAAATTTTAAAGTATTCTTGAGAATATCATTTGATTTTGTGCTAAATTCGTAGTTCTAGGTGTTATTTTGGCGATTTGATTGCGGGAGCAAGTTCGTATGATTATTTTAGACTTGTGTGCATGTTTGGTTTGGAGCCCCGAGGGCTCGGGTGAGTTTCGGATAGGCTACGGAATGTTTTGGACTTAGAAAATCTGGTATTTTGCTGCAGCAGGTGTTCTGGTATGTCCTTCTTCACATTCGCGAAGGCTCTCTCGCGAACGCGAAGGGTAAGCTGGTTAGGCTGGAATATTCTTCTTCGCGAACGCGAAGCGATGGGGGCATTACCCTTCACGAACGTGACAAGCTCATCGCGAACGTGTAGTGTTAGGCACTGGGGGGGTCAGCCTTTCCTTCATCGCGAATGCGAGCAATGTCTCGGGGGGAACCCTACATGAATGCGAACAAGGTCTCGCAAACGCGAAGTCTTGGCAGCCTATACTCTTCGCGAACATGACAGTGCTCTCGCGAACACGATGAACACTGTCGCCCAGCACTTAAAACAGAATCAAACACGGGATTAAACCATTTCTTCAACATTTTCAAGAACCAAACAGTTAGAGGCGATTTTCAAGAGTCATTTTCTTCCCCAAAGTGTTGGTAAGTGATTCTAAACCTTTTTCTTTCAATTACCCATTTCATTTCATAAATTTTCAACCTAAAATCTAGAGTTTTCATTATAGAATTAGGGGTTTGGGTAGAAACTAGGGATTTCAAAAATTTGGTGATTTAGACCTCAATTTAAGGTCAGATTCCAAAACCAATTGTATATCAGGGTTCGGGGGAGAATGAGTAAATGTATTTTGGTCCGAACCTCGGGTTTTGACTATGCGGGCCCAGACTCAATTTTTTATTTTTTGGAGGAAAATTTGAGAAATCTAAATTTATGCAATATAATTAATTCCTTTAGCAATATTTGATATTATTGAGTTGTTGTTTAATAGATACGAGTGGTTTGGAGGTGAATTCTTGAGGAAAAGCTATGATTGAGTATTAAGTGGCCTTCAGAGCGAGGTAAGTGTTGTGTCTAACCCTGACTTGAGGGAATTAGGAACCTCGGATTATTTGCTATGTGAAATTCATGTGAGCGGCGTATATGTGAGGTGACGAGTACTTATGCACCGCCAATTTACCTGTTTTCCCTGTTTTCTCCCGTTTTTCTTATATTGTCTCTTTCCTACGTCTAATTGTTATGTGTTTAGACTAGTGTTGTTAAATGGATCATTCTTGTCATGTTTACGGATTCTCTGGTGATAATTGAGTATTTATTTCAAAGTTGAGATTGATATTATGGAACCAAATATTGATGTAAGGCTTGTACTTGTTATTCTATCTCCCTATTGTTATTTATGCATTGCATTATGGTAAGGAAGAGTGTTAATACATGAAGGGTGATGCCGTGCCATATTGTGAGTGTAAAAGCACGAAGGGTGATGCCGTGCCATATTGTGAGTGTTAATGCACGAAGGGTGATGCCGTGCCATATTGTGAGTGTAAAAGCACGAAGGGTGATGTCGTGCCATGATATGAGAGTTAATTCACGAAGGGTGATGCCGTGTCGTTTCTATTGATTTTATGGTGAGGTTGAGAGTAAAAGCACGAAGGGTGATTCTGTGCATTTTTTCCTTTACTGTATTCATGCTCCTGTTGATTCATAGTATATTATTGGTTGTTCCAGTACTCATTCTGCTATAGCTCTTTATTTTGTATTTCCCCCAGCATGTTTCCCCATCCCGATAATTCTTGTCTAGCTCTTCATTACTGTTATTTGTATATACATTGTTAAATTGTACAGGTTGATCTGTAGGTGCCTTGCCTTAGCCTCATCACTACTTCGTCGAGGTTAGGATCGACACTTACCAGTACATGGGGTCAGTTGTACTGATACTGCACTCTGCACTTTCTGTGCAAATTTTGGTACCGGCTCGGGTTGATCGAGATTTTAGCCGTTGGACCCGCTATCCGGAGACTCAAGGCAGATCTTTTGGCATTTACAGTCCTTGAAGTCCGTTTATCCTCTGTTTTACTGTTTCTTTCATTCAAACAGTTGTATTTCTTTCAGACTATTACTTGTAGTAAATTCTAGAATGCTCGTGAATTGTGACTCCAGATCCGGGTGGTAGTAATTAATATAGTTTTTAAATTATTCCGCACTTATTATATTTCATCTTAGCTAATTCTTGTTATTTACTGAATGGAAATAAGGATTTAGTTTAATGGTTCTCTAATGTTGGCTTGCCTAGCGAGTGAAATGTTAGGCGCTATCACGGTCCCGACGGTGGGAATTCCGGGTCGTGACAGATTCAGGTTTGATATTCGTTATGGATGTAGTGGGCAAGGTGAAAGGATTCACTCAGTTGCTTAAGGATAAGGTTGCTTCTTAAAGTATTTTTATTCTAGTGGGCACAAGCCATTTGGTGCATATTGGATGTACATCGGTGATTAGAGTAGAGTGGATGACACTCGGGAGATTCTAATTGGTTCAAGATTCATATGTGGTATCTAAGGATTCCTGGATTTGTGTATGGCTAAGACTTGAGATTTGCCTTGGATGGTGCCAAGACTTGCGGTATTTCTATATCATTATTGATTCTACATTGCAGCTTTATAGAGATAAAAGAAATAGCTTCCGATTCATAAAAGGTCTCTTCAGAGTGGGCATTTCGATTCTTTTATCTTCATACTACACTTCTGCACCTTGCGTGCATATCTTAGCTCTGATGTTGTTGTGCATGCGGGAGCTGGCATTGAAGATGTACTTGTGTTCCAGTTATAGCTACCACTTGTCCTTGGTAGATTTAGATTTGAATTATATTTATGTACATTCTCATTTGAGTTGTGTTGGATATCATTTGGCTTACCTAGAGGGTTGGATCAGGTGCCATCACGACTAGTTGGATTTTGGGTCGTGACAGAAATATATACATGAATTTCATGCATATCTTCTCTATATGTTGCTTTACTTGATGAAATTATTCTCGTGTCATACGCTCATTACCTCGCATATATGTCACTTTTAACATATGTCAAATAAGCAAACAAGGTCATATCCTAAGGGTTATTCCCTAATAATAAGGTTAGCCAAGATACTTACCTTAGCGAGCCAAATTAAACCTCCAAAATCGCCTTTCATTTAGAAAGTACCTCGCACCGGCTCGAATCTAACCAAATAATACTCAATAAAGTCAAATAGCACTATAGCAATCAATTCCAAACAATAAAGCTTCAATGTTTAATCAATTCTCAAAAAGTCAACAAACATCAACTCTAGCCCACATGGTCAAAATTCGAGTCTAGGGGTAGATCCCTGTAACACCCTAAAGTTTTTAGACTAGTATTTGCACTCTCAATTGACCCTCTATATAATGAGGATAGATTTTACTTTGCACTTCCTATACTAGAATTTGACGATATTTGAAAATTGCTTATTTTACATTGCGGTCATATTTATAAGGAGTTGACATAGTTTTGTTATGTAGAACACCATTGTTATCATTTTTGTTAAATTAGTAAGACATAGAATAGGAAATAAGTATTTTGGGCCAGCCCAATTCTTGATCCTTATCTAAGTAATATATATCTCTTTTGGACACAACTTTTCACAAGCACCTCTCATTTCATTAGTTCATGACAAGTAAAACCCCAATCCTCTCTCCTTCTTATCTTTAGAAATATTACACCAAAACCACCAGGTTCTTCAACCAAGTGAACCATCAAGTATTGTTCTTGTTAAACCACAAGTTCCTCTTCTCTTTTGTGGTAAGTTACTAAACCCGTTTTTACACTGGACAGTTGTTAGTGTGTTTATCATATCTCCTTGTATAAAACTTCGTCTTAAGTGAGCCAAACTTTTCCTCTTCTCTATTTCATAGCTCTATAATATTTTTTCAGGCATCAAAACCTAGTTTTGCTTATATTTACCCGAAAAATTGTGATAAAGTATAGGGCAGGTGCTGCCCAGATATTTTGTTTTACAAACCCTCTATGTACTACTGTTAGTATTTTTAGCATAACTCTGTGTACAAAACTGATATGGGGGTTATTAAAGACTCATTTGAACCCTAAGCCATATATATACAACTTTCATGAAGACCATAAAATCTACTGTTTTCCATTTACATCTTCAAAACGTAGCCACACCACATGACTGTGGTACTGTCCAGAATTTCTGTTTCCAACTTTTAGGGTGATTTTCACCGATATCATGTTTAGTTTGACATGTTGAAATAATTGAACTTATATAGTTATTTGATTATGTATTTAAGGTATATATACCCTTGTAAATTCTAAGGGGAAGTGTTTGAGGAAGTGGACGGATTTGGTTGGTCTATTGCGTAGACGACTCGAATGTCCTCAAGTTGTGGTTGAACTGTCCCTCAAGTTGTGGTTGAACTGTTTTGTGGTAAAATACCTAGGTTTGTATATAAACTTGAATTTGTACTCTTTTTACTTTCTGAAATGTTTTGAATAACTTGATATTTTGTTTCCCTTGTCTTCTATTAATATCATTGTATTTATGTTATATCAAGTATTAAAAGACATTCCCTAACTTTCCCAGTTGTACGGATTGCTTGATCATTTTGCATCCTTGTTGAGACATGGTCCTTCTTGTGGTAGTGACTTTGTCACTCATCTCGGTATGCCTCTTGATTTGGATTTTTTTCCATCTTGACATTGAATTTGTGGTTCGCCTTAGATTATGGAACTTGTCTATGTTAAGTACAAACTAGAAAGCCATTTTCAAAATGGTTCTTGATTCTCTTGACTATTGGATTCTGACCCTACTTGATTTGGGGCTTTGGTCCATCTTGATATCGGATTATGCTGAGTGTGATGGCAAGACGTACATATTGGGCGAAACCAAATATTTTGCAAACTCTCTTGCATTGATTTTATAAGCTTTCTTAACACTTGAGCTTTAAATATCCATATTGATATTTAGAAATACTTGAAGGTTTGATACTTTTGATATATTTATCTTCTTGATGTACCTTTATGTCTTATTTGAGCTATCTATGACATTGAATGCAATTGGAGAATTTAATGGCTCCAAGCCCAAAGTTTATAGACCACTAAGTTTTATGCTTAGCGATAGTTGTTTTCTATTGCAGGTAATGTACATTATGAGATTTGAAGACGGCCATATGAAGTAGACTTTTTGGAAACTTTTACGGAGATCACATTTGCATATGCACCTAGGTTTTTTATAGTTTTGGAACTTGTACATGATCTATATGTCACACTTATGTATGTTATTTTGGAGGCTTGTTGGATCTCAAGATCATAAGCTTGTAACTTGAAATTGGTGACGTGTATTGCTATTTTAGGGTGTGTTAATAACCCAAGTCTTATAATATGCTAAATTTAAAATTTGTCTAGTAAATATGTACAAAGAAAAAGATTAGTTTTCCTTTTATACTTGCTACTTTGAAATTCAAGTATAATACAAATCTGCAGTGATGTCGAATAAAAAGTATAATTTCGTTAGGAAGTTGCTTTAGCGTGTTGATAATTCAAGAAGGGTTGTGTCACGACCCAAAATCCGCTAACAATCGTGATGTAGCCTAACACCACCGTCAGGCAAGCCAACAGTGATCTATCAACTTACTTACCTATTTTAGTAATTGAAATCACAATTTTTCCTTAATTAAATCGTATGAAATAGATTTTCAAAGTAAGTGATAATATTTACACAACTACATCAACGAACAACCCGTAGGAACCCATAGGAACCCCCAAAACTCGGTGTCACAAGTACATGAGCATTTTTCTAAGGAGTACAATAATAATACAATAGATGTCCCGAATGTAATAAGACAGAATAAAATAATTAGTACAATGGAGACTCGGTGGACTGCGATGCGTAGCCTAGAATGCAGCTCACATGAAGTCTCCTCAACAGGTGCGCCTATGCTCCAAGATGATCATCAAATGAACCTGTCAGATCCTGCACATTAAGTACAGAAGTGCAGCATGAGTACGTAAATCAACGCGTACCTAGTAAGTATCTAGCCTAACCCCGGAGAAGTAGTGACGAGGGGTCGACATCGACACTTACTACATGTCTAATAAAACAATATAATAAAATGTGAGCAGATATGAAACATACGGCAATGATGTATTCTACCTTAACAGCTCAGAAAAACGTCAAGTGTCATTTTCAAACAAATAAGGAATACCATATAAAACGTCGGGCATTAGTGGAAGTTTATCTCATGAACATTCGAACTTCTAGCTATATTAACGCATGATTTTGCCGCGGTCGTTTGGCCCGATCCAGAATATCGTGTACACTGCCGAGGGACGTGCGGCACGATCCATAGATGCATCTATATACTGCCGAGGCGTTCGGCCCGCTCCACAAGAAAAGGAAGGAAGTCACCGAATTACGGGACACGTTTTTTACAATACAACACATGAGCATAAAATGAATATAACTCTTACCATTTCTCAAATAACTCACCCACAACTCGAAGTATTAAGTCGTGGCCTAGTGTACATATATTTACCTGTAAATTAATTTGAGTTATAACTTCAATTAATTAAGCCAGTAGAATGAGTTCAAATTATTCAAATATTACTTGATAAGATCCAAAGTCTACCCGGACATAACATGTTGTAGCTACGCACAGACTCTCATCACCTCGTGCGTACGTAACACCCACAACTAGTTGCACATAATAATAAATATCACCTAGGGGTAGTTTCCTCCTCATAAGGTTAGACAGGAGACTTACCTCGCTCTGAAGTTCCATAACCGACTCCAAATCCTCTCTAACACCTCAAACCAAAGCCCGTCGATCCAAAACTATTCAAACAATGTGAAACCCAATCAAAATATATTCTAATACCCGTAATTAATCAATTTCAACAATTTTTAACTCCACTCGAAAAGTCAATAAAGCTAACCCTCAGGCTCACGTGCCCGAATTCCGAACATTTTTGAAGATAAACTTTACCCACGACACCACGAAATCAAATATATGATTTATTTCTAATTCCATGTCCAAAATCATGGTCAAAATCAAAAATTATAAATTCTAGGTCTTCTATCACAATCCCACAATTTTCCTAAATTTTCCTCCTTAAATCCACATATAAACCTTACATTAAGCTCACAACAAGTGGGAAATTACTTACCTTGTGTTACATGATGAAAACTCCTCAAAATCTCCCAAAAACCGAGCTCCAAAAATCCCAAATGAAAATGACGAAATGATCAAGTTCGATCCCCTTATGTTCTGCCCAGTTTTCGCTTCTGCGGATATATTTGCGCATATGCGGCCTCGCTTTTGCGAGCCAAAATGCGCATATGCGGAGTACACTACCCAACTGAGACCTCGCATCTGCGGAAGCATTTTTGCTTCTGCGCAGGCGCTTCTGCTATGGCCAATCGTGCTTCTGCGAACCAGCCGCTTCTGCGTCTTCATTCTAGCTTCTGCGATTCCGCAGGTGCAGGAATTTCTTCACACCTGTGACCACTGCCTTGACCCTTCCATTCCAATTCTGTGAGCTCGACCTTGCTTCGTCAATGTCGCTTCTGCAACCAAGACATCGCAGAAGTGATCACACCAGTTGCTGCCCAACTACAGCATTTCTTAAGTCCAAAAATCAATCCGTTAACCATCTGGAATTCACCTGAGGCATTTGGGACCTTAACCAAATATACCAACACGTCCCAAAATACAATACGAGCTTCGTTGAGCCTTCAAATCACATCAAACAATGCTAAAACCAAGAATCGCACCCCAATTCAAGGTTAATGAACTTTAGAACTTCAAACTCCTACATTCGACGCCGAAACCTATCAAACCAAGTCCGATTGACCACAAATTTTGCACACAAGTCATAAATGACATAACGAAGCTATTTCAAGGCTCGAAACCCAAAACAAACATCGATAACATTAAAATCCACTTCAAGTCAAAGTTAAGAATTTCTTAAACTTTTAAAATACCAACCTCCCATAATAAGAGTCGAAATGCACCCGGGTGATCTGATACTCAACCTGAACATACGGCCAAGTCCAAAATTATCATATGAACCTATTGGAACCTTCGAATCCCGATTCCGAGGTCGTTTACTCAAAAATCTAATCTTAGCCAATCCTTCCAACTTAAAGCTTCCGAAATTAGAATTTTCTTTCCAAATCAACTCTGAACTTCCCGAGATTCGATTCCGACCACACGTACAAGTCATAATACATGATGTGAAACTACCCAAGGCCTCAAACCACCGAACAACGCACTAGAGCTCAAAACGACCGGTCGGGTCGTTACATTCTCCATCACTTAAACATACATTCGTCCTCGGACGTGCTATGGGTTGCTCGTGAGTTGTCCAAAATCACTATTTAACACCTCGTGCACCTACCTGTGCCACCACATTCTAGTTAAACATATTAGCTTGAGCTAGACTGAAAATCCTCCCTATAACCTTAGCTAACAAGCTTTAGAACCAAGTCCGACTTCCGAATTTCTTTACAAGGCCTGATCCTAACACACAAACACCGTATCAATCATCACACACTGTACCAAAACTTGATCATGCATCTATGCTGAAATCACACCATGCACCACATAAGTTGCTTGTCCATAATAACATTCCCCTACCACAATAGCTGAAATTCCACGAATCCGATGCCCACGATACACCTCATGACACATGTAAGTCATGTTCCAACTCTCGCAATATTTCCATGACAAAAGAGACATGTAGAAACTCATAACCACCTGCCAAATCAATAATTCATGGAGTCTCACCTCCTGACAAGAACCATTACCTCATTCTGAATTGAGTAATGATATTTCACTTCAATGTACCTTATATAAATCTGATTGCACTAATTTCAGGTCCAATAACCTCGTCTCACCCAGTACAAGTTGCTCAAGCAATAAGGCATCTCAGACATTGCCAAAAATCTTATATGACGCCCACAATGCACCAACAAGCTACAACTCGAATGCGATACATAAGGAAAAAAAACTCTGGAGAAGGACTATCCAGCCCGCGTAATGAATGTATCGGCCGAATAGATGTTGTGAACTACCTCACGGATGAAAATAAGGCACACAAAATATGTGTAAGGAGCTATGTTCAACCTCTCATTGTTGCGGTGTGCAACCCGGTCCAACATAACATTGTTGCGGCGTGCAACCCAATCCACATAACATGCTCGTGGCGGTGTGCCACCCGATCCGCACATAATAATCACGAAGAAAACACACATATCAAGCCATAACGCTTATACTTACGAAATGGCCGAATATCGACCAAAAGCACGCCAAGTTCATAATACCAAATTCTGGGGAGACGGATAGCATCATATGTTACAAACCCCAAGCACAATTAAGGTGCAATAAATGACCTGCATCTCGAGAGCCATCCTACTCACATAGCACCACAAGCTACACTGGACCTCAACACGTGTGCGAATAATCAAGTCGTCTCACAACCCACATGGCACAATAGAGATTTACATAGAATAGTTGACGACGGGAATAACATCCCCTCGCCCGACGACTCCTCCGTAAGCAATGCTATGATGAACGAACACATCCGACCTGACGTAGAGCACACACTCACATTAGTCTCACTAATGTACCTCACACCGATTCTGATCATACCATACTGGGCCAATAACTTTCTAAAGATCCATAATGGCCCTATACATGACACATAAGGACAGCCGTCAAATACGAAACAAACTCACACGGGCCATAACCCAAGGAATATGGCGCCTCTCAGGCATAAGCTCTCGCATTTGCGATATTACCATAACCTTCATACTTTGTCTTAATCTTTAACAATCAAGTGACTAACATGCCACACTTATACAAATCTCCCCGTGGGGTACACTTCCACGACCTTCCGCTCAAGTAGCAAAGTCTGCACATCCATACCACAAAACGTACTAATTCGGCAAGGCAAATCACAATCCGCCAATCAATACACAATGCCTCTTCCACAGAACACCATTCTCAGGCGACACTAAGATAATACCAGCTCACTCTAAACATCTGAATTCTTCCCTGCTCATTCAAGCTCGTGACATCCTCAACATCCAATTCCCATGCCGCTCACTATACCCGTCACGCCGCTACGAGAGAATACAAGAATTCATCATAACCCCTGAATTCCCAGTAGAACAAACACTTCATTGGATAGAAACCTTTTGACTTAACTCATTTCAGAAGAACCGATGCAACACACAGCCGAATTTCCCAACCGCAGAAAATACCAACCTCAAGTTGTGACCTAAACCGCCTTGACTCTTCCGGAATCTATTTACACAACAAGGACATTTGAATCAAATACCTCCTAAATCAATCAAGTTATGGTGGCTGTCAAGCTGCACGTACGTCCCCAAACCACATATGTAACTTCAAACACCGAAGGGACTGATCATTGCTACAATCATGCCGATTCAACCATTACTAACCGACCCAACTCCTTCCAATTTACTCTTGACCTGCCTTAGAAATAATAATAGCTCCATTCACAACATAACAAACTCAATCTGCACTCATCCCGAGTGACCCGTATCACGAGACCACATCGTCTCAATACTCATGAACCATCTCATACCCTCTTTATGCGCACAATAGCATCTCCAACTGGTACATCTATTCTACAAGACCTTCCGCGAATCCGAAGCTATTTATTCCTTTCCTCCAATACTGCACCGCATACTTGATGATAACATAGAACCTTTCATGTCTCATTCGTAATCCTCTGTGAAAACTCGATCCTTCCCATACAATGGACCTGAAATCCTTAGGCATTGCACTTCAGTTCTTGAACCCACTAGAACCGTTGTTGAGAGTCACCCACTCTAACCTGATCCCGAATATTACTTAACTTCAACGCTCTGCTAGCACATGAACACACTCTCAAAGAAGTAATCAGCTGAATTCTTTTCCTTGTACATTACATCCATAAGAAGCATAGACTCGGAGTCTTCCCAAATCCTGCACCTCAATCAATAAGGCGAAGTATAGCACACATTCATCGAGTTCCTTGTTCGACTTACTCCTAACATTTCCTTTTCCTTAGTCAAAAATAATCCACCAATACACTGATAACCAGAAACCGCATAAGCAGACAACCACACGATCCAATTGAAGACGGTGGGATTCCCCCACTTAGCTTTAAGCTACCATCACATAATGTAGAGCCCACAACGATTCCTCCATCTCAATTACCATGATCCCATACCATTAACCAGCCAAATTCCTCGAAGTCCTTTGTTAAGCCTTTCATGAACATTCTGAATATTCTGTCACAATCACATATTCGACCTCATACCGGGTAGCAAGTAGTATTCTTCGCAGAAGCTTTATTAACATCACGCAACCGCTAACCTGCTCATAAGAGAAAACCCACCTATGGAATTCCTTACCGACATCCTCCAAAGACGCTGCACCGGGTACAACTACCACGCAATTAGTAAACTTTATTGAGCCCATGCTCGCCCACCGGCTGTATAAGTTTGTTCCTTCCCCATTGACGTCCACTGAAAGTTCAACAATACCTTCCAAACTGAAAGTTGTGTTGCATCCGAAACGACAATCAAATCTTCACACCCCTCTTTATTTAAGGCAAATTTCTTTCTGCCATATTCAATCTTTCTCCGCACAGTAACCACCATTCAAATTATAATCTGTGGACCTAGTCACTTTCCACCATGCCTCCCAAATCGCTCAAATCTTCCTCAAGGTACGTGGCTATCCTACCACAGAATCCCTATGCTACTCTGCCACTCCCGCTTCGGTCAACCATCTCCTTTAAGCAACTTCTCGACCTCTGCTTCTCATACTTGACCTACTAGTAATTCAACCACCACAAGACACCTCCCACCATGTCCTTCCTCATACTTCACTGCCCAAATGTTGCCTTAAATCAAATCCATACCTGTAGCACCCGAACTAATAAATTGCTACCAGCTCTTAGCCTCCTCGAAGATCATCTCTCTGTCCAACCATCAGCATTAGAAATACCAGTTCGATTCCGAACTGCTACATACCGCTATCTATGACAACCGCTCCTCAGGCACCTTTTCACAACACCCTGCCCCGAAGGCAAAGTCGAAGACCATAACACTGGCGAACAGTAATATGTTTTAAAAAGGATGATGACACCGCATCACAATGAAAATTCCACCACGCTCGAAGATACCAAGTCTCAT
Organism: Nicotiana tomentosiformis; assembly: GCF_000390325.3. Taxonomy (NCBI): domain Eukaryota; kingdom Viridiplantae; phylum Streptophyta; class Magnoliopsida; order Solanales; family Solanaceae; genus Nicotiana; species Nicotiana tomentosiformis. The sequence continues at coordinate 63,680,095 of NC_090816.1, read as the reverse complement.
TACGCCATCAACCAAAACCTGAACATCCATCATCCGATTGCCTTTCCTTTGCTGGAATCAAATGTTGAACCTCTAAATCATGTACTGAGAAATCCTCATTTCGAGCAATTCACTGCCGCGATCCATACATAAGCACTCTACCATTACACCAACACGGAGCAATAACAACTCATAAACAACATAGCAATCCGTGCATAGCCTCAAAAACATAGGAAGTACAGATACTGAACTAAAATGACAGAACATCTTTCTGCAAGGCGACGATAATAGCCTGCCTGAACACGCAAGGAAAAACATCCTGCACCATGTCTGCAGTATCAATACCACTACTCGACGTCCAATTGATAACAAGCACCCCACGTCGCATAAGATTGAGTAGGAAGGAAATAAAGGCATAAGCCTCAATTGAATCAAACCGCACTATGAGGAAATCAAGAAGGGAAGTGCTTCTAACAGCCCTATAGCCTCTCGAAGATAAGTACAGATGTCTCCGTACCGATCCACAAGACTCTACTAGACTTGCTCATCACTCATGAGACCTAAGTGAACCTAACACACTGATACCAAGCTGTCACGACCCAAAATCTGCTAAAGGTCATGATGGCACCTAACACCGCCGTCAGGCAAGCCAACGGTGATCTATTAACTTACTTACCTATTTTAGTAATTAAAATCATAATTTTTCCTTAATTAAATCGTTTGAAATAGATTTTTAAAGTAAGTGATAATATTTACACAACTACATCAACGAACAACCCATAGGAACCCCCAAAACCCAGTGTCACAAGTACATGAGCATTTTTCTAAGAAGTACAATAATGATACAATAGATGTCCCGAATGTAATAAGACAGAATAAAATAATTAGTACAATGGAGACTCAATGGACTGCGATGCGTATCCTGGAATGCAGGAGTGCAGCATGAGTACGTAAATCAATGCGTACCCAGTAAGTATCTAGCCTAACCCCAAAGAAGTAGTGACGAGGGGTCAACATCGACATTACTACAACTCCAATAAAACAATATAATAAAATGGGAGCAGATATGAAGCATACGGCAATGATGGGGTAAATTTGTAAGTTACATAATCTTCCAATTACTTCTTTTAAAGGATGATATTCTAAACCTTGTATTCTACCTTAACAGCTTAGAAAAATGTCAAGTGTCATTTTTAAATAAATAAGGAATACCATACAAATGCCGGGCATTAGTGGAAGTTTCTCATGAACATTCGGACTACTAGCTATATTAACACACGATTTCGCCGAGGTCGTTCGGCCCAATCCAGAATAACGTGTACACTGCCGAGATATGTGCGGCACGATCCATAGATGCATCTATATATTGCCGAGACATTCGGCCCGCTCCACAAGAAAAGGAAGGAAGTCACCGAATTACGGGATGCATTTTTTACAGTACAGCACATGAGCATAAAATGAATATAACTCTTACCATTTGTCACGCCCAACCTCGGGAAGCGCGACCGGTGCTCAACTGAGTGAACCCGACTGAGCAAGCCGGTTAGATACTTTCTACCCAATTAATCCATGATCAAGAAAAGACGAGATTTCATTAATTATACAGTAGGAATCTCATCCATACAATCCTAAATCGTTTCATTAGACATTGCGCCTTTAAGTCTCAAAATACACACTTCTTAAAGTCTGAGAGGAGCAAGCGATCAACACAACATATACTTGTTTAACATTCCCAACACCCATGCACAACCCACATAGTGTCTACGGAGCCTCTAAAGATACAAAAGAGAGTAAAGATGGTGCCGGCAACAAGGCCCCGACTAAACCTCAAAAAGTGACCACAATATAAACAAAAGGTACAATACATGACCCCGGAATGAAATGGGGCTCATCGAGTCCACTGAAAAGAAGATGCAGCACCCTCGGCAAAAGGGACGTTAGTACCGTCGAATAGCACTAGTATGTATAGCTAAACACCAACTCAATAGAATGAATAATAATACAAGAGGAACAATCAAAAATTCAATAAGGGCTTTCAAATAGTATTAAAACATCAATTTAAAGGTCACATAAGTTTTCAAGTCAACTTCCACGTTATTAGGTTGGGTGATCTTTAATGTCAATATTCCAAAATTCATAATACCTCTGTATTCTTACACGGAGTCCGATCTCGGCCCGATCGGCTAGACTATCTCATTTGAGACATTACCACAATTTCATTACAATTTCCAGCACAGTGCCACCATGTGTGCGGCATAGCATCCGATCACGGCCCGATCGGTTAGGCCGTCTCACCCAAGACGTTACCATTTTCAGTCAACCATCTCACACCATAATTCTTTCATATCTTTCAATTCATTAGTACTAGTGATCACAATTACGAAGTCATTCTTGGCACTTGGCCATACTTCATAATTCCAGGCCCCTTTTCCACATTCAATATCATTATCATTTTCAGCAACAATCAGGCTTCCCATTCAAGACATTAAATTCACATATGAGCAATTTGGAAATCTTAGGCACATAGAATCTTTTCATATAAATTGGGCATAACAACCTTTATTTCGATCTTGACATGAAGTCTAAACATTTCTAACACATATTCCATATTTTTGAACACATCCTCTATAACAAGATACAAACACATTAGAAATCATCAATTCCATAATGATCAAGGCCTTACACCAATTACATGAACACCGTGGGATTCGATTCTAAGAAGAAGGGGGTTTAGCCAACATACCTCGATTGAGATTCTCAAACTCTAAAATAATCCGGAATTCTTAGCAACTTCAATCTATTTTAGCAATATAACAAAATTGAACCAAAATTAGGAAGATGAACATGGTTTAACTCATTTGAGCATATTATCAAATACTAGGTATGCATCAATGTTTCAATCCCCTTTTTGTGGAAGATTCCATCTTTTCCCAACCTACTATCTACCATTTTTAGCTCACAACCTTCCCACATACTTCAAGGATACATGCATGCAAGACAACAACCCTCACACCCAATAATTGCCTCTCTAATTACCCCATTTTGCAAAATTTCGAAATTGAGAGCTAGGACATAGGTTCTTACCTTTAGGGTGAAGACTTTCTTTGTTAATCCTCAATGATTGAGCAAGAATTGATGGATAATGGTTTAAGGTTGCTCCCCCACTCTAAAAACTCCCCCTCTCACTCTAAAATATCATAAATGTGCTCAAAATAGACTATGGGGTGTGTATTAATGGGATTGGGTCGGGTTTAAAAATCACAAAAATGAAGCTCCGGAACGGGTTCTACGATCGCATATGCGACCGCATAATGGTTATACGGTCCGCAAAATGACCACAAAAATGGGGGCCAGAACTGAAAAGGAACTTATCTGGTCTGCGATCACTATGCGGCCTACAAACCTGTTATGCGGTCGCATAATACACCGCAGAACGGTTCTGCGGTCGCATAGTGCACCGTAGAACCTCCCTCCAAAAAATCCCAAGGCGGGATATGCGACAAGAATGTGACCCGCGAAACGTGTTATGCGGTCCGCAGAGTGGTTCTGTGGCCGCAGAAATGCGTACTTTTGCCCAACATTTTCCTTCAACTCCCAGCGCACTGTTCAATCCAAAAAGTCTGAACCGCGGCGAGCTTACGAGCCACGAAGAATTTCTACTATTATTAACCTCTACGCCTACTTTGGCATCACGGAACTCGGGTTTTTTGGAAATATTTTACGGAGCCGTACATCCTCCCCCACTTAAGATCATTCGTCGTTGAATGAGGGTCAGGGTCTACTGTTAGCACCTTATGCAACTCAGTTTTCACACCCTACACCAGCAACCCTAAATTTAACTAACTTTCTAAATTTTCAAATATTTCGCCAGAGTTTTCTTTGTAACTAGGTCTATCCACCTGGCAGAGAGCCCTAGAAACACATCTTACAAACATATACAGAATCCAATAACATAACATAACTCATGACCACACCAACCATGGCCTCATGTAAACAACATATAATCAAAAGGAGCACCTTTACATTAACTGAACAAGTGATACAAAATTCTTAGGCGACAGGTTCATAAAAGAAAGGATTACACAGCTATTCAGATAGGTAAGGATACTTCTTCTTCATCTCTTCCTCGGCCTCCCACGTGTCTTCTTCAACCTGCTGGTTTCGCCATAATACTTTCACGGAGGCAATTTCTTTATTCCTCAACTTTCGGACTTGCCTATCAAGAATGGCAACTGGAATTTTTTCATATGATAATTCTTCATTAACCTCCATGGTCTCAACCGGCACAATAGCTGACGGATCAACAACTACCTTCTTCAACATAGACACATGGAATACTGGGTGCACTAATGACATCTCGGGTGGTAGCTCAAGCTTGTACGCGACCTGACCGATCCTCTGGATGAATTTGTATGGCCCGACATACCTCAGACTCAATTTTTCTTTCATTCCAAACCGCATAATACCCTTCATGGGGGAAACCTTCAAGAATACCCAATCATCTTCTTTGAACTCTAAGTCTCTGCGACGAACATCCGAATATGATTTTTGACAACTCTGAGCAGTTTTCAACCACTCTTTAATGATTATAACCTTTTCCATAGCCTGATGCACGAGGTCTTGCCCTATCAACTCTGCTTCCCCAATTGTGAATCACCCAATGGCAGATCTACATCTCCTACCATATAATGCCTCAAATGGTGCCATCTGAATACTAGCATGAAAGTTGTTGTTATAAACAAACTCTATGAGTGGCAAATGATCATCCCAGCTACATTTGAAATCAAAAACACAAGCACGCAACATGTCCTCAAGCGTTTGAATAGTCCGCTCTGCTTGCCCGTTGGTTTGGGGATGGAAAGTTGTACTGAGATTTACCTGAATACCCAAACCTTGCTGAAATTTCTTCCAAAAATTGGCCGTGAACTAAGCCCCTCGATCGGAAATGATAGAAACTGGAGTACCATGTAGCCTGACTTTTTCCTTGATATACAACTGAGCATATTATTCCACTGTATCGCTAGATTTAACTGGCAAGAAGTGTGTTGATTTCATGAGTCGGTCCACGATCACCCAAATTGAGTCAAACTTGCGCGGAGTGCGTGGTAATCCTACCACAAAATCCATATTAATCATCTTCCACTTCCATATTGGAATATCTACGTTCTGTGCCAACCCACCAGGCTGTTGATGTTCGGCCTTCACTTGTTGACAGTTCGGACACCTTGCCACAAAGTCTGCCACATTCCTTTTCATGTCATACCACCAATAGACTTCCTTGAGATCGTGATACATCTTTGTAGAACCTGGATGCATGGAATACCTAGAAGCGTGAGCCTCGGTCATGATTCTTTCCCGGAGACCATCTACATTCGGAACACATAGTCACCCTTGGTACCTTAGTATACCATCATCCATGCCAAGAGTAAATGCCATAGTTTTATGTTTTTGAATTCCCTCCTTCAGCTATACCAACAATGGATCATTGTATTGCTTCTCTTTGACTTCCACAACAAGCGACGATTCAGCCCTATGTTGTACAATTGCCCTTCCTTCACTAGAGTCTACAAGACGAACTCCCAAACTGGCTAGCTGATGAACCTCCCTGGCCAACGGCCTTTGACATACCTCCAAGTGTGCCAAATTACCCATAGATTTCAGGCTAAGAGCATCCGCCACAACATTGGCTTTCCCCGGGTGATATAGAATATCGATGTCGTAATCCTTGAGCAACTCAAGCCATCTTCTTTGCCTCAAATTCAGTTTCGTTTGTTTGAAACTATATTGAAGACTCTTGTGGTCCTTGAATACCTCCACATGGACCCCATACAAATAGTGATGCCAAATTTTCAAGGCAAAAACCATCGCCGCAAGTTCTAAGTCATGTGTTGGATAATTCTTTTCATGATTTTTTAGTTGCCTAGAAGCATATGCTATAACCTTGTTTTGTTGCATTAATATACACCCAAGCCCAATTCTTGAAGCATCGCAATATACCACAAACCCTCATGTACCCTCTGGTAGGGTCAACACCGGCGCCGTAGTCAATTTTGATTTCAACTCCTGGAAGGTCCTTTCACAAGCATCGGACCATTAGAACTTAACTGCTTTCTAAGTCAATTTAGTCAACGAAGAGGCAAGAGTAGAGAACCCCTCTACAAACTTCTTGTAATACCCTGCTAAGCCCAAGAAACTGCAAATCTCGATTGGTGTTGTAGGTCTGGGCCAATTCTTTACTGCTGAAATCTTTTGAGGATCCACCTTGATGCCTTCTCTAGAGACGACATGACCTAAGAGTGTGACAGATTCGAGCCAAAATGCACACTTTGAAAACTTTGCGTACAATTGGTGTTGATGAAGAGTCTGCAAAAGTGGCCTGAGATGATCGGCATGGTCCTCCCGACCTCGTGAATACACAAGAATATCGTCAATGAACACTATCACAAAGGAGTCGAGAAAAGGTTTGAAAACCCGATTCATAAGATCCATGAAAGTTACCGGGGCATTTGTTAGCCCAAAAGACATTACCAGAAATTCAAAATGCCCATACCGATTTCTGAAAGCTATTTTCGGAATATCTTGCTCCCTGATCTTCAATTGGTGATACCCGGATCGTAAATCAATTTTGTAGAAGTATCTAGCACCCTGTAACTGATCAAACAAATCATCTTTTCTTGGTAGCGGGTATTTGTTTTTGATTGTGACTTTGTTGAGCTGCCGGTAGTCAATGCACATCCTCAGTGATCCATCTTTCTTCCTCACAAAGAGAACTGGTGCGCCCCATGGCGACACACTCGGTCGGATGAAACTCTTCTCTAACAAATCCTTCAAATGTTCCTTTAGTTCCTTCAATTCTGCTAGTGCTATTCTATAAGGCAGAATAGATATAGGCTATGTGCCTGGCATCACATCAATCCCAAAATCAATCTCCATGTCTGGTGGAATCCCAGGGAGCATATCAGGAAAGATCTCTGGAAATTCATTCACAACTGGCATAGATTCGAGTATAGGTGCCTCAGCCGTGGCATCCGTAACTCGGACCAAATGGTAAATACACCGCTTGTTGATCATCTTTGTGGCATTAAGATAAGAAATAAACGTACCCTTTGGCACCATATTCTCCCCCTTCCATTAAACAACCGGCTCATTAGGAAATTCAAACCTCACAATTCTAGTTTGGTAGTCGAGCTTAGCAAAACATGAATAAAGCCAATCCATTTCCATAATCACATCAAAATCAACCATCCCCAATTCAATGAGATCGGCCACGATGTCCCGACCACGCAATTATTCTGGCTCTATCCCAAATTCCATAGCAACATAAGGGGTAACATAGGACAAGGTGAAACCGGGATCAATAAGAGCATATACATCATGAGTTTGGACACTCAATATACCTGTGACAACATCTGGAGAAGCCTCTACATTCTGGCGACCGCTCATAGAATAGAAACGGCTGGGTCCTCCTGAACTCTGTGCACCACCCCTAGTTGCACCACGCCCTGCTAGTGCTGGAGAGCCTCGAGTTGGAGGGGGTGCTGAAGATGTAGCAGCTATAGAACCGGATGGCTGTGTTGTGCCCCTGCCCGCACCCTGGCGGGATGAACGGCACTCCCTCTGAATATGACCCCTCAATCCGCACCCGTACCATATAGGTAAGTCCATGTAGCAAATCCCGAGTGCATCTTCCCACACCTAGAGCATGGGGGTCTCCGTTACTACTGGAATCTCCCTCCTGATCAACCCTGCTACCCTGATTGGGCCTGAAATGACTCCCCTGCTGCTGGCTGTGCCCCGCTGGCGGTGCACTGGCCGAAGACTGAGCATCAGACTGGGTTGGCCCTGATGACCCTCCCCTAAAAACTGACCTCCCTCCACCGAATGACTCCCCAAAGTTGCCCGCGGACCTGGCCTTGCTAGTACCCTCTCGCTCCATTCTATTCTTCAACTTATGGTTCTCTGTAGCTTGAGAAAATGCTACCATCCTCCCATAGTTCATATCTGAATTCAAGGCAGCTGTAGCAACCTCATTAATAAGCAAGGGGCTAAGGCCCTGCACAAACCGGCGCACTCTAGCCTCCATAGTAGGCAACATGAGAATGGCATATTTTGACAGACGCGCGAACTCCATGTGATACTCCCACACACTCCAACTCCCTTGCTTAAGATTCTCCAACTCTGCGGCACGAGCTTCCCTAGTCTTGGCAGGCAAGAAATGGTCCATAAAGGCATCAGCAAACTCACTCCATCTTGCTGGAGGGCTCCTCTCCTCCCGAGAGTCCTCCCACAGCTCAAACTAATAATAGGCCACCCCTTTCATGTGGTAGGCGACCAACTCCACTCCCTCCGTCTCAGTAGCGCGCATAACCCAGATAGGCTTATGCATCTTATCAATGAAGTCCTGTGGGTCCTCTTCGGGATTAGCACCCATGAACACCGGAGGATCCAACTGCAGAAACCTGTTCACCCTAGAACCACTTGAATCCCCTTGTTGGCTAGAAGATGTGGGTACAACATTCGACCTGAGGGCCTGAGAAGCCACTATCTGAGTCAGCATCTGAATAGCTCCCCTAATATCCCCATCAGAAATACCAGAGCCGGAAGCTGGGGCTGAAGGTGGAATCGAAATATCAGGTGGATGAACTGTCGCACCTTCAGCAGGTGTAGGAGCTAGTGTGGCCTGGGCCGGTGTAGTGGAATCAGGTAGTGTAGCAGTCGGAGGATTATCCTCACCCCTCGGGTGTTCACCCGCATCATCAAATACAGGGTCAACTGCCACTCCTAAGGCGGCGTTGGCTCCTTGGCCAGTTCTTGCTCTCTTCTTAGGTGCCATATACTGAAAGTTAAAGGAATGCACGAGTTAGAGGAGGATCAATTGCACAATTAGTTTCATCGCACGATCCATAATATCAAAGAAAGGTATTGTTCCTAAATGTCCAAGTAGCCTCCAACTTATAGATGTGGTCGAAAATACATCGATAAGAAGGACTCTACCAGACACGGATCCGAGACATCCTAGGACACTTTAAAACCTTAGGCTTTGATACCAATTTTGTCACGCCCCAACCTCGGGAAGCGCAACCGGCGCTCAACCGAGTGAACCCGGCCGAGAAAGCCTGTTAGATACTTCTACCCAATTAATCCATGACCAAGAAAAGATGTGATTTCATTAATTATACAGTAGGAATCTCATTCATACAATCCTAAACCATTTCATTAGACATTGCGCCTTTAAGTTTCAAAATACACACTTCTTAAAGTCTGAGAGGAACAAGCGATCAACACAACATATACTTGTTTAACATTCCCAACACCCATACACAACCCACATAGTGTCTACGGAGCCTCTAAAGATACAAAAGAGAGTAAAGATGGTGCCGGCAACAAGGCCCCGACTGTACCTCAAAAAGTGACCATAATATAAATAAAAGGTACAATACATGACCCCGGAATGAAATGTGGCTCACCGAGTCCGTTGAGAAGAGGATGCAGCACTATCTGTGATCAATAACTGTCTGCTATGTAACCACATGCATCCATTTAAAGATGCAGCACCATCGGTAAAAGGGACGTTAGTACCGTCGAATAGCACTAGTATGTATAGCAAAACACCAACTTAATAGAATGAATAATAATACAAGAGGAACATTCAAAAATTCATTAAGGGCTTTCAAATAATATTAAAACATGAATTTAAAGGTCACATAAGTTTTCAAGTCAACTTCCACGTTATTAAGCTGGGTGATCTTTAGTGTAGATATTCCACAATTCACAATAACTCAGTATTCTTACACAGAGTCCGATCTCGGCCCGATCGTCTAGGCCATCTCGTTTGAGACATTACCACAATTTGATTATAATTTCCAGCACAGTGCCACCATGTGTGCGGCATGGCTTCTGATCACGGCCCGATCGGTTAGGCTGTCTCACCCAAGACGTTACCATTTTCAGTCAACCATCTCACACTATACTTCTTTCATATCTTTCAATTCACTGGCACTAGTGATCACGATTACAAAGTTATTCTTGGCACTTGGCCATACTTCATAATTTCAGGCCCCTTTTCCACATTCAATATCATTATCATTTTCACCAACAATCAGGCTTCCCATTCAAGACATTAAATTCACATATGAAAAATTTGGAAATCTTAGGCACATAGAGGCTTTTCATATAAATTGGGCATAACAACCTTTATTTCGATCTTGACATGAAGTCTTAACATTTCTAACACATATTGCACATTTTTGAACACATCCTCAATAAAAAGATAACATGATGAAGCATTTAAAATAAATATTGAACTTACATCCTTCAACACAAACACATTAGAAATCGCCAATTCTATAATGATCAAGGTCTTACTCCAATTACATGAACATCGTGGGATTCGATTCTAGGAAGAAGGGGGTTTATCCAACATACCTCTATTGAGCTTCTCAAACTCTAAAATGATCCGGAATTCTTAGCAACTTCAATCTATTTTAGCAATATAACAAAATTGAACCAAAATTAGGAAGATGATCATGGTTTTAGCTCATTTGAGCATATTATCAAACACTAGGTGTGCATCAATATTTTAAGCCCCTTTTTGTGGAAGATTCCATATTTTCCCAACCCACTCTCTCCCATTTTTAGCTCACAACCTTCACACATACTTCAAGGATAAATTCATGCAAGACAACAACCCCTACACCCAATAATTGCCTCTCTAGTTACCCCATTTTGCAAAATTTCGAAATTGAGAGTAAGGACATAGGTTCTTACCTTTAGGGTGAAGACTTCCTTTGTTAATCCTCAATGATTGAGCAAGAATTGATAGATAATGGTTGAAGGTTGCTCCCCCACTCTAAGAACTCTCCCTCTCACTCTAAAATAGCATAAATGTGCTCAAAATGGTCAATGGGGTGTGTTTTAATGGGATTGGCTCGGGTTTATAAACCCCAAAAATTAAGCTCCAGAACGGGTTCTGCGGTCGCATATGCGACCGCATAATGGATATGCGGTCTGAAAAATTACCGCAAAAATGGGGGCTAGAATTGAAAAGGAACTGATCTTGTCTGTGGTCATTATGCGGCCCGCAGACCTGTTCTGTGGTTGCATAATGCACCGCAAAATGGTTCTGCGGTCGCATAGTGCACCGCAGAACCTCCCTCCGAAAACGCCCAAGGCAGGATATGCGACAAAGAATGCGGCCCACGAAACGATTATGCAGTCGCATAATGGCCGCGAAATTGGGCATCAAAAATGCCCCAGAAATCTGCCCCACTCTGTGACCAGTCTACGGCCCGGAGAGTGGTTCTGCGGCCACAGAATGGGCCGCAAAAATGCGTAGTTCTGCCCAACATTTTCCTTCAAGAATTTATACGATTATTAACCTCTACGCCTACTTTGGCATCATGGAACCCGGACGCCTACTTTTACGGTGCCTTACACCATTTCTCAAATAACTCGCCCGCAACTCAAAGGGTTAAGGCTTGGCCTAGTGTACATATATTTACTTCTAAATAAATTTCAATTATAACTTCAATTAATTAAGCCAGCAGAATGGGTTCAAATAATTCAAATATTACATGATAAGATCCTAAGTCTACCCGGACATAACATGTTGTAGCTACGTATGGACTCTCGTCACCTCGTGCGTATGTAGCACCCACAACTAGTTGCACATAACAATAAATATCACCTAGGGGTAGTTTACCCTTAATAAGGTTAGACAGGAGACTTACCTCTCTTTGAAGTTCCATAACCGGCTCCAAAGCCTCTCTTACACCTCAAACCAAAGCCCGTCGATGCAAAACTATTCAAACAATGTCCAACCCAATCAAAATATATTCTAATACACGTAATTAATCAATTTAAACAATTTCCAACTCTGGTCGAAAAGTTGATAAAGCTAACCCTCGGGCCCACTTGCCCGGATTTCGAAAATGTTCGAAGATAAACTTTACCCGTGATACCACAAACTCAAATATATGATTTATTCCTAATTCCATGTCCAAAATCGTAGTCAAAATTGTAAATTATAGATTCAAGGTCTTCTACCACAATCCCACAATTTCCCTAAATTTCCCTCCTTAAATCCACATATAAACCTTACATTAAGCTCATAACAAGTGGGAAATTACTTACCTTGTATTACATGATGAAAACTCCTCAAAATCTCCCAAGAACCGAGCTCCAAAAATCCCAAATCAAAATAACGAAATGACCAAGTTCGATTCCCTTATGTTCTGCCCAGTTTCAACTTCTGCGGACATATTTGCGCATATGCGGCCTCGCTTTTGCGAGACAAAATGCGTATCTGTGGAGTACACTGCCCAGCCGAGACCGCGCATCTGCAAAAGCAATTTTGCATCTGCGCAGGCGCTTCTACGATGGTCAATCGTGCATCTGTGGACCAGCAGCTTCTGCGTCTTCACTCTCACTTATGCGATTCCGCAGGTGCGGGAATTTCTTAGCACCAGCGACCACTGCCTTGCCCCTTCCATTCTGCTTCTGTGAGCTTGACCTCGCTTCGACGATGTCGTTTCTGCAACCAAGATATCGCAAAAGCAATCACACCAGCTGTTGCCTAGCTTCAGCATTTCTTATGTCCAAAAATCAATCTGTTACCCATCCGGAATTCACCCGAGGCACTCGGGATCTTAACCAAATATACCAACATGTCACAAAATACAATACGAACTTAGTTGATCCTTCAAATAACATCAAACAATGCTAAAACCACGAATTGCGCCCCAATTCAAGCTTAATGAACTTTAGAACTTCAAACTTCTACATTCGACGCCGAAACCTATCAAATCAAGTGCGATTGACCTCACATTTTGCACACAAGTCATAAATGACATAACGAAGCTATTACAAGGCTCGAAATCTCAGACGGACATCGATAACATTAAAATCCACTTCAAGTCAAACTTAAGAATTTCTTAAACTTTTAAAATAACAACCTCTCATAATAAGCGTTGAAATGCACCCCGGGTGATCCGATACTCAACCCGAATATACGCCCGAGTCCAAAATCATCATACGAACCTATTGGAACCTTCGAATCCTAATTCTGAGGTTGTTTACTCAAAAGTCAAATCTTAGCCAATTCTTCCAACTTAAAGCTTCCTAAATTAGAATTTTCTTTCCATATCAACTCTGAACTTCCTGAGATTCGATTCCGACCAGACGTACAAGTCATAATACCTGAGGTGAAGCTACTCAAGGAATCAAACTGCCGAACAATGCGCTAGAGCTCAAAATGATCGGTCAGGTCGTTATAGGTTGTATCACATTATCTTGATACTTTAATATTATATTTTATTTAAGAATTTTTACGAAGTGTGTTTTCAAAAACAAATATATTGCACTTGAAACCTTTATTGCATGGGCCTATTTCCGCAACTTAATTTTTATGAATGGCTTTTAGATGGATATCTTCTGAACATTGTAAGTAGTAAATTAGCTTTGTTTCGTAAGTAGCGCCCTCCGAAAAGGGTTGCTACAATTTTTGATGTCAGAGCTTTAGGTTTTGTCACGCCCCAACCTCGAGAAGCGCAATCGGCGCTACCCAACTCACCCATGATCAAGAGAAGACATGATATTATTAATTAGACAGTAGGAAGATCATATATACAATACTAAATTGTCTCATTGGTTACATCATTTTTTTTAAGTTTTAAGATACACACATTCTTATGATTTGAGTGGGACAAGAGATCAAAACACAAAATAATCTGTTTCATTTTTCTAGCACCCATGTACAACCTACATAGTGTCTACGGAGCCTCTAAAAGATACAAAAGAGTGTTATGATAGTGCCGGCAACAAGGCCCCAGCTATACCTCGAGACATGATAATAATATGAACAAAAGATATAATATGTGACCCCGGGAGGAAGTGGGGCCCACCAAGTCTGCTGGAAAGAGGATGTACCACTATCGCTGATCAACACTGCCTGCTATGGAACCACCAGCATCCATTTAAAGATGCAGGGCCCCCGATAAAAGGGACGTTAGTACAGTCGAATAGTACTAATATGTAAATCTAAACACCATCTCAATAGAATGAATAATAATAGAAGGGGGAACAGTCAAGAATTCAATAACAGCTTCAAATAATGCTAAAATATCAAGTTAAGGATCACAATAAGTTTTCAAGTCAATTTCCATGTTATTAGGTTGGGTAATCTTTAGTGCTGATATACCATAATTCATAATACCACTTTATTCTTGCACGGAGTCCGATCACAACCCGATCGGCTGGGTCGTCTCATTTGAGACATCAACCATAACCATAAATTAATTATAATTTCCAGCACAGTCACCACCATATGTGCGGTATGGCATCCAATCATGGCCCGATCGGGTAGGTCGTCTCACCCAAGACATTATCTTTTTCACTCAATCATCTCACATCATACTTCTTTCATATCCTTTCGATTCATTGTCACTAGTGGCCAGAATTATAAAGTCATTCCTGGCACTTGGCCGTATTTCATAATTTTCGTTCCCCTTTCCATATTCAAACATCATTATCATTATCCAAAATAATAAGGCTTCACATTCAAGACATTAAATTTACATATGAACAATTTGGGAATCTTAGGCACATAGAGGCTTTTCATACAATTTGGCATAACAACCTTTATTTCGATCTTGACTTGAAGTCTTAACATTTCTAACATATATTCCACATTTTGAATACATACTCAAATGGCAAGATGACAAGATGAAGCATTTAGAATAAATATTGAACATACATCCTTCAACACAAACACATTAGGAATAGTCGATTTTATAATGATCAATTTGGGACTTATACCAATTAGATGAACACCGTGGGATTCGATTCTAAGAAGAAGGGGGTTTAGCCAACATACCTCAATTGAGCTTCCTTAAACTCTAAAATGATCTGGAATTCTTAGCCACTTCAATCTATTTTAGAAATATATAAAATTGAACCAAAAATTAGGAGGATGATCATGGTTCTAGCTCATTTGACCATTTTATCAAACACTAGGTGTGCATTAAGGTTTCAAAGTCCTTTTATGGAGGATTCCATCATCCCACAACCCACTCTTTACCATTTCTATCTCACAACCTTCCCACATTCTTTGATAACACATGTATGCAAGATAACAACCCCCACACCCAATAACTGTCTTTCTAATTATCCCACTTTTTAGTAGATTTTCGAAATTAAGAGCTAGGGCATAGATTCTTACCTTTAGGAGGAAGAATTTCTTTGTCAATCCTAAATAATTGAGCAAGAATTGATGGATAATAGGTTGAAGGTTACTCTCCCAATCTAAGAACTCTTTCTCACTCTAAAAATATTAGAAATATGCTCAAAAATGGACTATGGCATATGTTTTAACGAAATAGGGTCGGGTTTAAAAACCCCAAAAATAAAGCTCCGGAATAGAGTATGCGGTCGCATATGCGATTGCATAATGCTTATGCAGTCTGCAGAATAGGCTGCATAATTTCCCTCCAGAACTGGGCAAATCTGACTCGGTTTGCGGTCATTATGCGGACTGTGGACCTGTTCTACGGTCGCATAATGCGCCGCAGAACCTCCCTCCAAAAAATCTCAAACTTGGATATGCGATCAGAGTGCAGCCCGCGAAATGGTTTTGCGGTCACATAATGGGCCGCGAAAATGACATCAAAAATGGCCCAAAAGACTGTCTCACTCTGCGACCATTATGCGGTCCGCAGAGTGATTCTGTGGCCGCATAATGGGCCGCAGAAGTGCATTTCTTCTGCCCAAATTTTTTTTCCCTTACTTTTCGGTGCATTGTTAAACCCAAAAAGTCTGAGCCATACAATCCTCAAAGACGTAAGCCCAGTTCGGCACCACGAAACATTATTTTTCCTTTGCGAAATCTTACGGGGGCCTTACAGGTTTGTGATTCTAGGACTATTGTTTTGACTTATTGGTATACTTATTTCTTTTTAACATGCTTCATTGTGTGTATTGTGAATATGCATCATGTACATGTACCTAATGTAATATTATCTCCCTTATGTAGGAATTAAGTTATGGCCTCTTCTTCTGATAGACCTATGGAAGCCGCTCGTGAGGGTTCAGATAACTCTTATGTACAATCTCACTTACAAGAAGGGGTTGGAGAATATTTTTCTGATCATAATTTTCCTCGTACTAGTGGATCTGAAGTGGATAATAATCAGGGTGGAAGAGTTGGACTACATCCTCATATGAGTCATAGTACTCCTATTGTTGACCCTTCTTTTCAGCAAATGGCTGATTTCTTTCGTCACTTGACTGGAACAATGTCCGACCCTAATGAAATGAACTTTTAGAACATGCAGAAAATGGGTGGAGTTGAGTTTGAAGGCACTGTTGATCCTACTGATGCTGAACAATGGCTTGAGCGCATGAGAGAGTATTTGAGCAATTAGAGTGTTCGAAAGCTGCTAAATTTAAGTATGCCATCTCACTGTTACAAAGGGTGGTATGCTTACGACAATACAAGCCTGATTATTCAATAATGGTTATATCACATTATCGTGATACTTTAATATTGTATTTTATTTACGAATTTTTACGAAGTGTGTTTTCAAAAACAAATATATTGCACTTGAAACCTTCATCGCATAAGCCTATTTACTCTACTAAATTTTTATGAATGTCTTTTAGATTAATATCTTCTGAACGTTTTTGTCACGACCCCAATTTCCCTCTGTAGGATGCCGTGATGGCACTTAGTCTTTAAGACTAGGTAAGCCTAACACTTACTAAATTAATGATAGAATTTAACCAAAATAATTATTAAACATGAACCACATATTTCTATATAAGGCCAACAATCCCAACATGATATGCAACATCCCAAAACCGGTAGTATAAGTCATAAGCTCTATTGGGTCCACTATGAAATTTCTAAGTACAATTATTCCGGAAGAGAAACAAATTGTACAAAATAACTTCAAAAGGTGACTCCGAGGCCTGCAAACGCAATAGTGGGTATACCTTGAGTCTCTGTAGCAATGTCCGATCAGCTAGCTAATGATCAACAAACTCCAAAGTACCTGGATCTGCACAAAACATATGCAGAAAGGATAAAATGAGTACACCACGGCGGTACCCAGTAAGTATCAAGACTAACCTCGGTGGAGTAGTGACGGAGGACTGTCGAGACACCTACTAGTCATAATAACTTGTACAAGTATGAATGTGAAACTAACAAGGAACAATATCAATATAAAGCTATGCATGGTAAAAATAACAAAACAATACTTGCAATAGAAAACTAGAAACAACAATTAGCAACAAGGCACAACAAGTAATAATGCCGTAAAATAAGCTGAATACAGTTTAAGTCCGGTGAAACCAAGTAAGAAAAATAAGTAACAACTCAATAAGAATAACCTCTTTCACACAAGATCTATTCAAGAAATTCCCCAAGGTACCATACCTCATAATAAAAAATCATGGGTCCCAATTGACGAACCCTAATCACTTGGTATCTTGTGCCCACATTACAAATTACAACCGCACGGACAACTCACGTATTATACGGACAACTCACGTGCCAATACCATTAATACCTCATATTTGCACGGACAACTCACGTGCTAAGGGAGTGACAATATCTCATATCCGCATGGATAACTCACGTGCCAGCAATAACAACAACTCATAACTGCACGGACAACTCATGTGCCAATAGTACAACTCTCACACAGAAGGCAAGTAAACGAGAATACATGTAAATGATCAATAAACATCAGGATTCATCTTCTTAAACCGATATGAGTGATTAATTACGTGTATGGTTGTGTAAGTGTTCTATCACAACTCGAGTCGACAAGTAAGAGCATAGACAACGAATGGCATATAGGAAATAACATAACAAAACGTAAAATACGTAACTCAAACAAGGTAGGCATATCACTACACAAATATCATCAATAACAATGTCCCTAGGCCATCACAATTCATCACAAATTATCCCCGGCATAGCCCCCTTGTCTCGCCACGTGCGCAACAATAAAGTAAATGTTCTCCTTGTCTCGCCGCACATGCATAATAATATTTCCGCCTTGTCTCTCCGCATGCGCAAACCCATATATATATATATATATATATATATATATATATATATATATATATATATATATATATCATATTGTTATGCCACATGTGCAAATATCAATAATAACAATAGCACGAACAACTCACGTGCAAACACCTCGACAAATACTCTCAACAATATCACATGTGCCAAAAACATAACAACACAATATAACAACTCGCACCAAATGTGCCCATATGCCACAACATTTCCTCAAAATAATTCTAATAACACAACCACACATAGCCCAGGTTCAACAACACTGAGTACACTAACAACGACAATAACACGAGAGTACGGCAAGTAAATAAACACAAGACTTACAAAACACAATGAATCGGAAGAACATGCTCATAATGAAAGACATGACAAGCAACAATGGTTTCAACAAGAATAGCTCAACAATGAGAGAGATAGTGTGTAACAATGATGTCAAATAAGAGTAACTCATCAATAAGAGAGATAACAAGTAACAATGATTCCCAATAAGAATGACTCGACGATAAGTGAGGTAACATGTAACAATGATTTCAAATGAGGATAAGTCAACAATGAAAGAGATAACAATAACTTTAATTAAGGATAATCAAATAGCGAAGAGACAACAAAAACTTTAATTAAGGATAATCAATTATGGACGATGTAACAACAACTTCAATTAAGGATAATCCACTAGGGAAGAGATAACAACAACTTCAATTAAGGATAATCAACTACGGAAGAGATAACAACAACTTCACTTAAGGATAATCACCTACGGAAGAGATAACAAGGCAATAAAAGAGGAAACAACTTCAATTAAGGCATATAAAGGTATATTTGGCAATAAAGGGTAGAACATGAACCAATCAATTTCATATAAGACATGTAAGGGTAATTTTAGCAATGGAGAATATAACATGATGAGATAGCTTCATTTTTAATGTACATGAGAACCTAAGAATCTAAGTCGATCAAACTTCCACATATAAACCGTGTACACACTCGTCACCTTGTGTACTAGTCTTTCACGTAGATCAAATAGTGCAAACAAATCAATCCCTACGGGTTAGTTTTGCCCACATAATGTTAAGCAAGATACTTACCTCCAAAGCCCTCAGTCAATACTCAAAAATAACTTTTCCTTTACAATTCACCTCCGCTCGGCACAAATCTAACCAAAATCGACTTAATAACATCAAATGATGCAAGAGAAATCAATTCCAATGAATAAATCTATGATCTTTACACAATTCTTCAAAAGTAAACAAAAGTTAACCCGAGGCCCGTCCAGTCAAAACCTGGGACCAATGGTAGATTCCGACTATCCATGACCCCACGAGTTCATATATATTATTAGTTTAAAAATCCGAATCCAAATCGACTGTCAAAACTCTAATTCTTATTTTTTTAAAACTTGACAAAGTTTCACAAAGTTTCACTTTGATTCACATTATTTTGATGTTAAAATCTAAGATATATTGATGTAATATGATTAGAAATTGATTAGAATCGCTTACCCAAAGTTTGTAGATGAAAATTCATCTTCGAAATCGCCTCCTACCGAGTCTAGGGTTCCAAAATAAGAAAATGAGGCTAAAATTCTCGTCCCTCAACTTTTGGTGCAGTCGCATGTGTCGCTAATGTGAAGAAACAATCGCAAAAGAGAAAGCATTCCCATTCCTGCTATCATCGCAAATGCGGTGAAAGGTTCGCAATTGCGAACATTGGATACTTCACAAATACGGCCATAGAAATCGCAAATGCGAACCAGCTCACCCAGGCCACCCCATCGCAAATGTGAACACTGGGTTCGCAAATGCAAACTTAGCATACTACAACAAACATCGCAATTGGGATCCAAAACTCGTAAATGCGAGACCTGAGGTATCTGTGCAAAATCAGAGGAACTTAAACTCTATCAAACACTCTGCAATACGTCCGAAACTCATCTGAGCCCTTGGGGCTCCAAACCAAATATCAACACAAGTCTAAAAGCATAACACAAACTCGCTCGTACAATCAAATCATCAAAATAATATCCGATACCACGAATCGGACCTCCAAAACACATGAAATCAACATGAAACTCAAGAACTTCTAAAAACATAAAGGCACGTCTGATTCCTATCAAATTAACTCGGAATGACACCAAACCTTGCGGACAAGTTCCAAATAACAAAACGGACCTATTCCAAGTCCCAAAATAGAAATCCAAACACGATATCTACAAAGTCAACCTACGGTCAAACTTACAAAAATTCTAAGCTTTTAAATTTCTAAATTTCGGCAAAACAATACAAATCAGCCTACGGACCTGCGAATTTGATTCCAGGCATACAGCCAAGTCCAAAATCACGATACGAACCTATCGGAACCATCAAAACATTGTTCCGAGGTTATTTTCACAAAAGTCAATCTCACTCAATATTTTTAACTTAAGCTTCTAAAGTGAGAATCACTCATTCAAATTCATTCCGAATCATTCGAAAATCAAATCTGACCATGCATGCAAGTCATAATTCACAATCTAAAGCCACTCTAGACCTCGAACCACTGAGCGGAACCTTAAAGCTCAAAACGACAGATCAGGTCATTACAATTATAAGTAGTAAATTATCTTTGTTTCGTAAGTAGTGCCCTCACAAAAGGGGTTACTATAATCCCGGTTACCCATAACTCCACGAATCCAATTATTTAAGCAGATTCAAATTAGGTTCCAATTTCATATTCAATACCCTCAAATTCACCCTCTTAAGTTTATACCAAAAATCTAATGTCTATATTTTAAATCCTTGATTTAGGGGTTAAAAATCCATATATATTCTTGAAATATAATCACAAATGTGTAAACATTACTTATCCTAGCAGCAGACGGGCAGGTCGTGCCTCAATTCAGACCGTACCACCTCATTTGCCACTTAACTATATTAAACTAATAGGATTTGGTGTGTGGGTGTGAGTAAAAAATTTATTGTGTAACAATATTAGTAAGAGACACAAGATCGAATTTTTTGTATGTCAAAGAAGAGATGTAAAAAATGTTTTAAAGTGAGACAACGTGCATTATTTCTTGAGTGATAGCAGCAATAGGACCAAGGCATAATCACTATTAACTTTCAATTAGTAAAATTACTTGTGATTGCTGAATGTTAAAGAATTATTTATTGGTATGTTCAGTTGCATCTAAGTCATCCATAACTAGAGACGGCAAACCGGCGGGTTGGATCAGATATGGGCCGGTCAAAAATAAGTATTGTAAAAATTGATAAATTATCTGATCCGACTCATATTTAATAGGGATAGAAAATGGGTTAACCGCCGGATAATATGGATATCCATATTATCCATGGCTTCTTGAATATGATCACTTTTGAGAATTCCTAGTCTTCCAAACTTGAGGAACCCCCAATTTGAGTATTCACAAATATAAAAGTTAAACTCATTAGTTATCAATTGGTTATTTATTTTTTTAAGTGAATATATGGTTCTTATCTATATTTAATCCGTTTTTTAAAAAGTTAACTATCCAACCTAATTTTTAGTGGACAATATGGATGAATAACTATTCTTTTATCCACATTGCCACCACTATCCATGACACAGCCACCCCATTAGATATTCTACTAAACGCTTGATTTTCTATTCATCCATAATCCATTGCCATTGGAATTATATAAGAACCTGCTAGCAAGCTCCCCGCATCAGTCACTATCCTTTCAACGTTTCATATGGTTATGCATAAATACTAAGCAAACAAAAGTACCCTAGTGATTTATTACCCTGTCTCAATTTATATGATGCACTTTAATATTTTTCTAGTCTGGTCTAAAATGAATAATATCTTTTTATATTTAAAAATAAGTTAACTTTAAATTTTTTATTTTATGTTTAATAATTTAATATAGAGTCACATAAATACTTTTGATTTTTTTAGACCACAAGTTACAAAAAAAATTCTTTCTTTTTCAAATTTCGTATACAGTCAAACTGCATCACATAAATTACGACGAGGGAAGTATCATTTACCTCTCATAATAGTTGTACTCTTAAATTTTCTTCTTCTTAAATAATATAATTCTCCAACACATGCAGTGTAGGAAAAAATTTAGCGAGAGAAACTCTGACTTCTCTCTAGCAATTTTGTATCATGGACACAGTAACTAACAATGGAACACCCGCCCCCCACATCCCAAGAGCACCACGGGACGGGAACAACATTCATATGGAGGAAGATAACAACACATCCCACTCCTACAAGGAAATGCTCCTCGACAAGCGCTACGCAAATCAATCTTAGTACTATGAGAGTGAACCAAGCACGAACAATACCATGGATAAAGGAAAAGAGAATCTTGTCCCTATAGCACTGTCACGACCCAAATTTTTCACCTTAGGATGTCGTAATGGCACCTAGTCTCTAAGACTAGATAAGCCTAACATTCAAGAGAATATGACAAAAATAAAGACCGAAAACATGATATAAACTGATATGTTTCATAAGAATCTCAATACTGAATCACATCTACAATACTCCCAAAATTCGGTGAAACTGAGTCATAAGTTCTATAGAATATATTAAAATCTCAATATACATCATTGTCTGAATAGAGGATAAACAATAATAAGAGGATAGCAGAAGGTGATTATGAGGCCTGCAGACGTCAAGCAGGTATACCTTGAAGTCTTCGAAAATAGATGAATGATCACTAGCGTCCGACACGGGCAAATATACTTGGATCTGCATTAAAAAATATACAGAAGCGTAGTGTGAGTACACCACAATAGTACCAAGTAAGTATCCAGCCTAACCTCGGTAGATTAATGACGAGGCCAGGTCAAGACACCTACTAGGATAAAAAACTGAACAGAATATAGCATAGTCTAATAATGGAAAGCGAGGAAGTAAATGACAGATAAGCAGTATAATAATGTAAGCTAGCAATGAAAATTTAAGTAGTAAAGGCAACAAGTATTGAATACATTATGAAACAATAAGTAGTCAAGCACGAACAATTATAAGTATGCCAATGAAGAAACCAACAAGAACTGTTCAACCAACAAGCCTCTTTTACCATGAAATGTATAACAAGAATCACAACCGAGGTACGACGCCTCATATTCATATTTCATAATTTCAATCACAATCTTTCCTTATATCACCACGTGAGCTTTGTATTTAATTTTAAAAATATTTTTCGGAAATAGCTACACGCATTTTAGCTCCCTTATCTCACTGTGTGGCTTCAAGTAATTCTCTTACTATCAGCACGCGTATAAATCTTACCTTATCTCACCACATGTGTATCAACCCCTATTCTTATACCATCGCATGCATATCAATATCACAACACAATATTCAACTCATACCACATGTGCCCATATGCTACAACACTTGCCAACATCAACAATACCAATATTACCACAACGTATAGCCCATGGCTCAATCACAATGTGTATAAGAATCTCAATAACAACAAAATGAATGAGAATACTCAACAAGGAAATATATCTCAATAATTAACAACTTCAACCTCAATGCGATAATGGTTTCCACAATCTCAACATCAATAACCCAACAAAAAGATATTTCATGAAATAACAGCTTCAAGTAAGTGTAATTTAACAATAAAGGAGTAAAAAGATAATAAGAGAGGTAGTAACTTCAACTAAGGCATATGAGAGCAATTACAACAAAAAGGATCGAACAAATACTAACTACGCCAATTAGACCATGTGAGAGGAAATTCAACAATGAAAGATGTAACATATTATACAAATTCAATTAAATGCATGGAAAAAGTCGAAAAGTCTAAACCGGTCAAAATATCATATATAGCCCGTGTACACACTCGTCACCTTGTGTACAGGTCTTCAACATAGTACAATTAGCACGAACAACCCAAAACCTAAAGGGTAGCTCCCCCACACAAAGTTAGGCAAGATACTTACCTCAACTAGGCAAAATCAACCCTCGAAAATATCCTTTCCCCTTATATTCGCCTTCACACGGCATAAATCTAACCAAAATGATTTATTATCATCAAACAATGCAAGAGAAACCAATTACGATAGATAAAGCTATGATCTTTATGCATTTCCCAAAAAATCAACAAAAGTCAACCCCATGCTTGCCCGGTCAAAACTCGGGTCAAAGGGTAGATTCTGACTACCTATAACCCCACGAGTCCATATATGTATTCTGTTTTCAAATCCGAGTCCAAATCGACTCTCAAAACTCAAACCTTCATTTTTCAAAACTTTGACAAAAATTCCCAAATTTTCTCTTTGATTATCATAAATTTGATGTTAAATCTAAGATATAATCATTAAATATAGTGAAAAATTGATTAGAATCACTTACCCAATATTTGTAGATGAAAATGCCCTCTCCAAATTGCCTCCTACCGATTCTACGTTCTAAAATATGAGAAATGGGACTTAATCCCGACTTTTCAGCCCTTATGTTCAGTTGCAGATGCCGTAATTGCGACACTAGAATCGCAATTGCGAACCTCGCAATTGCGAAGAAAATCTCGCAAATGCGGCCCCTGACAGCAACGGGAACTTCGCGAATGCGACATTGGGTTCGCAATTTCGAACCTTGTTACCATCACAAATGTGACAAATTAAGTTGCAATTGCGATCCTACTCAAATCTGCCTATGTTTGCAATTGCAAGTGAGGCATCGCAATTGCGATACATGACCCTCACCTGCTCACTTCGCAATTGTGAGACTGGTGCTCGCATTTGCGACATCGAAGACACCAACAACTTGTTTTCAGTCCAAACCTTTTTGAAACATGTCTAAAACGCATCTGAGCCCTCGGGGCTCCAAACCAAACATCCACAAAATTCTAAAAGCATCATACGAACTCGCTCGCCTGATCAAAACACAAAAATAACATCTAGAACTACGAATCAAACATCAAGATAAATGAATTTCAAAGAAACGTTCAAGAACCTCTAGAATTGCAAATGACACCAAATTTTGCAGACAATTTCTAAATAGCATAATGAACATATTGCATGTCCCAAAACCAAATTCTGAACCTGATAGCCTAAAGTCAACCTACGGTCAAACTTGGGAAATCTTCTAAACCTCAAATTTCCAACTTTCGCCAAAACAACCCAAATCAACCTACGAACCTCCAAACTTAATTCCGGGCATATGCTGATGTCCAAAATCACGGTACGAACCTATCGGAGCTACAAAACACAAACTTTGGTCAATATTTCTAACTTAGGCTTCTAAACCAAGAACCAAAAGGTCCAAATCAACCCAAAACCTTCCTGGAACGAAACTAACCAACACCGCTAGTCATAAAACCACAAATACACATGTGTGAAGCATAAAAAAGGGGGAACATGCCACAAATATGCAGAACGGCCGGTCGGGTTGTTATATTCTCCCCCTCTTAAAACAAACGTTCTTCCTCGAACATGCATAGAGACATACCTGAAGTGATGAAGAGGTGAGGATAGCGACTCCGCATGTCGTGCTCGGTCTCCCAAGTTGCCTTCTCAACTGGATGATCCCTCCATTGAACCTTCACCGAAGCAATGTTCTTTGACCTCAACTTCCGGACCTGCCTGTCCTAGATTGCCATCGGCTCCTCAACATAATTCAAATCCTTGTCCAATTGGACTGAGCTAAAATCTAATACATGGGATGGATCACCATAATACTTCTGGAGCATGGGAACATGGAACATTGAGTGAACTGCCGGTAAGTTGTATGGCAATGCAAGCTTGTAGTCCACCTCATCAACTCTCTCAAGGATCTCAAAAGGACTGATGTACCTACATCTCAGCTTGCCCTTCTTCCTAAACCTCATCACACCCTTCATGGGTGAAACCCGAAGTAAAACCCTCTCTCCCACCACACATGCTACATCATGAGCCCTCCTATCAGCTAACTTTTCTATCTAGATTGTGTTGCACGAAGCCGATCTTGAATCAACTTGACTCTCTCTAAGGCCCCAAACCAAATTGGTTCCCAACAACCTAGACTCACCTGGCTCAAACCAACCAACCGATGAATGGCACCGCCTCCTACATAGGCCCTCATAAGGAGCCGTTTAAATACTCGATTGGTAGATATTGTTGTAGGCGAACTCTACAAGGGGTAAGAACTGATCCCAAGAACTCTCAAAATCCATAACACAGGCACTTAGCATATCCTCCAAAATCTGAATGGTGAGCTCGGACTGCCCGTCCCTCTGGGGTGAAATGTCGTACTCAAATCAACCTGTGTGCCTAACTCACGCTGCACGCCTCTCTAGAAATGCAATGTGAATTGCCTGCCATGATCGGAGATAATAGACACCGGCATGCCATGTAGACGAACAATCTCACAGATAAAGATCTGAGCCAGCTGCTCTAAAGAATAGGTAGTCATCACTGAGATGAAATATGCCGACTTGGTCAGCCTATCCATAATCACCCACACTGCGTCAAATTTTTACAAAGTCTGTGGGAGCCCAACAACAAAATTCATGGTAATACGCTCCCACTTGCACTCGGGAATATCAAGTCTCTGAAGCAAATCGCTCGGCCTCTGATGCTCGTACTATACCTGTTGAAAGTTCAAGCACTGGGCCACATACTCCATTATATCTTTCTTTATTCTTCTCCACCAATAATGTTGCCTCAATCCTGGTACATCTTAGTGGCAACCGGATGAATGGAATACCGCGAACTATGGGCCTCTTTAAGAATCAACTCACGCAACCCATCTATATTTGGACACATATCCGGCCCTACATCCACAACACCCCATCATCTCTAATAGAAACCTCCTTGGTATCATCGTACTGCACCGTGTCCCTAAGGACAAGCAAATAGGGGTCATCATACTGACGCTCTCTAATACGCTCATACAAAGAAGATTGAGAAATCACGCAAGCAAGAACCCAGATGGGCTCCGAAACATCCAGTCTCATAAACTAATTGGTCAAAGACTGAACATCCATGGCTATGGCCTCTCTACTGCCGGTAAATATGCCAAACTACCCATACTCTCCGCCTTTCTACTCAAGGCAACAGCCACCACATTGGCCTTTTCTGGATGATACAAAATAGTGATATCATAGTCTTTTAACAACTCTAACCATCTCCACTACCGCAAATTAAGATCCTTCTGCTTGAACAGATGTTGGAGACTCCGGTGGTCGGTATAGACCTCACATGGAACACCATACAAATAGTTCCTCCAAATCATCAATGCATGAACAATAGCTGTCAATTCCAAGTCGTGCACCGGACAATTCTTCTCATTAACGTTAAGCTATCGAGACACGTAGGCGATTACCCTACTATCCTGCATCAACAACACCCAAGCCCAATACGTAACGCATCACAATACACAGTGTAAGACCCCGATCCCATAGGCAACACCAACACTGGGGATGTAGTCAAAGCAGTTTTGAGCTTTTGAAAGCTCGCCTCACACTACTTAGACCATCTTAAAGGAGCACCCTTCTGGGTCAATCTAGTCAAAGACGAAGCAATGGATGAGAAACCCTATATGAAAATGCGATAATGTCCGACCAAACCAAGGAAACTCCAAATCTCAGTAGTTGAAGACGGTCTGGGCCAACTCTGAACTGCCTGAATCTTCTTTGGATCTACCTTGATCCCCTCAATAGACACCACATGACCCAAAAATGCCACAAAATCAAGCCAGAATTCACACTTGGAGAATTTGCATATAACTTCTTCTCCCTCAAGGTCTGCAGCACGATCCTCAAATGTTGCTCATGATCCTCCTGGCTGCGAGAATATACCAAGATTCGTCAATAAACACAATGATGAATGAGTCAAGATAAGGCTGGAATACACTATTCATCAGGTGCATGAATGTTTCTGGGGCGTAGGTCAGCCCAAATGAAATCACGAGGAACTCGTAGTGACCATTTCGAGTCTTGAAGGCAGTTTTCAAAATATCTGAATCCCGAATCATCAACTGATGATACCCTGACCTTAAATCAATCATCGAGAATACTCTGGCACCATGAAGCTGGCCAAATAAGTCATCAATGCACGGTAATGGTACATTTTCTTCACTGTACCCTACTTTAGTTGTCAATAATCAATACATATTCGCATAGTACCATCCTTCTTCTACACAAATAGAACTGGAGCACCCAAAGGTGAAACACTAGTCCCGATGAAACCCTTATCAAGCAACTCCTCCAGTTGTTCCTTTAACCCCTTCAACTCCACTGGTGCCATACGATATGGTGGAATAGAAATGGGCTGAGTTCCCGGCACCAGGTCAATACCAAAATTGATATCCCTATCGGGCGGCATGCCCGATAGGTTTGCTGGGAACACATCTGGGAAATCCCTCACTACCGGAACTGACTCAACGGTAGGAGTATTAGCACTAACATCCCTCACAAAGGCTAGATATGTTTCACACCCCTTCTCAACCAACCGTTGTGACTTAAGGAAGGATATAACCTTGCTAGGAATATATTATAATGTACCCCTTCATTCCAACCACAGCAAACCTGGCATAGCATGATAGGGCGACAACCAGTCCATGCCTAAGATCACATCAAAGTCTACCATATTCAGTAACAATAGATCAACTCTGTTATCAAAAATACCAATAACAACTAAACACGACCGATAAACATGGTCCATAACAATAAAATATTCTACAGGCGTAGACACAAATACAGGAGAACTAAAATAATCACTAGATATATCCAACTATGGAGCAAAGTAATATGACACATATGAATAAGTGGATCCCATATCAAATAAGGCAGATGAATCCTTATGACAAATCGGAACCATACCTGTGATGATAGCATCCGATGCAACCACCTCTGTCCTACCAGGAAAAGCATAGAAGTGAGCCTGGACCCCCTATAGGGCAGCCTCTACCCGCCTGACCTCCACCCCTAGCTGGTGGGGTAGGTGGAGCGGCAACTAGAGTAGCAACCATGGCCTGCGAGCCCTGTGAACACTGTGGAATCTATTGAGCTTGTGTAGCCTGTGGAGGTGCACCCCTCCTAAGTCTGGGGCAGTCCCTCCTGATTCTGGGGAAGTCTAGGGCACTACGCGACCACATAATGGTTATGTAGTCTACAAAATGACCGCGAAATTGGGGTGCCAAAGCTGGAGAGGAGCTGACCATGTCTGCAGTCACTATGCGGCCCGCAGACCTGTTCTGCGGTCGCATTGTGCACCGCAGAACCTCCCTCCGAAAACTCACAGGGTGGGATATACGACAAGAGTGCGGCCCTCAAACGGTTATGGAATCGCATAGTTGGCCGCAAAATTGACATCAAAAATGCCCCAGAAAACTGCCTCACTTTGCGACCATTCTGCGGTCGCAGAACGGGATGCATAAATGCCTGCTTCTGCCCAACATTTTCCTTCAACTCCCCAGTGCGTTGTTCAATTGAAAAGGTCTGAACCTCTATGCCTACTTTGGCATCACAGAAATCTGGGTTTTTAGGAAAACATTTACGGGGCCATACATCCTCCCCTACTTAAGATCATTCATCCTCGAATGAGGATTAAGGTCCACTATTAGCAACTTATGAAACTCGGTTATCATACCACACACTAGCAGCCGCAAATTTAACTAAATCCCTAAATTTCCAAGAATTTCGTCAGAGTTTCCTTTGTAACTAGGCCTATCCACCTGTCAGAGAGCCCCAGAAATACATCTTACAAATATATGCACAACCCAACGATATAACAAAACTCATAATAATACCAATCGTGGCCTCATAAGCAACATATAATCAAAAGGAACACCTTTACATTTACTGAACAAGTGATACAAAATTCATAGGCGACAATGTTCATAAAAAGAAAGGATTACACAGCTATTCAAACAAGAAAGGATACTTCTTCTTCATTTCTTCCTCGGCCTCCCACGTGACCTCTTCAACCTGCTGGTTTCTCCATAACACTTTCACGGAGGTAATTTCTTTATTTCTCAACCTTCGGACTTGTCTATCAAGAATGGCAACTGGAATTTCTTCATATGACAATTCTTCATTAACCTCAATGTTCTCAACCAGCACAATGGCTGATGGATCCCTAACTACCTTCTTCAACATAGACACATGAAATACCGGGTGGACTAATGATATTTCGGGTTGTAGCTCAAGCTTGTACGCCACCTGGCCAATTTTGTGAATGATTTTGTACGGCCCGACAAACCTCTGACTCAATTTCCCCTTTTTCCCAAACCATATAATACCCTTCATGGGGGAAACCTTCAAGAATACCCAATCATCTTCTTTGAACTCTAAGTCTCTGCGACGGACATCCGAATATGATTTTTGACGACTCTGGGTAGTTTTCAACCGCTCCTTTATGGTCTTAACCTTCTCCATAGCCTGATGCACGAGGTCTGGCCCTATCAACTCAGCTTCCCCAATCTCAAACCACCCTATGGGAGATCTACATCTCCTACCATACAATGCTTCAAATGGTGCCATTTGAATACTTGCATGAAAGCTGTTGTTATAAGCAAACTCTATGAGTGGCAATTGATCATCCCAGCTACCCTTGAAATCAAGAACACAAGCACGCAACATTTTCTCAAGCGTCTGAATAGTCCGCTCTGCTTGCCCGTCGGTCTGTGGATGGAAGGTTGTACTAAGATTTACCTGAGTAGTCAAACCTTACAAAATTTTCTTCCAAAAATTGGCCGTGAACTGAGCCCCTCGATCGGAAATGATGGAAACTGGCATGCCATGCAGCCTGACTATTTCTTTGATATATAACTGAGCATACTGTTCCGCTGTGTCGGTATATTTAATTGGCAAGAAATGTGTTGATTTCGTGAGTCAATCCATGATCACCAAAATTGAATAAAACTTGCGTGGAGTGCGCGGTAATCCTACTACAAAATCCATATTGATTATTTCCCACTTTCACATTGGAATTTTTATGTTTTGTGCCAACCCACCAGGCTGTTGATGTTCGGCCTTCACTTGCTGACAATTCGGACACCTTGCTACAAAGTCCGCCACATTCCTTTTCATGTCATTCCACCAATATGTTTCCTTGAGGTCATGATATATCTTTGTAGAGCCTGGATGCACGGAATACTTGGAAGCGTGAGCCTCAGTCATGATTCTTTCCCAGAGACCATCTACGTTCGAAACACATAGCCGCCCTTGGTACCTTAGTGTACCATCATCCATGCCAAGAGTAAAAACCATAGTTTTATGTTTTGGAATCCCCTTCTTCAATTGTACTAAAAATGGATCGTTGTATTGCTTCTCTTTGACTTCCACAACAAGTGACGATTCAGCCCTATTTTGTACAATTACCCTTCCTTCACTAGAGTCTACAAGACAAACTCCCAAACTGGCTAGCTGATGAACCTCCCTGGCCAACGGCCTTTGACATACCTCCAAGTGTGCCAAATTACCAATAGATTTCTGGCTAAGAGCATCCGCCACAACATTGGCTTTCCCCGGGTGATATAGAATATCGATGTCGTAATCCTTGAGTAACTCAAGCCATCTTCTCTGCCTCAGATTCAGCTCCTTTTCTTTGAAAATACATTGAAGAGTCTTGTGGTCCGTGAATACATCCACATGGACCCCATACAAATAATGACGCCAAATTTTCAATGCAAAAACCACCCCCGCAAGTTCTAAGTCATGTGTTGGATAGGTGTTTTCATGATTCTTAAGTTTCCTAGAAGCATAAGCTATGACCTTGCCATGTTGCAATAATACACACTCAACCCCAATTCTTGAAGCATTATAATATACCACAAATTCATTTGTACCCTCAGGCAGGGTCAACACAGGCGCTGTAGTCAATCTCGATTTCAACTCCTAGAAGCTTCTTTCACAAGCATCAGACCATTGGAACTTAACCGCTTTCTGAGTCAATTTAGTCAACGGAGAGGCAAGAGTAGAGAACCCCTCCCCAAACTTCCTGTAACACCCTGCTAAGCCTAAGAAACTGCGAATCTCGGTTGGCATTGTAGGCCTAGGCCAATTCTTTACTTTTGAAATCTTTTGACGATCAACCTTAATTCCTTCTCTAGAGACAACATGACCCAAGAATGTGACAGATTCGAGCCAAAATTCGCACTTTGAAAACTTCGCATATAATTGGTGCTGATAAAGAATTTGCAAAACTGCCCTGAGATAATTGGCATGGTCCTCTTGACCTCGTGAATACACAAGAATATCGTCAATGAATACTATCACAAAGGAGTCGAGGAAAGTCTTGAATACCCGATTCATAAGGTCCATGAAAGTTGTCAGGGCATTTGTTAGCCCGAAAGACATTACCAGAAATTCAAAGTGCCCATATCGAGTCTTGAAAGCTGTTTTTGGAATATCCTGCTCCCTGATCTTTAATTGGTTGTACCCGAATCGCAAATCGGTTTTGGAGTAGTACCTAGCACCCTGTAACTAATCAAACAAATCATTTATTCTTAGTAACGGGTACCTATTTTTGATTGTGACTTTGTTGAGCTGTCGGTAGTCAATACACATCCTTAGCGATCCATTTCTCTTCCTTACAAAGAGAACTGGTGTGCCCCATGGTGACACACTCGGTCAGATGAAACCCTTCTCTAACAAATCCTTCAATTGCTCCTTTAGCTCCTTCAACTCTTCTGGTGCCATCTTGTAGGTCTGAATAGATATAGGTTGCATGCCTGGCATCACATCAATCCCAAAATCAATCTCCCTATCTGGCGGAATCCCTGGGAGCTCATCAGGAAAGACCTCTGAAAATTCATTCATAACTGGCACAGATTCGAGTGTAGGTGCCTCTGCGGTGGTGTCCGTAACTCGAACCAAGTGATAGATACACCCCTTGTTAATCATCTTCGTGGCCTTAAGGTAAGAAATAAACCTACCCTTTGGCATCACATTATCCCCCTTCCACTCAACAACTAGCTCATTTGGAAATTCAAACCTCACAGTTCTAGTTCGGCAGTCGAGCTTAGCAAAACATGAATAAAGCCAATCCATCCCCATATATTACATCAAAATCGACCATCCCCAATTCAATGGGATCGTCCATCGTGTCCTGACCACGTATCGTGACAACACAACCCCTATACACCCTTGCGGCCATAATAGACTCGCCAACCATAGTAGATACAGAGAACGGCTCATGAAGTTATTCCGGTTCTATCCCAAATTCCATAGCAACATACCACATAGGAAAAGATGGAACCGGGATCAATAAGAGCATATACATCATGAGATTGGACAGTCAATATTCCTGTGACAACATCTGGAGAAGCCTCTGCACTCCGGCGACCACTCATAGCATAGAAACGGCTGGGTCCTCCTGAACTCTATGCACCACCCCTAGCTGCACCACGCCCTGCTGGTGCTGGAGAGTCTCGAGCTGGAGGGGGTGCTGATGGGGAGCTGAAGCGACTCCCCTACTGCTGAGTGTGCCTCCCTTATGGTGCACTGGCTGAAGACTGAGCATAAGACTGGGATGGCCCCGATGACCCTCCCTTAAAGGTGGATCGGGCCCTACTACTACCCTCTCTCTCCATCTTGTTCTTTCACTTTCGGGCCTTTGTAGCTTGAGCAAACGCCACCATCTTGACATAGTTCATATTAGAATTTAAGGCAGTTGTGGCAGCCTTACTAATAACCAAAGGGCTAAGGCCCTACACAAATCGACGTACTCTGGCCTCCATGGTGGGCATCATGTGAATAGCATATTTCGACAAGCGTGTCAACTCCATGTGACACTGCCACACACTCTTACTCCCTTGCTTAAGATTCTCAAACTCTACGGCACGGGCTGCCCTAGTCTTGGTAGGCAAGAAATGGTCTATAAAGTCATCATTAAACTCACTCCACTTCGCTGGAGGGATCCCCTCCTCCCGAGAGTCCTCCCACACCTCAAACCAAGAATATGCCACCCCTTTCAGGCGGTAGGCGGCCAACTCCACTCCCTCCGTCTCAGTAGCGCGCATAACCCGGAGAGTCTTATGCATCTCATCAATAAAGTCCAGTGGGTCCTCCTCGGTATTTGCACCTATGAACACCGGAGGATCCAACTGTAGAAACCTGTTCACCCTAGAACTAGTGGAATCCCCTGGTTGGCTAGAAGATGTGGGTGTAACATTCGACCTTTGGGCCTGAGAAGCCACTATCTGAGTCAGCATTTGAATAGCTCCCCTAAAATCCCCATCAGAAATACCAGAACCGGAAGTTGGGGCTGGAGGTGGAACCGGAATATCAGGTGGAGGAACAGTTGCACCCTCAGTAGGTGTAGGGACTGGTGTGGCCTGGTCAGGTGTAGTGGAATTAGGCAGTGAAGTAGACGGGGGATTATCTTCACCCCTCTGGTATTCACCCGCATCATCAAATAGAGGGTCAACTGCCACTCCTGAAGTAGTATTGGCCCCTTGGTCAGTTCTTGCTCTCTTCTTAGGTGCCATATACTGAAAGTTAAAGGAATGCACGAGTTAGAGGAGGAACAGTTGCGCAGTTAGTTTCATCGCACGATGCAGAATATCAAAGAAAGGTATTGTTCCTAAATGTCCAAGTAGCATCCAACTTATAGATGTGGTCGATAACACACCGATAAGAAGGACTCTACCAGACACGGCTCCGAGACACCCTAGGACACTTTAAAACCTTAGGCTCTGATACCAAGTTTGTCACGTCCCAACCTCGAGAAGCGCGACCGGCGCTCAACCGAGTGAACCTGGCCGAGCAAGCATGTTGGATACTTTCTACCCAACTCACCCATGATCTAGAAAAGATGTGATTTCATTAATTATATAGTAGGAAGCTCATTCATGCAATACTAAATTTTTCATTAGCTACTTCGCCTTTGTCTCAAAATACACATATTCTTATAGTCTGAGTGGAACAAGTGATCAAACACAACATAACTTTCTTAATATTCACAACACCATATGCAACCCACACAGTGTCTACGGAGCCTCTAAAGATACAAAAGAGTTTAAAGAAGGTGCCGGCAACAAGGCCCCTGCTATACCTTAGAAAGTACAACAATATAAACAAAAGATATATTACATGACCCCGGAATGAAATGGGGCTCACCAAGTCCGCTGGGAGGAGGATGCAGCACCTATCTGTGATCAACACTGTCTGCTACATAACTACCTGCATCCATTAAAAGATGCAGCGCCCCCGGCAAAAGGGACGTTAGTACTGTCGAATAGTACTAGTATGTATAATTAAACACCATCTCAATAGAATGAATAATAATATGGGGGGGAGGAGACAGTCAAGAATGCAATATGAGCTTCAAATAACACTAAAAAATCAAGTTAAAGATCACTTAGATTTCCAAGTCAATTTCCACGTTATTTGGTTGGATGGTTTTATTTTTATGCCAATATACCACAGTCCAAAATACCACCCTGTTCTTACACGGAGTCCGATCTCGGCCCGATCGGCTAAGCCATCTCATTTGAGACATCAACCATATTTGCTATTTCATTCACAATACCACCGTGTTATTACACGGAGTCCAATATCTTCCCGATCGGCTAAGCCATCTCATTCGAGACATCAACCATTTCAATCGATCATCTTACTTCATATTCCTTTCCCATCTTCTTAACACATTGGCACAAGTGGCTTTAATTATAAAGTCATTCTTGGCACTTAGCCTTATTTCATAATTCAAATTCCTTTCCACAATCCAATATTATTATTATCATCAACAACAACACAGTTTTCATTCAAGACTCTTGAGTCCACATATGAGCAATTTAGATTTCAAGGCATATAGAGGCTTTTTACACAATTTGGCATAACAGTCTTTATTCAAATTTGACGTGAAGCCTAGGCATATTTGCACATATTCTAAGTCTTGAACATTTCCTCAAATGATGAGATAATATGATGAATGCATGGGAATACATATTACACATACATATTCAAAGCAAGCACATTTGGGATAGCAATTTCTAGGACGTTTAATTTGGGACTTACGTCGATTGCATGAATACCATGGGATTCAATTCTAAGAAGAGGGGGTTTAGCCAACATACCTCAATTGTACCTCTTAAAACTCTAAGATGTTTCCGGAATATTAGCAACTTCAATCTATTTTAGCAATATAGAAAAATTGAACCCAAAATTAGGAAAACAATCATAATTCTAGCTCACTTGAGCATTCTATCAAATACTATGTGTGCATTAAGGTTCCATGGCCCTTTCATGAAAGACTTCACCAACCCACACCCTATTCTTTTCTATCTTTAACTCACAACCTCCCCATATACCTTAAGAACACATACATACAAAGTAAGCATTTCCATCCCCATGAATTACCTTATTAATGGCCCATTTTAGTTACATTTTGAAATTAAGAGTTTGGGTGATAGAATCTTACCTCTTAGGAATAAGACCTAGGTGCCTCTCTTGATAATCTTCAAGGTTTTAAGTGAGAATTCAAGAGCAATTTAGTGAAGATCACTTTCTCCCTCTAGGACCCTCTCACTCACTCTAAAAATATCAGAAAATAAGCTCAAAATGGTCCAAGGTAGGTGTTTTAATGGAATAGGGTCGGGTTTAAAAACCCCAAAAATGAAGCTCCAGAACAGTTTCTGCGGTCGCATATCCGACCGCATAATGGTTATGCGGTCTGCGAAATGACCGTGAAATTGGGGTGCCAAAATTAGAGGGGAGTTGACCAGGTCTGCGGTCACTATGCGGCCCGCGGACCTGTTTTGCGGTCGCATAATGCACCACTGAACAGTTCTGCGGTCACATAGTGCACCGCAGAACCTCCCTCCAAAGAATCCCAAGGCGGGATATGCGATAAGAGTGCGGCCCGTGAAACGATTATGCGGTCGCATAGTTGGCCGCGAAATTGACATAAAAAATGCCCCAGAAAACTACCTCACTCTACAACCATTCTGCGGTCCGCAGAGTGGTTCTGCGGTCATAGAACGTGCCGCAGAAATGCCTACTTCTGCCCAATATTTTCCTTCAACTCCCCAGCATGCTGTTCAATCCAAAAAGTCCGAACCTCTACGCCTACTTTGGCATCACAAAAATCCGGATTTTTAGGAAAAGTTTTACGGGGCCTTACACAAACTTGTCTTCTCTAGTCAAGAGACACAAAAATAATTCAAAGATATGCCAAAAACATCCTTTACAAATGAGTTGGATCGTGTATTAAATGGTTTTCAGGTAAAAAATGTGAAATGCCAAAACTGCCCAGATTTCTGCCAAGTTCAGTGAATCGCGTTCGCGAAAACAGGCCTACGATCGCGAAGAGTAATACTGCAAAGAACCACGATCGCAACCCAAAACCTGTGTTCACATAGGGCACTTGACAACCGCTTGCCAGCTTTCTTCATCGCGTTCG
Source organism: Nicotiana tomentosiformis (assembly GCF_000390325.3). Classification (NCBI taxonomy): domain Eukaryota; kingdom Viridiplantae; phylum Streptophyta; class Magnoliopsida; order Solanales; family Solanaceae; genus Nicotiana; species Nicotiana tomentosiformis. Next base: position 63,642,705 of record NC_090816.1, on the reverse strand, counting down.
CAAAATTTTCCCCGCGTTCGTGATGTATGTCATATTGATCTTTGCGATCGCGAAGAGAATAATCTGGCAGCAGTCCATGTTTCTCGTTTTAAAACATTTTGACTTGTTTTATTCCATATCATCTCTAAATCACTTGATAATTGAAATATGCCAATAAATTTTAACAAATGTCTTAGTTTCTCAACAAAATCATACAAAATCCTAAGTATCAAGAAGAGATAATTTGGTAAAATACCAACTTATCAAACCCCCAAACTTAAACTATTGCTTGTCCTCAAGCAATTAAACAACTAAGCACATCCTTCAATAAAATTATAAATTAAGCTCAATGACATACCAAACATCATTTCAAGTCAAAAAGGTTCAAATTAAACACAATCTAGTGACTTCGGTTGGTATCAACAATTAATCCAAAGCATATGAATCGCCAATAACTTTTCACAAATTTCATTTCAATTCAAGTGCTCAAATGCCACATTAATCAAAGTAGCAACCAAGTTATGATACTAAAGCTTCAAAATTTGCCTCATTATCAAAAATAATTTTCTTTTATTCATTCCTCCAAATTGGAGATTGGATTAAGTTCACAACTCAAAAGTTTATGTGCCCTCACACTTAAGAGAGAATACCAACTTATAAATTTCAATTTAAACAGAAATGGGATATCAAAATGGAAAGAATTAACTCTCTCTCACACAGAGATATTCAAATACACAAAAGTCGTGCCATAGGCTTTCCCTTCATGCATTTCTCCACAAATGTAGACACACTTGGTTCAAAATCAAGTAGGACTTAAAGGATTGTAATGTAGGTTTTTGGTTAGTTTTGGGCACAATTTGGATAAAAGTGACTCAAAACCTCCCTAAGCACTACAATTTACAACAATTAAAGCACACTTCCTTCAAAAACCTTTTCCATCCTTTCTTCACTTTTCATTCCACACCTAATCTTCCCTTTATTCAAAACTCCTTATTTTTCCTTCCTTTTTCTTCTTTCTTACTCATTTGTTTTTTCAAAAATCAAGGAAGGTTCCACTATTTTTTTTTTTATTACCTTTCACCTTTTAAGCAACTTCCACATCATAACTTTTCCAACCTTCACCCCCAAACTTAGGCTTTTAGCCTATGTTTACACTTTCAAAGTACTTAGGGAAGTAGGATGCCAAAATATAGATAAAAAAAGAATGAAGGGTTAAAGCTTATTGTTACACCCCATGTTTTCGTACGTGAAATTACGCCATAAGTAAATTTATGAAAGCTCGGAAATGAGATGTTACATCCCGCATTTTCGTACGCTAAAGTTTCGTCGTAAGTTAACGACATAAGCTCGGGAATGAGATTATTTTGAGATTATAAGTATTACTATTTCAAATAAGTGATATGTAAATTCGTGAAGGTAAGAGGGTAAGCGAATCGAAGAGAATGAGTTTCGTTGAAGGTTGTCAATTTGGGATAAAATACGGTCCAAGCTATAATACCCGGTATTTATGGACTAGTGCCACACAAGGTACCACATGACCATAATAGTGAGGTGTATAAAGTATGTTAAAAGTGATTAGCATTTTAAGTAAGTTAAGATATTATCTAATTATGTTGGTAATTGGTTAATTATTGATGTTTAGTGGGAGTTGGCAAATTAATTAGATATTTGTGGATAATTATTTAAGTGAGATTTTGGATAATTATCAAGGGGGCAACAATCCACGTGGGGTTATGGAAATGTGGCAGCAAATTGCCATCTACTCATATACTTAAGGAGGTGGTGGTAACATTTAAGGATATGTGCACCTTATCTCATTTTTGTGGAAGAATGCTATTAAAAAGGCCTCTCTAGTCCATAAAATGGAAATGCTTATAACTACAACAAAATCCATACGAGACTACATTATGTAATAGCAACATGAATTGCGATTCTAAGGAAACCCGGTATAATTTTTCTCAAGAATATCACACGGATTTTCCCCTACTTCGATCTCGCCGTTACGTGTTTTATTGTGATTGACGTGTGTTAGAGGGATTGTCAAGAGAATCGGCTCAGGTATGTTAAGGCTATCCCTTCTTTCTTTTTGGCATGATTTATACGATACAAACGAAACGAGCAAACGCACATCTTTCATAAATGACTCTATTCATAGAAGTACTTGGGGTGCCTATGTTCTTGATTCCCCATGTAAATTATTATTATATCTTCCGTTCATTGGTCTTGAAAAAATACGTAGTTGATAAAATTTATCCGGAAGGCATATTAATCTTATGACATTCCGAGAAATCTTATTAACGTACTTCTTATGCATTTCAATAATTTATACATGTACATTGACCCATGACCAGATGGCATTATATACGCGTATATTATATGTATATGGGATACGGGAAAAGGTTACGGCATTATATACACACCACCACCTGATCAGCTGGTATACGTTGATGATTTGCCCACAGTGGCTGAGATGATATGATGGGATGCTCTCAGAGGCTTGATGATGTTATGTACGCATATACTTATGCATGGTATGACATTTATACGCATATGCATGACATTATAAATACGAAATGATTCACAGAGCTATTTAGACTTACATGTTGAGTCTTTACTCCATGTTTCTCTCATGTATTTTATTTACTGATTTTCATTCCTTACATACTCGGTACATTATTTGTACTGACGTCCTTTTTGCCTGGGGAGGCTGCTTTTCATGCCTGCAGGTCCCGATAGACAGGTTGAGAGTCCTCCTAGTAGGCTATCACCTCAGCGGAAGGTGTTGGTACGCTCTATTTGCTCCGGAGTTGCTTGTTTGGTCAGTATGGTATTTATGGTATTTATCTACTCTTAGAGGCTTGTAGACATATGTCATGTACGTGAAAGATTGTATGGCCTTGTCGGCCTATATTCAATATACGAGTGATCATTTTGGTCTTATAGGCCCGTATGTCATACGTATAAGTTTGTATTACATGTTGGGTCATCCAATGTTGAGTATTTCCTCATGTTTTATTCTACTAATCTCACGACAGCCTCTCCGGCTCATTTACCTATGATAGTATGATACGAAAGATATGTTACATTGGTACTCAGTTGATTATGGTACTTGGGTGCTCATCACGGTCCATCGATTTGGGTCGTGAAAAAAGTGGTATCATAGCAGTTCTATCCTAGGAAGTCTACAAGCCATGTCTAGTAGAGTCTTTTTTATGAGTGTGTTGTGTACCACACTTATAAGCAGGAGGCTACATGGTATTTAGGACTGTCACTCTTTCTTCTTACTCTAGATCGTGTGGTAGATTTCACTTATAAGAATTCAAACCCCTAAATTCTATTTTTTTCGTAATAAGACCATACATACATCCAAATGAAAGTTGGTAAGAGATTGAATGTGGCTGTGGAAGAGTTGAGTCAGAGGAACTCGATTTTGCATCATGCTTGTGATGAATAAATGTGAGGTCTTCACTAAGACGTGTAAGCTTCTTGATAAGGATCCCTAAGGCAAGATTGACTATCCACTCGTATGGTAAAAAGGAATAAGAGAATCGGAAGGTAGACACAAGTTTCAGCAAGTAAAAGAAACTAGGTAAGGAAGGGTACAAGGTACCCAGTTAATGAAGATTAATAGTATTTACAATTCAAGAAGAGAAATATAAGCATTCCGAGTTACTTTCAATAGTAACAGAGATATATACAATTAGGCACACCCATCTCAATTATACCCTATGGGAGGTGACAAATATAGTTTAAGACACGGATGGGATATCAGGATCAAACTGGGGTTAGAGTAACCCAAAATTATGGATGGATTGTTAGCATTAGTTGACATTTCCAAAGGATATTGCAAATGTGCTAATAGATCTCCTTGTGAGACACCCAGATGGTGCACTCTAAAATAGTACAGCTAGATATGGGTACTACAAAGATAGGCACTAGAAGACTGGAAGAGATAAATATTATCTTAGTGTGGCTCTCGTCCCTAGTAGAGAGATAAGGTTAGGCAACCCGAAGAGCCAGTGGATGGATCAAGGGGAGCTAAAAGCGAAAGAATGTCTTGTTGAAATTTTCAAAATAAAGTGATAGACAGAAATATTAGCAGGGAAATAAGAAGAGAGATAATGAAGCATTATGAGTAAGATGTGATACATGGACGACAACGGTAGATCAGAAAATAGTGACAGTATTACAGAATCTATAGTCAAGGGAAGGAAAAGATGAGAGGTGACAGGCCTTGAGACAACAAAAGAGTATAGGCCATAAAGTCATATCCTCATTTCGAGAAATAAATTCGTGACTCTAACGTGATTACCAAAAGGAAAAGTTAGACCCCTAGAGTAATAGAAATCAGTATTGGCTAGTGAACAAGATATACTGAACATGAATTAGGGATTGAGTGATTTGATAATAGTCGGCATCATGAGAATTTTAGAGATAGCGTTCCGGCAATAATAGAATGGATGACAGAAGAATAACCTTTAAAGGTCATTCAGGAAGACGCTTCCCTAAAGCAAGCAATGTGAGCAAAGTTAAGCTTAAGGGACTATGTGTGCAAGTTATACTAGGTGTCACCCTCGTGAGTAAGGAATTTTGTTAACCTTGGTACAGAAAGATTTCCGCAAGGCAAGTAAGGGTCATCGATAATGTGAAAAGACGCCAAAGATGAAGAGGTAAAACATCTATACGTAGATCATCGTAGCACTAAATCTTAGTACTCCCCTAAAGGGGGAAATATGGAGTGATGTGACATTAAGTCAGGATTAAGTGGTTCTAGTAACTATAGAATGGTAAAGGAAGAATGCGATAAAAATGAGAAAGTAATGAGATTGCACTTATTCAAATCCCACAAATATGCTACGATTCCAGAATATTATGCAAACACGATGTCAAGGAGAGGAAGTAAGAGTTCCTGCCCGAGATGTTATTGATAAATAAGGAGCCAGTGCGAGACGTAAGTTATGACAAAGGAAATAACCCAAGAAAGATTACGCAGAATATTGATATAAGAATGGGCCAACGAGTAGGTAGTAGTTGATTCAGTAAGAGCCTAGTTATGGCTAGACAAGAGGATATAGACACATTAGAAGATCGTGCAAGATAAACATAGTAAAACCCAACATAGGGAATTCAGTCTCACTGATATGTCATCGTGACCCTTGAAAACTTTCATATAGGAGTTGGGGTAATTAAAGGTACAATATGAGTGTTACGAAAATAAAAGAGAGTCCCACTGGGAATATAATCAAAACTTTAGTTCAGAAGCAACCGTACGAGCACATGAGTGTGGAGGTAAGTAACTAAGGATAATTATAGGTGAGTACGAACATCAAAAATTCCATCGGGTATATGATGTAATAAGCTCACAGCTTTACAAGAGTCAGAGGGTTTTCCTTAAGTACTACAACGAAAGACTAGCTGAGGAAATAAGGAAGAAGGCTTCAACCTAAGCATAGTAACTTGAAGAAGAAATGGTCATGTAAAGATATTCTCACTACAACATTGTATGCACTCCATAAGAAAGTGGTATACCTACCGTGGCTAATGAACGGGAAGTAAAATCAAAAGTAATATTCGAGATCATATGAGTTGTACGAAAATTCTGGCATGCGTGGGAACTAAGATAAGCTAAGTATGCACGCAACAAGGGGGAAGAAAGCTGAGAAGGAATGAAAGGAATTATTCGATCAATAATCCAAAGTTAGTTACATTATGAACGCGCTTAAGATTTCGGAGTATTATCCATGCAGCATATATGTTGACAATCATACAACCGTAGAACACTCTGGTATAAGTTAAAAGAAAGAATTGAGTCCAGGTCATAGACAAAGGATTGAATTGTTAGAAGATTATATCATGGATATTCCATAGCACCCATGAAAGGCTAAAGTAATAACTAATACCATGAGCCATAGATCGGAAGATAGCTTAAGCCTACATAAAGGCTGATCAGAGGGAAGAGGAAACTAAAGAGTTACATCAACCAAGTAAATTAAGAGACTGATTATTGGACCTGGAAAATTATAGAAATCGTGATTGAAAACATTGCATAATCACTCTTAGTATCAGAGGTACGAGAGAGATAGTACAACAACCATATTCTATAATGGCTCTACGAGATAGCCAGTTAGAAGAGTATCAGCCTCATAAGAAGTCAGTATAAAGCTCCCACCGGATTGTGTATGCACCAGAGGCGTAAGTATTATAATAGAGCTTCAAGTTATGGATGTAAATTATACCTATGTGGAAGGGAGGTCATGAAAGAGATAAAATATGTGATGCAAGATTTTAAGGTGAATAAGGTAAAGGTGAACAATGTATGAGATACTCAAATGCAGAAGGTTGTGAATAGTCCATACTTCAGATAGAAGGCTAGAAGCGCTGGGATTCAGTATCCAGGAATGATAGCGGCATCGTCAGTGGCACATCTTCCAGCCCATGGTTTCTAGGTACTGAGAGGTCTAGTTAAGAGAGTAAAGAAGAGTTAGAAACGATGTGATGTCTCGCTTGATGTTCAAGAATAACACAAGTAAATCTATGGTGCAAGCTAGTTGAAGGAAGGTTGCGAGTAATATAAATTGATATGTGTAGGTCGCAAGCTAAAGTATGGTAAAGCGACAAGGTTTAAGGAATACAGGAGTAAGGATAAAAAAGGGGTGAGTGAGAAGGTGACAAGAATGGATAAGTCCTCAGGATTTAGCCCTTGAAAATAAGAAAGCTAATGGTTTCTCTAAGTTATTGAAAGCTCAGTATAGCCTGAATAAACTCAAAGGAGTCTAAGACTAATAGCATTTAGAAGAGATGGAATGTTGCCCTGGTAATAGAATGAGGGTGTAATTGTGACAGATAAAGGATGACGTTTGGGCCTTCGATTGAGTAATGATTTGAAGGGGAAGAAAAAGAGGATTTCATGGACGGCACGGGATTAGAATACCCCCACCCATAAGATAAATCATGTGGGGATGCTATGAAATAGGGTTATTGAAGTAAAGTATAGTATCGCCCCTAGGTGGAATAGGCAAGTCACTTCAGATATCCCCCGATGAGACGTAAGCCCTAGTGGCAATGTATTACGTAAGAAGTTTCAAGTTATCAGTGGTAGATTGTAGATCAACATTGAGGTGAATCAACAATGGATGGATAAAAGTTACAAAGTATGAGATGAGATTAGGCCATCAGTCTTAAGATGAACAATAATGAAGAAGTGTTACAGGACTTAGATTTATACATATAGGATAAGCAACAAGAGTAATCTGGAGTTTGGTAGCAGACCTCAGTAGCGATAAATCGAAGTAAGAGTTATGGTATAGTATGACCTACCTAGATGCAGTAAAATCATATAGATAGATAACCGGGTCTATGAAATAAGATATAGCAATATTTGTAAGTTCAACAAAGTACCGAGCGAAGAACTTCAGTACACCTATAGGTTCCCAGAGGGGTAACTTGTCATAATTATGCATATGTTCACAAAGTGAGGCCTAGAAATTGGCTAAAAGCTGGAGGAAAAAGTCACATAGGCGCACATACAAGGAAAAAGTCGTACAAGCCGCATGACAGAAGGTATCAATAGTTATGAGATTGGAAGAGTTCCGACAACAAGTCGTGATGTGAGAAAGAGGCCTAAAGGGGGGAATGTTCTAGCCTTTAGATTTATTCACATAACAGTTGCCTAGATGGCAATGAGAGTACTAAAGTATTCACAAGAGCTATAGGTTATGATAATGATAAGTGCATCAGTCAACATTCGAGGACAAATATTCCAAAGGGGGAAATGATGTTACACCCCATGTTTTCGTACATGAAAGTACGCCATAAGTAAATTGATGAAAGCTCGGAAATGAGATGTTACATCCCGCATTTTCGTACGTTAAAGTTTCGTCATAAGTTAATCGACGTAAGCTCGGGAATGAGATTATTTTGAGATTATAAGTATTATGCTATTCCAAACAAGTGATAAGTAAATTCGTGAAGGTAAGAGGGTAAGCGAATCGAAGAGAATGAGTTTCGTTGAAGGTTGTCAATTTGAGATAAAATACGGTCTAAGCTATAATACCTGATATTTATGGACTAGTGCCATACAAAGTACCATATGACCATAATAGTGAGGTGTATAAAGTATGTTAAAAGTGATTAGTATTTCAAGTAAGTTAAGATATTACATAATTATGTTAGTAATTGGTTAATTATTGATTTTTAGTGGGAGTTAGCAAATTAATTAGAAGTTTGTGGATAATTATTTAAGTGAGATTTTGGATAATTATTAAGGGGAGAAACAATCCACGTGGGATTATGGAAATGTGGCAGCAAATTGCCATCTACTCATATGCTTAAGGAGGTGGTGGCAACATTTAAGGATATGTGCACCTTATCTCATTTTTGTGGAAGATTTCTATTAAGAAGGCCTCTCTAGTCCATAAAATGGAAATGCTTATAACTATAAAGTGCATATGAAGCTACAACAAAATCCATACGAGATTACATTATGTAATAGCAGCATGAATTGCGATTCTAAGGAAGTCCGGTATAATCTTTCTCAAGAATATCATACGGATTTTTCTTTACTTTGATCTCGCCGTTACGTGTTTTATCGCGATTGACATATGTTAGAGGGATTGTCAAGAGAATTGGCTCAGGTATGTTAAGGCTATCCCTTCTTTCTTTTTGGCATGATTCATATGATACAATCGAAACGAGGAAACGCACAGTTTTCATAAATGACTCTATTCATAGAAGTACTAGGGGTGCCTATGTTCTTGATTACCCAAGTAAATTATTATTATATCTTATGTTTATGGGTCTCGGAAAATACGTAGTTGATAAAATTTATCCGGAAGGCATATTTATCTTATGACATTCCGAGAAATCTTATTGACGTACTTTTTATGCATTTCATTCATTTATACATGTACATTGACCCATGACCAGATGGCGTTATATACGCATATATTATATGTATATGGGATACGGGAAAAGGTTATAGCGTTATATACGCACCACCACCTGATCAGCTGGTATACATTGATGATTTGCCCACAGTGGCCGAGATGATATGATGGGATGCCCTCAGAGGCTTGATGATGTTATGTACACATATACCTATGCATGGTATGATATTTATACGCATATGCATGACATTATAAATATGAAATGATTCGCAGAGCTATTCTGACTTACATATTGAGTCTTTTACTCCATGTTTCTCTCATGTCTTTTATTTACTGATTTTCATTCCTTACATACTCGATACATTATTTGTACTGACGTCCCTTTTTGCCTGGGAATGCTACGTTTCATGCCCGCAGGTCCCGATAGACAGGTTGAGATTCCTCCAAGTAAGCTCTCAGTTCAGCGAAAGGTGTTGGTACGCTCCATTTGCTCCGGAGTTGCTTATTTGGTCAGTGTGATTTGGACATGTATTGATTAGTATGGCGGGGCCCTGTCCCAACCTTTATGGTATTTATCTACTCTTAGAGGCTTGTATACATATGTCATGTACGTGAAAGATTGTATGGTCTTGTCGGCCTATGTTCAGTATACGGGTGATTATTTAGGTCTTATAGGCCCGTATGTCATACATATAATTTTATATTACATGTTGGGTCGTCCAATGTTGAGTATTTCCTCATATTTTATTCTACTTATCTTACGACAGCCTCTCCGGCTCATTTACCTATAATAGTATGATACGAAAGATATTTTACGTTGGTGCTCGGTTGAGTAAGGTACCGGGTGCCCGTCGCGGCCCATCGGTTTGGGTCGTGACACTTGTAACATGGTTGCCAAAGAAAATGTTTAAAGGCTCAAAAGGGATTGACTAGTGAAAATATGCAAGGGTAGGAAATTTAAGGTACAATAACATTCCAAGGAAGGCCTAACATCATTTTTCAAACCAAGTTAGTCTAGGATTTTGCCTTGAAGCACATTTCGGGAAAGTACTAGACTACAAATAATGCAAAAGAAGTCACAACAAATCTCACCACACATGGCACGTGCAAACTCGAGTAACATATAAATCCAAAATCCAATTAAAACCAATGAATCAAAAGATCACATATAGCCTAAAAGACTATTTAATGAATCAAAGAGCCAAAAATAGAACCTAAAAGTCACAACAAGGATTATCACTTCAATCATTTTTAATTTTAAAGATCAAGACTTCATATTCCAAAGTTTAAATCATGTTGGTACCAAACAAGCCACATGTTGGTTTATGGACAAAAAGATCACACCCAATAACCAATTTATCCACTACTAGCTACTAAACTAACAAAAAAACATTACCTAAAAAGAGAAAAACTAGACAAGACTAATCCCTTAAGAAAGTTGTCATGCCATGCATCATAGGGAAAAGTCCCCCGGTTCTACACAAATTATTTCCTTGGAAAAGAACCGTGGCATAAAGAAAAACCAAGGAGTTTAATTAATACTACTACAAGTAAATAAAGTAACAAAATAAGAAAATAAAAACTAATGCTAAAATTCTAGAAATAAACTACAAAATATCACTAATAAACTACAAACGTTAACTAACATACACAAGTTCACAAAAAATAGTCATGCTCCAAATACATCATCACATATAAATGAGTCTCCCCCAACCTAAAGTGTTGCACTGTCCTCAATGCAACTAAACAAACCAAGATAAAATGAAAGAGGTGCTCCCTGAAACTGCATCACTTGGAGCTGGAGGTGGTGGGAAATTTGAGCTCCAAATACTCCTCATCATCGTCCTCTGATTCGTGTGAGCCACAGAAAGAACTTAGCTTGTGCATCATTTTGGACAGGAATTTGCTTTTCTTTTTCTCATGCTCCTTGAACTTCAGATGTTGCCTCTTGTCTTGGGCTAATGTCTTCCCACCTATTTTTGATTGTATTTTGTTCCTGAACTACATCATCCAGAGATGGCTTCTAACTAGTCCCAGTAGAAGTGCCTTCCCCAGATAGACAAGACGGAAGGCCAGCTACAAGTCGGCGAATGTATGCATCGACGCCATAGATTTGACTGGAGAGGTGTCGCATAGTGGGAGGTCCATAAGGAAGTGGGGCAATGGGGTCATGTAGCCTTGCTGCAGCTTTGGAAGAACCACCGGGCCCAACGGAAGTCTCAATAAACTGCCCAAATGAAGAAGATGATACATCAATCCTACTTTTCTTCTTCCCGCCAGTTGGTCCCTTTCTGAGCAATGGATAAATTGCCTTGTCTAGGTCCTTCTCAGAATCAATCGGGTCCTTTAGCACCCCAGCATCATAGCACAACTGAGTGATCAATGAGGGAAAGAATAGACTCTTAGACCTCCCTGTAACACCCCGCAAAATTTCGAAGTACTTAAGTGTAAAGCCCGAAAAATTTCCAAAGAAAATAATGTTACATGGTGTCGGACTAGGCTTATGTGTTTGAGGATTGTAGAAATTCTTCGCGGCGAGCTTGCTCGCCACGGCTCAGACTTTTTGGGTTGAACAATGCACCGGAAAGTAAAGGAAAATTTTTGGCGGAAAAGCGCATTTATGCGGTCCATTATGCTACCACGTAATCACTCTGTGGGCCGCATAATGGCCGCAGACGTGAGAAGGAGAGGGCCATTTTGGAAGCAGTTATGCGGACCGCATAGTGACCGAATACACAGACAGATTTTTGATCATTTTTGTCAGCAATTATGCGACCGATATGCGACCGCAGAACTGTTCCGGAGCTCCATTTTTGGATTTTTAAAACCCGACCCTATTTCATTAAATACACTCTTTGAGCCATTTTTGAACTATAATATGATATTTTAGAGTGAGAAAGAGTGCCCTAGAGTGAGAAGTTATTCCTCGATAATTGATTCTTCAATTCTTGCTCAGGTTTTGGAAGATTAAGAAGGGAAACTCACTAGGTCTTCATCCTAGAGGTAAGATTCTACACCCTAACCCTCAATTTTGAATTTTGTCTAGAAATGGGTAATTAGCAAGAAAATTGTTGGGCATGAGAGTTGTTTATTTTACATACATGTGATATTAAGCAGTGTATGAAGATTGTTGAACTAAGCATGGTAAAGATTGGGTTGTGGGATGATGAAATTCTCCATAAAAGGACCTTGAAACCTTAATGCACATTTAGTGTTTGATAAAATGCTCAAATGAGCTAGAACCATTATCATCTTCCTAATTTTGGTTCAATTTGTCATATTTCTAAAATAGATTAAAGTTGCTAAGAATTCCGGAATATTTAGAGTGTAAGGAAGTTCAAGGGAGGTATGTTGGCTAAACTCTTCTTTAAGAATTGGAATTCCCATTATCCTTGTAAGTTCCAAGATATTTATTACAAACCGAATATTCCGATAAGTTTTGTGATAAAGATATATGTTCAATTTGTATTTCAAATGCTCTTATCATATTGCATTATAAATTGAGGATGTGTTTCAAAACTATGGATTGTGTATCCACATGTTATAATTTCAAGTAGTGATTTATGTGAAAGCTATTATGCCAAGTTGTATAGAGATTGGGATTTTGATACACCTCCACCCGCATATATTGGGGTGAGGCGGCATGACCGCTTTGTGTAGGGATTATGGTATTGTGGGACTGCACCTCCACCCGCATTCATTGGGGTGAGGCGGTACGACTGCTTTGTGTATAATTTGGTATTGTTGTGGCACCACCACCCACATATATATATTGGGGTGAAGCGGCATAGACTCTTTGTGATTGGTACTGGTATCGTTGATGAATTTCCACCCGCAAACATTGGGGTAAGGCCTCATAGCCCCTTGTGTAGGTTCTTGGTACTGTGGTTATACATCCACCCGCATACATTGGGGTGAGGCAGCAGAGCCGCTTGAGTAGAGTTGTGGTATTATACTTACACTTCCATCTGCATACATCGGGTGAGGAGGCGGGGCCGCTTTGTGTGATGATGATTATAGAGGATCTCATCTTAAATCGAATAGATGTTATTGATAGCTTTTAATGAGCTTGCTCTGGTTTAAACGGTTATCTATATTATTCTATTGCTGCACTGGTTCACCATATTCATCTTCTATTTCTGAATTCTTAAATTGGTGTTTAGTTTTCATACTAGTACTATTCGACGGTACTAATATCCTTTTTGCCGGGGGCGCTGCATCTTTAAATGGATGCAGGTGGTTCCACAGCAGGAGATATTGATCAGTGATAGCAGTACACCTTCGTCCCAACTGACATGGTGAGCCCCACTTCATCCCGAGGTCATGTATCTCTTTTTCTTTGTGTATTCTGTTTGAGGTATAGTCGGGGCCTTATTGTCGGCATTATCATTGTACTCATCTTTATCTATAGAGGCTCCATAGACATAGTGTGGGTTGTATAATGGTTTTGGGGAAGTCAAACTCGTGTGTTGTGCTTGAATTACTATTTCCACTTCAGATTATGAAAAATGTGTTTGGAATTGAGACATTAAAATAAAGTAACTGATGGTAAGAAATTGGTATTGCAACATGATCACGAAAACATATATATTCTCTTTATTCATGAATGAGTTTGGTAGAAGAAAATCTAATAGGCTTGCTCGGCCGGTTCTCTCGGTTGAGCGCCGGTCGAGCTTCTCGATTTTGGGGCGTGACAAACTTGGTATCAGAGCCTAAGCTTTTAAAGTGTCCTAGGATATCTCGGAGTCATGTCTAGTAGAGTCTTTATTATCGGTGTGTTGTCGACCATATCTATAATTATGATGCTACATGGGCATTTAGGAATATTACACTTCTTTCATGTTCTTGATCGTGCGATAAAGCTAGTTGTAAGATTGTCCTTCATTTAACTCCTGCGTTGCTCTAATTTTCAGTACATGGCACCTAAGAAGAAGGCAAGAACTGGCCAAAGAGCCAATGTCACCCCAGGAGTGACAGTTGACCCTATAATTGATGATGCGGGTGAGCACCCGAGGAGTGAGAATATTCCTCTAGTTACTACACTACCTGACTCTACTACAACTGATCAGACCACACCTATCCCTACACCTACAGAAGGTGCAATGGTTCCTCCAAATGATATTCCAGTTCCACCTCCAGCTCCAGCTTCCGATTCTGGTGTGTCTGATATTGATATTAGGGGAGCCATACAAATGTTGACACAGATAGTGGCTTCTCAGGCCCAGAGATCGATTGTTGGGCCTACTGCTTCCAGTTATCCAGGGGAATCTGCTAGATCCAGGGTGAACAAGTTTCTTCAGTTATATCCTCCAGTGTTTATGGGTACTGATCCCGGGGAGGACCCCCAGGACTTCATTGATGAGATGCAAAAAACACTCCGGGTTATGCATGCTATAGAGACGAAGGGAGTAGAGTTGACCTCCTACCGCCTGAAAGGGGTTGTGGGAGGAATCCCGTGAGGAGGGAAGCCCTCCGACAAGGTGGGGTGAGTTCACAGATGCCTTTATAGATCATTTCTTGCCTACCGAAACCAAGGCAGCTCGTGCTGCTGAGTTTGAAAGCCTAAAGCAGGGTAGTATGAATGTGTGGGAGTACCTTATGGAGTTTGCGCGCCTGTCCAAGTATGCTATTCACATGTTGCCCACTATGGAGGCTAGAGTGTGTAGGTTTGTACAGGGCCTTAGCCCCTTGGTTATCAATGAGGCCTCTACAGCTACCTTGAATTCCGATATGAACTATGGTAAGATGGTGGCATTTGCTCAAGCCACAGGGACTCGCAAATTGAAGAATAGAATAGAGCGTCAGAGTAGAAGCAAGGCCCGGTCCGTGGGCAACTTTGGTGGTTCTTCCGGTGATGGTGGTGGTAGGTCGGCATTCAAGGGAGCGTCATCAGGACCATCCCAATCATTCGCCCAGTCTTTGATGGGTGCAAAGTCATTTGCACCCAGTCAGGGAAATAGGGGACCCCACCAGTAGGGTCAGCCCGACAAAAGGTTTCAGTAGCGGAGACTTCCATGCCCTAAGTGTGGAAGGACGCACTTCGGGTCCTGTTTTATAGACCAACCAGTATGCTATGGGTGTGGTTTGAGAGGTCACATTCATAGAGATTACCGTTCGTCCCGCCGAAATATGGGCAGAGGTACGGTATAGCCAGCTAATTCTGCAGCTACTACATCCACAGCACCTCCAGCTCGAGGCACCCCAGCACCCGCAGGGCGTGGTGCAGCTAGGGGTGGTGCACAGAATTCGGGAGGACCCACAAGATTGTACGCTATGCGGAGACGTCGGGAATCAGAGGCTTCTCCAGATATTGTCACATGTATATTGACTGTCCAATCTCATGATGTATATGCTCTTATTGATCCCGGTTCCACTTTGTCATATGTCACACCTTATGTTTCTATGGAATTTGGGATAGAACCAGAACAACTTTATGAGTCGTTCTCTGTATCTACTCCGGTTGGTGAGTCTATTTTGGCCGCGCGGGTTTATAGGGATTGTGTTATCACATTGCGTGTTCGAGACACCTTGGCCGATCTTATTGAATTGAGAATGGTCGATTTTGATGTGATAATGAGGATGGATTGGCTTTATTCATGTTTTTCCAAGCTTGATTGCCGAACCAGAACTGTTAGGTTTAAATTTCCAAATGAGTCAGTTATTGAGTGAAAGGGCGATGATGTGGTGCCAAAGGGTAGGTTTATTTCATACCTTAAGGCCACAAAGATGATCAAAAAGGGATGTATTTACCATTTGGTCTGGGTTACGGACACCGGTGCTGAGGCACCTACACTTTAGTCTGTGCCTATTGTGAATGAATTTCCGGGAGTATTTCCAGATGAACTCCCTGGGATCCCACCAGACAGGAAGATTGATTTTGGGATTGATGTGATGCCATACACACATCCTATATCTATTCCACCCTACAAAATGGCATCAGCAGAATTGAAGGAGCTTAAAGAACAATTGAGAGATTTGTTAGAAATGGGTTTTATCCGGCCAAGTGTGTCGCCTTGGGGCGCACCGGTCCTTTTTGTAAGAAAGAAAGATGGGTCACTGAGAATGTGTATTGACTATCGGCAAATTAATAAAGTCACAATCAAGAATAAGTACCCACTACCAAGGATAGATGATTTGTTTGATCAACTGCAAGGTGCCAGGTACTTCTCCAAGATTGATTTAAAATCCGGGTATTACCAATTGAAGATCAGGGAGCCGGATATTTCGAAAACATCTTTTAGAACCCGGTATGGGCATTTTGAATTTTTAGTGATGTCTTTTGGACTAACAAATGCCCCAGCAGCCTTCATGGATCTTATGAATTGCATTTTCAAGCCATTCCTCGATTCTTTTGTGATAGCGTTTATTGACGATATTCTTGTATATTCACGCAATTGAGAGGACCATGCCGGTCACCTCAGGGCAATGTTGCAGACTCTATATCAACACCAGTTGTATGCGAAATTTTCGAAATGTTAATTTTAGCTCGAGTCTGTCATATTCTTGGGTCATGTTGTCTCTACTGAGGGGATTAAGGTTGATCCTCAGAAAATTGCGGTTGTGAAGAATTGGCCGAGGCCTACAACTCCAACAGAGATTTGCAGTTTCTTAGGCTTAGCTGGATATTACAGAAAGTTTGTGGAGGGGTTTTTGACTCTTGCCTCTACATTGACTAAATTGACGCAGAAGGCAATTAAGTTCCAATGGTCAGATGCTTGTGAAAAGAGTTTCCAGGAATTGAAAGCAAGATTGACTACGGTGCTGGTGTTGACTCTACCAGATGGTATAGATGACTTTGTGGTATATTGTGATGCTTCAAGAATCGGGCTTGGGTGTGTATTAATGCAACATGGGAAGGTGATAGCTTATGCTTCTAGGCAACTAAAGAATCATGAAAAGAACTATCCAACACATGATTTAGAACTTGCAGCAGTGGTATTTGCATTGAAAATTTGGCGTCATTATTTATATGGGATCCATGTTGGTATATTCATGGACCATAAGAGCCTTCAATATATTTTCAAGCAGAAGGAATTGAATCTGAGGCAGAGAAGATGGCTTGAGTTACTCAAGGACTACAACATTGATATTCTATATCATCCTGGAAAGGCCAATGCTATGGCTGATGCTCTTAGCCAGAAATCTATAGGTAGCTTGGCTCACTTGGAGGCATATCAAAGGTCATTAGCCAAGGAAGTTCACCGATTGGCTAGTTTGGGAGTTCGTCTTGCGGACTCTAGTGAAGGAGGGGTAATTGTGCAAAATAGGGCTGAATCATCGCTTGTTGTGGAAGTCAAAGAGAAGCAATACAACGATCCATTGTTGGTGCAGTTGAAAGAGGGGATTCATAAACATAAGACCATGGCATTTTCTCTTGGCATGGATGATGGTACACTAAGGTACCAAGGGCGACTCTGTGTTCCAAATGTGGATGGTCTCTGGGAAAGAATTATGACTGAAGCTCACACTTCTAGGTATTCCGTGCACCCAGGTTCTACAAAAATGTATCATGATCTTAAGGAAGTCTATTGGTGGAATGATATGAAGAGGAATGTGGTGGATTTTTTGGCAAGATGTCCAAATTGTCAGCAAGTGAAGGTCGAACACCAAAGGCCTAGTGGGTTGGCACAGAACATAGAAATTTCAATGTGAAAGTGGGAAATAATTAATATGGACTTTGTGGTAGGATTATCGCGCACTCCGTGCAAGGTTAACTCAATTTGGGTGATTGTGGATCGACTCAGAACATCAGCACATTTTTTGCCGGTTAAGTCTACCGACACAGTGGAGCAGTATGCTCAGTTGTATATCAAAGAAATAGTCGGGTTGCATGGCACCCCAGTTTCCATCATTTCTGATCGGGGAGCACAATTCACTGCCAACTTTTGGAATAAATTTCAGCAAGTTTTGGGTACTCAGGTGAATCTTAGTACGGCCTTTCACTCGCAGACTGACGGGCAGGCAGAGCGGACTATTCAGACGCTTGAGGATATGTTGCGCGCTTGTGTTCTAGACTTCAAAGGTAGCTGGGATGGCCATTTACCACTCATAGAATTTGCATACAACAATAGCTATCATGCTAGAATTCAGATGACACCATTCGAGGCTTTATATGGTAGGAGATGTAGATCTCACATTAGGTGGATCAAAATTGGGGAAGCAGAGTTGATAGGGCCAGACCTAGTGCATCAGGAAATGGAAAAAGTTAAAATCATTAAAGAGCGGTTAAAGACTGCTCAGAGTCGTCAGAAATCTTATTCGGATGTTCGTCGTAGGGATTTGGAGTTCAAAGAAGATAATTGGTTATTCTTGAAAATTTCTCCCATAAAAGGGGTAATGCGATTTGGTAAGAAAGGAAAATTGAGTCCGAGGTATGTCGGACCGTACAAAATTATTCAAAGGACCGGTGAGGTGGCGTATAAGCTTGAGCTACCACCTGAGATGTCATTAGTACACCCGGTGTTTCATGTGTCTATGTTGAAGACAGTAGTTTGAGATCTGACACTCATTGTTCCGGTTGAGACTATTGAGGTAAATGAGAAATTGACTTATGAAGAGATTCTGGTTTCTATTATTGATATGCAAGTCCAGAAATTGAGAAATAAAGAAATTGCCTCCGTGAAAGTGTTGTGGCGAAACCAACAAGTTGAAGAGGCTACTTGGGAGGCTGAGGAAGAAATAAAGGAAAGTATCCTTATTTGTTTGAATGACCATGTTTTTATAAAGTTGTGATCTAGGAAAAATTATAAGACTTACTTTTTATGAATTTTGTATCATTTGAACAATTAGCGTTAAGGGTGTTCCTTTCTGAAAATATATTGCTTATGAGGCCATAGTTGGTGTTGTTTTATACTATTTTATGTCGTTGGAATATGTATATGTTGTTAGGATGTGTTTCTAGGGCTCTCTGATAGGTGGATAGGCCTAATTACAAGGGAAACTCTAGCGAAATATTTGGAAACTTAGGGAGTTAGTTAGATTTGGGGCTGCTAGTTTGTGGTATAAAACAAACTAAATTGCATAAGATGCTAATGACGGATTTTTACCCTCATTCGAGGACGAATGATCCTAAGCGTGGGAGAATGTAACACCTCGGAAAATTTCGAAGTACTTAAGTGTAAAGCCCGGTAAAATTTGAAAAGAAAATAATGTTTCATGGTGACGGACTAGGCTTACGTGTTTGAGGATTGTAGAAATTCTTCATGGCGAGCTTGCTCGCCGTGTCTCAGACTTTTTGGATTGAACAATGCACCAAAAAGTAAAGGAATTTTTTTGGCGGAAAAGCACGTTTATGCGGTCTATTTTGCGACCGCATAATCACTACGCGGGCTGCATAATGGCCGCAAAAGTGAGCAGGAGAGGGCCATTCTGAAAGCAGTTATGCGGACCGCATAGTGACCGCATACACAGATAGATTTTTGATTATTTTTGTCAATGATTATGAGACCGATATGCGGTCCGCATATCTATTATGCGGTCGCATATGCGACCGCAGAACCATTCCGGAGCTCCATTTTTGGGTTTTTAAAACCCAACCCTATTTCGTTAAATACACTCTTTAGGCCATTTTTGAACTATAATCTGATATTTTAGAATGAGAGAGAGTGTTCTAGAGTGAGAAGGTGTTCTTCAATAATTGATTCTTAAATTCTTGCTCATGTTTTGGAAGATTAAGAAGGGAAACTCACTAGGTCTTCATCCTAGAGGTAAGATTCTACACCCTAACCCTCAATTTCGAATTTTGTCTAGAAATGGGTAATTAACAAGAAAATTGTTGTGCATGAGAGTTGTTTATTTTACATGCATGTGATATCAAGAGGTATAGGCAGATTGTTGAACTAAGCATGGTAAAGATTGGGTTGTGGGATGATGGTATTCTCCATAAAAGGACATTGAAAACTTAATGCACACCTAGTATTTGATAAAATGCTCAAATGAGCTAGAACCATGATCATCTTCCTAATTTTGGTTCAATTTGTCATATTTCTAAAATAGATTGAAGTTGCTAAGAATTCCGGAACATTTAGAGTGTAAGGAAGTTCAAGTAGTGATTTATGCAAAAGTTATTATGCCAAGTTGTGTAGAGATTGGGATTTTGATACACCTCCACCCGCATATATTGGGGTGAGGCGGCATGACCGCTTTGTGTAGGGATTATGGTATTGTGGGACTGCACCTCCACCCGCATTCATTGGGGTGAGGTGGTACGACTGCTTTGTGTATAGTTTGGAGTTATTGTGGCACCACCACCCACATATATATATTGGGCTGAGGCGGCATAGACGCTTTGTGATTGGTATGTATCGTTGATGCATTTTCACCCACAAACATTGGGGTGAGGCATCATAGACCCTTGTGTAGGTTCTTGGTACTGTGGTTATACATGCACCCACATACATTGGGGTGAGGCAGCAGAGCCGCTTCAGTAGAGTTGTGGTATTGTACTTACACTTCCATCTACATACATCGGGTGAGGCGGCGGGGCCGCTCTGTGTGATGATGATTACAGAGGATCTCATCTTAAATCCAATAAATGTTATTGATAGCTCTTAATAAGCTTGCTCTGGTTTAAACGGTTATCTATATTATTCTGTTGCTGCACTGTTCACCATATTCATCTTGTATTTCTGAATTCTTAAATTGGTGTTTAGTTTTCATACTAGTACTATTTGACGGTACTAACGTCCCTTTTGCCGGGGCCGCTGCATCTTTAAATGGATGCAGATGGTTCCACAGCAGGAGATATTGATCAATGATAGCAGTACACCTTCTTCCCAGCTGACATGGTGAGACCCACTTCATCCCGGGGTCATGTATCTTTTGTTCTTTGTGTATTCTGTTTGAAGTATAGCCGGGGCCTTGTTGTTGGCATTATCATTGTACTCATCTTTATCTATAGAGGCTCCGTAGACATAGTATGGGTTGTATAATGGTGTTGGGGAAGTCAAACTCGTGTGTTGTGCTTGAATTACTATTTCCACTTTAGATTATGAAAATTGTGTTTGGAATTGAGACTTTAAAATAAAGTAACTGATGATAAGAAATTGGTATTGCAACATGATCACTTTATTGGTTGATTAACGAAAACATATATATTCTCTTTATTCATGAATGAGTTTGGGTAGAAAGAAATCTAATAGGCTTGCTCGGCTGGGTTCACTCGCTTGAGCGCCGGTCGCGCTCCTCAGTTTTGAGGCGTGACACTCCCGTTAAATGTTTACTCAATTTCACTCACAAAGTGCTGGCCCATGTTCACTGGCAAGTCATCCATAATAGCAACAATCATCAATGCCTTCTCAAGCATCACCTCAGACTCATGTTTAGACGGCAGAATTCTGGCACCAATAATGGACAGTCAAGTCTTGGCTTTTGGCGGTGAATTTAGAAGAATTAACCCCTTTGTGCAATATTTCCCAAGTCGGGTTTACCCTGCCATGAAGCTTCTCCACCAACAACCGGCTTCCTCTCTCCCTTGCTATGGCGTTGTATACCTCATTGTCAGCATTGGGAAGATCATAGTGTGCATTTAGTACCTCCAGACCAAAGTTGACCCGCTTGCCCCTAACAAAGGTAAATACTTCCCCTTGGAAGTCGGCCTTCAGAGCATTAGCATAGAATTCTCGAACTACGGTGTAGTTGGCTTTGATTGGTTCAGGAGAAAAGCAAATCCATCCACTGCCAGTCAATCTTCAAAAAAATATCCGACGTCTTAGCCTCAAGTTTGTCCAAATGGATGCCCCTCTCTTTGATGATGCCCTTTGACATGAGTTTGTCATAGTTTCTCTCACATTCAGCAGCTGTGAATCTATCCCGATCAAAATATTCCTCTTCCACAGCTTGGGGAATAGGATCTTGCACAATTTCATCATTTCCCGAGGCCATTTTCTGCTCATAGTACAGACAAAAGTAGACCACATGTTAAATGCTTGTAAGGGTACTTAATACACTGTATTATGATGTATTTAGGCCCAAGAAAGGGATCAAAAAGCATTAGGATAAAGTTCTGCAATGCTATTATTTTGCTGCGTGGAGGTTAAAGAAATGCGATCGCGGAAATAATCATGTGATCGTGAAGAGCATTTTTGTTTTCCTTAGTTTGAAAGCACTGCGATCGCAGAATTAGTCAACGTGATCGTGAAGGGCAACTTGGTTCTGTAGCAGAATTAGACTTACGCTATCGCGGAATGGCACATCGCGATCGCGAGGATCTTCTTCCTCGCCCAGTTACAGTTCTCTCAGGCATTTTAGCAAACACAATGAGGGCAGTGGATTTTCATAGCAATTTCACAACATTGACTCAAATATCCTGCCCAAAAATTTCACAACACACAACTCTCAATCTCTCAATCAACCTCACCCAGCAAGCAAGCACACATTCACACACCATATTCACATCAAAGCCCTAAAATTTCAGCCCTAAACATGAAACAACACAAAAAACCATGGCTGCTCATTTACACTAGCACAAAGAACTGAACTTTAAGAGGATTTTGACATCCTCTTAGCTTTCTTTTGAGGAATGTCATTTTGCGTTCTTGAATATTCAAATTGCAAGATGTATGGCTCTTGTCTTTCTTCTTTACACTTGTAACACCCCGGAAAATTTCGAAATACTTAAGTGTAAGGCCTGGTAAAATTTGCAAAAAAATATAATATTTCATGGTGCCGGACTAGGCTTACGTCTTTGAGGATTATAGAAATTCTTCGCGGCTCGCAAGCTCGCCGCGGCTCGTACGTTTTGGGTTGAACAATGCATGGGAAAGTAAAGAAAAATGTTTACCGAAAATGTGCATTTATGCGGTCCATTATGCGACCGCATAATCACTCTGCGGGCCGCATAATGGCCGCAGAAGTGAGCAGGTAAGGGCTATTATGGAAGCAGCTATGCGGTCGACTATGCGACCGCATAACTGTTATGCGGTGCAATATGCGACCTCATAACAATTATGCGGACTGCATAGTGACCGCATACATAGGCAGTTCTTTTGGCTATTTTATAACCAATTATGCGACCGATATGCAGTCCGCATAACCATTATGCGGTCGCATATGCGACCGCCGAACCTGTTCCGGAGCTCCATTTTTGGGTTTTTAAAACCCGACCCTATTTTGTTAAATATACTCTTTGGGTCATTTTTGAGCTATTATCTGACATTTTAAAGTGAGAGAGGGTGCCCTAGATTGAGAAGGTGTTCTCCAATAATTGTTCTTCAATTCTTGCCCATGTTTTGGAAGATTGAGAAGGGAAACTCACTAGGTCTTCATCCTAGAGGTAAGATTCTACACCCTAACCCTCAATTTTGAATTTTGCGTAGAAATCGATAATAAGCAAGATAATTTCTAGGCAAGAGGGTTGGTTATTTTACATGCATGTGTTATCAAAGGGTGTAGAAATATTGTTGAGCTAAATATGGTAAAGATTGGGTTGTAGGATGATGGAATCCTCTATGAAAGGACCTTGAAACCTTAATGCACATCTAGTGTTTGATAAAATGCTCAAATGAGCTACAACCATGATCATCTTCCTAATTTTGGTTCAATTTGTTATATTTCTAAAATAGATTGAAGTTGCTAAGAATTCTGGAACATTTAGAGTGTAAGGAAGCTCGAGTGAGGTATTTTGGCTAAACTCTTCTCTTAGAATTGAATCCCACGATATTCATGTAAATTATGTAAGTCTCGAGTGATTCATTATGAAATTGGCTATTCCGAATAAGATTGGGTTGAACGATATATGTTCAACAAGCATCACAAATGCTTTATTCATGCTATGTGACCAATTGAGGATGTGTTAAAATATGGGCTGTGCATTAATAATGTTTCAACTTTAAGTCAAGTTCAAATGAAGGCTGTTATGCCAAATTTTATGAAATATCTCTATGTGCATTAGACTCTAAATTACTCACATGTGTACTACACACTTTGATTTGAATTGTGTTTGTTGTTAATGATGAGGATGATATTTGAAATTGATAATGTCAGCATGAAATACTGAATATGGCCAACGTGCCAAGAATGATCTTATAATTATGGCCACTAGTGCCAATGAAATGAAAAGATGTGAAAGTATTATGAAATGCGATGATTTATATAAAAATGTTGATGTCTCAAATAAAACGGCCTAGCCGATCGGGTCATGATCGGACACCATGCCGCACACATGGTGGTGATTGTGTTGGAAATTGTAATTGAAATGGTAATTGTGGTTGATGTCTCTAATGGATAGCCTAGCCAATCGGGTCGTGATCAGACTCCGTGTTAAAGACGGTGGTATTGATATTGAGAGAAGTTATGGTTGATGCCTCTAATGAGATGTCCTAGCCGATCGGGTCATGATCGGACTCCGTGCTGAGAGTACGGTGGTACTAGTTTTGTGAATAATGGTATTGTGAATAATAATATTGTGGACAATGGTATATCGATACTAAAAATCTCCCAATGTGAGATTTGGAAATTAATTTGAACATTGTCTTTATCCTAAATTAAGGTTTGATGTTGATTAAGTCTTTCATTGATATTATAATAATCTTATTTGTATTATTTATCATTCTATTGAGAGGGTGTTTAGTTATACATACTAGTGCTATTCGACGGTACTAACGTCCCTTTTACCGAGGGCGCTGCATCTTTAAATGGATGCGGGTGGTTCCACAACAGGAGATATTGATCAGTGATAGCAGTGCACCTTCTTCCCAGCTGACTTGGTGAGCCCCACTTCATTCCGGGGTCATAAATTATTTGTACTTTGTGTATTCTGTTTGAGGTATAACCGGGGCCTTGCCGGCATTATCATTGTACTCTTCTTTATCTATAGAGGCTCTGTAGACATAGCGTGGGTTGTGTATTGGTGTTGGGAAAAGACAAGCTATGTTATGTTGAGGATGTATTACTTGTCCATTTGAGACTTTAAAAATGATGAAACAATTGAAAATGAATTGGTATTGTAGACATGAACACATTTTCGTCTAATTAATGATAATATATATTATCTCTATTTATGGATGATTTTGGGTAGAATGAAATCTAACAGGCTTGCTCAGTCAGGTTCACTCGGTTGAGCGCTGGTCACGCTCCTCGATTTTGGGGCGTGACAACACTCCCACATGGATTCACATGGTTTAATTCCCATATTACCATACAAGTTCAAAGTTGAAAAATGCGTGGAATAATATAATTGCCTCCCAACTTGTAACTTTTTTCGGATTTTAACATCCTCTTTTTCCCCGAACTAGAGGCAACTTCAACCATATTTTCAAGTACACTGGTTGACTCTAATTCTATATTTTTCTTTGCATCACCAACAAGCATGGAGTCGGTTGGCGGATGTTCAATTCTTGATTCCTCAAAAGAAAGCTCACTTTCTTCCTCGAAGTTGGACTCTTCTTGACCTCTTTCCACACTCCCAAATTGATAGGCATAATGAGCCTCAATCAATGATTTCTTTTGATCTTCCAAAGTAAGGATAGTCTCGTCATTTCGATGTAGTGCTTCTTTTAAGTCCTCGAGTGCCAATTTTTGCTTCTCCTCATTTTTAAGAATGGCCTCCAACCTGAGCGTCATCCTCTCATTTTTAGCATTTGAGAGTTCTTCTTGATTTTGATCTAGTACCAAAGAAGGATTTTCATCTTCAACCTCTAAGGAAGGTTCTTGGCTATCGTTCACTTCCGAGGCTTTTTGGACCTCTAAAGCTTCAAGCATTTATCCCATTTGTGAGTTCAACCTTTCAAGCGCCAAAAATTATTTTCCAAAAGCTCCTCCAAGGAATTTTCTTTTTGTTTCCTCCTTCAAGTAGGCATTACACCATGAGCTTGAACTCTCCATTTTTACCATGCTCAATTTCTTCCACTTTCATATCCCTATAATTATCATCACAAAAAGTAGAATCATCATAGCGGAGGTTTGGGGAAGGGAAGGACAAGTAAGCACAATTATTCCAATGGCCATTTTGACCACCGCACTTATAACAAATACTCCACTCATGGATTTGGGATTGTGCGCACAATCTGCCCCCGGATGATTTAAACAATTTTTTCACGAATGTGGTCCTCCAAAATAAGGACAAGGGTCATCAAAGTATGAACAACTACCATCCGGCCAATTTGCATTATGCGATGCAATTTTTTTAAAACTAAGAAAATAAACAAGAAACAAACAAGATGATAAGAAAATAATTACACAAATATTCACAAGTTTGAACCAAAGCATATACGCTTATTTCTCAAACAACCTAAATATGCCAAATTGTTCCCCGGCAACGGCGCCAATTTTGATGACATCCAAATCCACTACCAAAAAGTAAATGGACATGGTCTCATGCAATATAATTTGCCCAACTATGAGTCGGGTCAAATCCCACAGAGAATAATATGTAGGCGATTAGGCGTGTAAGAGAATTATCACTTATTATGCTAAGCCAAACACTTAAAAGGTGATTGTGAAATATTATAGCAAAATGCGAAAATATAAACTAACCTAGAAAGCAAGTAAAATGATCAATGGCTACAAGCATGGATGCATTGGGAATTACACTCAAGTAACGATCCAATGTATTTTACGATTTTACAAATATGAGCGAGTTTATGTTAATTAGCATAGGGTAATAATTCTATAGTAACTTCTTCCGAAGACTAACAAGACTTCCTAATTGAATTATCCCTAAAAGAATTAAGAGATTAAGCATACCCAAATATGGTTATAAGTAGTTCAATCATATTCCTAGGTAGAATCTATAAAGTGAGGGTTAACGCCTCAAGTTCTTGTTAATTAATCTTTTCCAACCCCAAATTATATTTTCCAATCCCCCATTTTCTCCTTTAAACCATTTAAAGCTCCAGGCCCTGACGGGCTGCATCCTTTCTTTTAAGAGAAATACTGGAATATAGTGGGCAAGTCTGTCACTGATTTTTGTAGGACTCCTTTGAATCCCAAAATATACAGCCCACAATGAATCAAACATTATTGTGCCTTGTTCCCATATTCCCTAGTGCTAGTATGCTACAGAATTTTAGACCAATAGGGCTTTGCAACACAATATACAAAACTATAATAATGACTGTGGTCAATGAGATTAAATCCTACCTCCCCCATATCATAGGCCCTAATCAAGCTAGCTTTCTGTCCAATAGAAGAGCCTATGACAATGCCATAATAGTCCAAGAATACATTATGCAGTTCAGGAAAATGAAAAGTAGAAATGCCAATATGATCTGAAAGATTGACCTGGAAAAAGCTTTTGACAGACTTGAATGGACTTTCATCAGAGATACCCTTCATGCTTTCAGCTTCCCTCTTACTCATAGCAACCTCATCCTCTCCTGTGTTAGCTCCTCCTCCATCTCCATTTTGATTAATGGAGGACAGATTGAATCCTTAATACCTACTAGGGGTATTAGACAAGGAAATCTCATTTTCCCTACCTCTTTATCATGTGTATGGAAAGACTCTCCAGACTAATTGATAGAGTTGTTGATACTAAGGAATTGTTCCCTATTAGTTTTAGCAGATATGGACCCAAGGTCTCCTATTTCTTCTTTTTTATGACCTAACGCTCTTTGCAAGAGCTAATGCTTAAAATTGTAACACCATCATCAATACACTAAATTCTTACAATTAAGCATCTGACCAGAAATCAACTTAGCTAAGTCAGGGGTCTTCTTCTCCTCCAACTGCAAGCCTGATCAGATGGCTCCACACTCTGCCAATCTCTGAATTGGACCCACTATCTCCTTCGGCGAATACTTGGGCTTCCTAATTTTCTACAAGAGGCCTACCAATAGTGATTTCCAATTCATCACTGACAACATGCAGTCTAAGCTAGTTGGTTGGAAAACCACTTATCTTAACATGACAGGTAGAACTACCCTAGAAAAAGCTTCTCTAAGCAGTATCCTAAACCATGTCATGCATTTCACAAAGCTGCCCTCCCACATCACTAAGTTGATCAATGGGATCCAGAGGAACTTCATCTGGGGCACCACCCATGCTAAGAAGAAAATTCACCTTGTAGGTTGGGAGACTGTAACCAAGCCAAAAAACACTGGGGTGCAAAAAGCTGAGTGCAAAAATAGAGCTATTCATGTAGGACTAGCATGGAGGATATATCATAATCCATCCTCCCTCTATCCTGATATATAAACACTATAATTGGACACACATACCCAAGAAAGTTAAGTCTCCCATTTGGCAATGTATACTCCAGGGATGGAACACATGTAGAGATGTTGCCAGATGGATAGTCCACAAAGGGAATAGAGTCAGTTTCCTTAATGATGCCTAGATTCAAAATAATAACTCTATCAGAAGCGTGATTGAAGGCCCCTTTACCCCCAATAATAAATCCACTTAGGTTGCCAGTGTTCATAATAATGGTGCTTAGAAAACCTCTACCCTCTCAGTCACTATCCCAGACAGCATCATGAACACTCTAAACTCCACATTCATCCCTAGCACCTCCAGTAAGGAAAACAAAATGATCTAAGATATAACAAGTAATGGCATTTTCAGTACTAAGTTAGCCTACTTGTTCCTTAATTCACAAGCAACTCCCTCCACAGGAATACCCAACAAGAGCTTTAGTTGGATCTGGAACCTCAAAGTACCTAATAAACTCAAGACCTTTATGTGGATTCCTACACCATGATAGGCTACCTACTGGAGCTTTTCTCCGAAAAATTGGAGTCAACTGCAATCCCATGTGTTGTTTCTATTCCACCAACATTGAAACCACTGTCCATATCGTCTTTGATTGTACAAATATCAAATTTTCCTGGCTTAACCTTAGCTTACTATGCACGTATGCTTACCCCCCCCCTAAGGACCTCACCTTCACTAGCCAAGTTTGGCCACACACTTGGAACAAGCTTAGAAAGAAGCCCTTCAATAATAATCTATCCTGGGAGGCTATTTTTCCCATTATGCTTTTGGCACATATGATTGACCAGAAAAAACAACCTCTTTAATAATAAAAGAGATCCTACATCTAACCCCAATACCATATCCAAATCCACTAAATACCAGGTCCTCATAGATGTGAGATAGTTGGCAAAGAAATGACTATCTAGGTCAAGTGGGAACCTCTTGCTAGGGAGTACTACATGTTAAACATTGATGGTGCAGCATTAGGTAATCCGGGTAAAGGAGGGACTAGGGAGATTTTCAAAAATTCTAGTGGCGACTGGATATTAGGATACATAGGAAGCCTACCACACACCTCTAACACTCATGTTGAACTAATTACTCTTCTACAGGGACTGCGAATTGCCGAACAAATGGAACCTCACACCTCTAGGAATAGCTACTGACTCTACCGAGGTTATAAGAATGCTTAACATGGGCAATGACATTTACGATCCTATTATCTCTGAGTGCAAGTTGTTGATTTAAAGGATGGGCAGGATAATGAACAAGCAAAGCTACAAGTAACAGAACAGAGTAATTGATCTACTAGCAAAGGAAGGAGCCAAGAACGAAGTTTTTGGGAAATTGACTATGTTGGTAGTTCCTCTTGTGCTTGCGAATGAAGCTTTTTGGGCAGATAATCTAAGAACTACTTTTTCTAGAATTATTTTGGATTATAATATTAACAGCCTTAACACTTTGGCTTCTTTTTCGGACTCTATAGGGGATCCTAATATCCCCTCTCATGTATCTATTTTTAGAGTTTAACTAGAAATATAATCAACCCCTTTAACCAAAAAAAATATCTTCTTCTTTTTCTGGTGAATATCTATTCTTACTTCTTAATGTGTGTCAACTAATTATCCACCTCAAGTTCTAAAATAAGTGAAAAAGACAACCGTCATGGATATATTAACAGTCTAAACCAACATAAACAGTACAATCTATTCAATGTAAAATTGAACAAAGTCTCAACATCTGTAGAGTTAAATCAAGCTCAATCGCAATTACGTTATGAAAATTTAATTATCAAAACCAATTATGAAAATTTAACCTTTCTAAACTAGGGGTAAATTTCACAAATGGTTATATAACTATGTGTATTTTTTACCAAAGACATATAACTATATTTTTTCATATAAAAATTATAAAACTTTCACTAACTCACATAAAAATCATAGTGACCGAAAAATACAATTTTTCAATAGTATTTTCTTATTTTATATTTTTATTTTTTATTTTTAGTCTAATGAATAATAACCAAATTAAAATAAGAATGACCCAACCCAATACTCAACAATAACAATAACAACATACCCAGTATTATCCCACACCATGGGGTATGGGGAGGGTAGTGTGTACGCATACCTTACCCCTACCTTGTGAGGATAGAGAGATTGTTTCCAATAGACCCTCGGCTCAGGAAAACATAATCACCACATTAATGAAAATATAGATAAGAAGGTACATTACCAAAAAGCCATATAAAAGCAGAATATAAACAACAAGATAGTAAGGTGATCAACAATGAAAGAAAACAACGGTTAATCATAAAAACCTACTACCAACAGAAAACGAGACTGCGTGCCAATACTACTGCTATGAACACTCTAGACTACCTACTCTACTACCCTAATCCTCGACCTCCATACCTTCCTATCAAGGGTCATGTCCTCGGTCAGCTGAATTTACACCATGTCTTGCCTAATCACCTCTCCCCGCCTCTTCTTTGGCCTACCTCTACCTCTCCGTAGGCCCTCTAATGTCAACCTCTCACACCTTCTCACCGGAGGGTCTGTGCTCCTCCTCCTCACATGACCAAACCACCTAAGTCGCGCTTCTCGTATCTTGTCCTCAATAGGGGCCACACCCACCTTGTCACGAATAACCCCATTTCTAATCCTATCTAACCCGGTGTTCCCGCACATCCATCTCCACATCCTCATCTATTCTACTTTCATCTTCTGGACATGAGCGATCTTGACTGGCCAACACTCAGCCCCATACAACATCGTTGGTCTCACCACCACTATGTAGAACTTACTCTTAAGTTTTTGTGGCAGCTTCTTGTCACATAAAACACCAAAAGTGAGTCTCCATTTCATCCATCCCGCCCCAATACGATATGTGACATCTTTATCAATCTCCCTACCCCCTGAATAATAGACCCCGGGTACTTAAAACTTCCTCTCCTAGGAATGACCTGCGAGTCCAGCCTCACCTCCCCTTTCCCTCCTTGAGTCTCGCCACTGAACTTACACTTCAAGTATTTTGTCTTGGTCTTGCTCAACTTGAAACCTTTAGATTCTAGGGTTTGCCTCCATACCTCTAATTGCGCGTTCACACCGTCTCGCATCTCTTCAATCAATAAAATATCATCTGCAAATAGCATGCACCATGGCACCTCCCTTTGGATGTGGCGCATCAGTACGTCCATCGCCAGAGCAAACAAAAAAGGGCTGAGTGCCGACCTCTGATGCAACCCTGTCATAACTGGAAAATGGTCTGAGTCCCCACCCATCGTCCTCACTCGGGTCTTTACTCCATCATACATGTCCTTAATCAACCTAACGTGGGCAACAGGTACACCTCTAGCCTCCAAACATCTCCATAAAACCTCCATCGGAACTTTATCGTATGCCTTTTCTAAGTCGATGAACACATATGCAAGTCCTTCTTTCTCTCCCTATACTGCTCCATCAATCTCATAACAAGGTGGATGGCTTTTGTAGTCGAAGTCCCCATCATAAACCCAAACTAGTTCCCTGAAATAGACACACTCCTTCTCACCCAAATCTCTACCACTCTCTCCCAGACTTTCATAGTATGGCTAAGCAGCTTGATACCCCGATAGTTATTGCAATTTTTGATATCACCCTTGTTCTTGTATACAGGAACCATCATGCTCCACCTCCACTCTTTGGGCATCTTCTTCATTCTAAAAATGACATTAAATAACCTAGTGAGCCACTCCAAGCCTTCCTTGCCCGCACTCTTCTAAAACTCCACCGGGATTTCATCAAGCCTAGTCGCTTTTCCACTGCTCATCTTATGCATAGCCCCCTCAACTTCATCAACTCTAATCCACCTACAATACCCAAAGTCACAATGACTCCCAGAGAGTTCCAAATCACCCAATACAATGCTCTTGTGCCCCTCCTCATTCAAGAGACTATGGAAGTAGGTCTGCCATCTCCGACGGATAAGCCCCTCATCCAACAAAACTCTACCTTCTTTGTCCTTGATGCACTTTACTTGGTCCAAGTCACGCGCCTTCCTTTCTTGCACCTTGGCTAACCTGAACAACCTCTTATCCCCACCTCGAACCTCGAGTTCCTCATACAAACGACTAAAAGCTACAGTCTTGGCCGCCGTAACTGCTACCTTTGCCTCTTTCTTAGCCAACTTATAATACTCCCTATTCGGCCTCTTCTCCTCCTCATCTACACTTTCCACTAGATTCAGATACGTTGCTTTCTTGGTTTCCACTTTTCCTTGCACCTCTCCATTCCACCACTAGTCTCCCTTGTGACCACCAGAGTAAACCTTTAAGACCCCTAATACCTCTCTCGCGTCTTCCCTAATGCACTATGCAGTCGTGGTCCACATAGTGCTTGGGTCCCCTTCCCCAAGCCCCCATAGTCACCATCTTGACCCCCAACTCCTGTGCTTTAGCTTCCGTCAAGTCTCCCTACTTGATCCTATGTTGGCTAAATATCGCCCTCTTCCTCCTCTTCCTCGTGATCACAAGGTCCATGGCCAAGAGCCTATGAAGGGTCGAGAGGTTATCACTCGGGATAACCTTGCAATCCATGCAAAGACATCTATCGGACTTTCTAAAGAGTAAATAATCAATCTGAGTCTCGGCCACCAAACTCCATAAGGTAACCAAGTGCTCCCTCTTCTTCTGGAAACTTGAGTTTGCTATCACCAAATCAAATGCAATAGCAAAGTCCAGCAGAGATGTTCCTCCTCTGTTTCTATCTCCAAAACCAAAGCCATCATGCACATCATCATACCCCCTAGGCATCGCTCTAATGTGGATATTGAAATCTCCTCATATGAAAAGCTTCTCGGTATGCGGGATACCATGCACTATCTCATCCAAATCCTCCCAAAAATGCCTCTTGACTTCCTCATCCAAGCCTGCTTGGGGTGCGTACGCACTGATTATGTTCAAAGTAAAACCTCCAACAACTAGCTTAATAGTTATCAGCATGTCATTCACCCTCCTAACCTCCGCCACTAGTTCACGGATGTCCTTATCAACCAAGATACCTACCCCGTTCCTGCCCCCCACCCTCCCAGAATACCAAAGTTTGAAACTGCCCACATCACGCGCCTTATCTCCTACCCACCTAGTCTCTTGTACACAAGCTATATTAATCTTCCTTTTGTCGAGAAACTTTACTAACTCTACAGATCTTCCAGTTAAAGTTCCTTTGATCCAAGACCCCACTCTCAGCCTAGTAGCTCCCTTAGCCCTCTTACCCCTTACCCCTTACCCCGCGTTGACACCCCCGAGGACAAGACCTTACCCTACCATCATTCACCAAAGCCACTATAATCTAGGAGTCACTACACAAGGACTATCCCGAAAATAAGCGATAAAAATAAAATGAATTGCCGAAATATAATCTACCACTAAAGGTCGCAAAACGGGTGAAGAAATAAAATAAATGAACTAACGGGAACTATAATCTACAACTAAAGGTTAGAACAATAGGTGAAGAAATAAAATAAAGAAACTAAAGGAACCTGGATTGCAGCCCTTGAAGTTGACGGAAATCTGGCCGACGGTGATGGATTGCGATGAGCTGAAGCAATACTCTATGTATTTCTCGTTTAAATAGAAAGAATAAACTTCGAATATTTTGTGTTTTCTCTGGAATTAGACCAACCACGAAATCTGAAAGTGGACCAAAATGAAAAGAACCCTAAACTTTTTCTGCCTCTCTTCTCCGAAATTTGGAATTCGCCGGTGTCTGAGGGATTTACTAGCAAGAATTGACCAATACTCATATACATAAATTAAAATAATAATAAAATGGAATTCTTTACTCAAAATACACAATACTTATATTTTGTGTTTCTCTTTTTAAGATTTTCATGTGCTACGAGCTCCTTGATTATCTATACCTTTTTTTTTTTCTTTTTTTTTTTTGTCAGAATCACATGCAAAATACTCCAAAGAAAGAAAAGAATTACTTGAAAAAACAATGCTAAACATATATATATGACATAAATGATTTGGAGTATTTTGCATAAAATATTATATTTCTTTATTTGGAGTATTTTGCATGAGATTCTGACAATAAAAAAAGGTAAGGATAACCAGAGAGATCTTGAAACAATAATGCTATCAATTTGAATGAAAATCTTGAAAAGGAAAATAAAAATTACAATTATCGTTTATTTCGGGGATGTAACAACTCGGCTGTATTTGAGTCATGTTGCCTTATTTGGTGTTTCCCGTACACTTGATTGTCATTTTTGTGACTTGCGGGGATGGTTGGTTTGGTTTCGGGAAGGCTTTGGAGTGAATTAGAACACTTAGTTTTATTGTTGGAAGCTTAAGTTGTAAGACTTAACCAAGGTTTAACTTTTATGTAACCGACTTCAGATTTATGATTTAATGGTTTTAATATATTCGTATGTGATTTTGGACTTAGGCGTGTGTTCGGATTTAGATTTGGAGGTTCCTAGGGTGTTTTGGCACTATTTGTCGAAAGTTGGCAATTTAAAGGTTTGGAAAGTTCACTAGTTTGACCGAGAGTTGACTTTGATACTATCGGGTTCGGATTGTTGTTTTGGGATTAGGAAAAGGTCTGTATTGTCATTTGGAACTTGTGTGCAAAGTTTAGTTACTTTCCGAGTTGGTTAGGCATGAATTGAACGCTTGGTTGTGAATCTTTGAAGTTCTTGAACTTGAAGGCATGCTACATGTGTTTTGGTGCTTGATTCGTCATTATAGATGTTATTTTGATGTTTTGAGCTAATGAGCGAGTTCGTATAAAGTTTATATACTTGTATGGATGTTCGTAGTAGGGCCTAAGGTGCTCGTGTGAGTTTTAAATTAGTTTCGGATTGATGTTGGAAGTTGAGAATTTTGCTGGTGGTGCAGACATAGCATTTGCGGTGTTCTGCTTGCATTTCTGAGGTCCACATTTGCGGACTTTGGATCGTATTTGCGATAGGTGGCTGAGTTCACAAATGGCGCAATTGAGATGTATGCTTTTGCGAAGGGGGCTTCGTATTTGCGACGATTGGCACATTTGTGACGATCCTGGTCGCATTTGCAAGATCTGCTACTCAGGGACCCAGTTTGCATTTGCAATCCTTTTCTCGCATTTGCGAACCCCTGGTCGCAAATGCGACAGCTGCAACTGGTTTTTATTGAGGGATTTCGGAATTTAGGCTCATTATCTCATATTTTGAACCCTTGACTTGGGAGAGGCCATTTTGTCTTAGATATTTCCATACAAGGCTTTAGGGTAAGTAATTTTTACAGATTTCTAGTATTATTTCAAGAATCTATATGGATTATTAACACTCAAAACATGGAATATTGTGGGAAAATTGGGGATATTTCTACAACTTACAATAGCATACCCAGTGTATTCCCACAAGTAGGGTCTGGGGAGGGTAGTATGTACGTAGACCTTACCCCAACCTTGTGAAGGTAGAGAGGCTATTTCTGGAAGACCCTCGACTGAATAAAACAAAATTACAGCAGTTATAACAAAGAACTATGGAAATCGAGATAGTAGGCATGGCCAGAAACAAAATAAAAAGGAAGCAGAGGATACATCATGTAATAATATCGATCTAAAAATAGGGAACACGAGGATAACACTAGTACTACAACTATAGAAGGAAATACATATTTGGAAAGGAAAGACTCTCGGCTACTTACTAACCTACAACCCTAATTCTCGACCTCCACACCCTCCTATCGAGGGTCATGTCCTCGGTAAGCTGAAGATGTGCCATATCATGTCTAATCACCTGTCACGACCCAAAATCGTAACCCATCGTGATGGCGCCTAACACACTTTCCACGCAAGCTGGACATAACAATAAAGAACAAAAATAATGGAATTTACATAAATAACACAAGTCTGAAACCTCAATATAACAAAATACTTCTAATACATGATAAATCCCCTAGAACTAGTAAATACAGAGTCATGAGCTCTACAACAGAATACAAATCTGAAAGCTAAATAAAAGTATTGTCTGAACTAAAAATAATAGTACATAAGAAAAGATATGCCAAGACTGCGGGCGAGAATGCAGCTCTACCTTATCTCTTGATACTCAGCTCAACAAGCAACTCAGTTACTGAAGACTGGTCCCGACACCTAGATCTACACAATTAAGTACATAGTGTAGCATGAGTACAACCAACCCAATGTACTCAGCAAGTATCATAACTAACCTCGGCGAGGTTAAAGAAGTAAGAATTATAAATGATACTTGCTTTTCATCAATTTAACAAGTATAGAATAATTATGTGATCAAGTCATAAAGCATAGAAATAACCCTATGTGTGTGTGTTCACAATTACTCAAGTCTGTTCAGTCAATGATGCAGCATATAGGGATGATATGCAAATAAATCAGGTAGTTAAGCATGAAAATTGCAAGTAAAGATTAAATGCAAAATCCAAAACAAACACTGGCCAGACTTTCCTCAATAAATCCATATCCGTACCAAACCACTGATTAGTTTTCCTCAAATCCGCGTGTATTCCATCAAGAAAGAAACATGATAAGGTGACCCTTGGGGGATGGATCCATATCCACACGCATGCACGGCAAATTCAATATGCTACCAGCCTGACATGGTCATAGGCTCAATATCATATTCCACCTGGCATGGTCACATGCATAACAGTACAATCTGCCCGGCGTGATCACATGCATAACAGTACAATCCGCCCGGCGTGGTCACATACATAACAACACAATCCTTCCGGTGTGGTCATAGGCATAACAACAAACATGCATAACAATACAATCCTCCCGGCGTGTTCACAAGCATCCAGTCCAAATCATATCACATAGAAGCAAATATAAAAGAATACATGTATATGATGAATGAATAATAGATCTCATGCTCCTATACTGGTATAAATGACATGCTAAAGTGTAGTCATGTCCAAGGTGTGCTATCATAGTTCAAATCAGCAATTTCACCACAGAAATAACAATCACCAAGTTCATTCAAGGAATTATCCTCTGTGTAACCTCAAACATGGCTCAAATAATTAATAACAATGTTATAAATATGAGAAACATCATACCTTAAAGCTTAACAGTCAGTTCTAGGCTTATCATAGCCTAAGCACTGCCCCGAACATGGATAAATACCCTGGTGCCCGCACATGGGCTCAAACCCCACACATATATGCACCCATAGCACGTAGCTATCACAAATAATTCAGGCAACTAGTGTCTCAACCAAGTTTAGGTAATATTCTTACTTCAAGAAGGCCAAATTACTCCTCTAATAAGCCTTTCCCGTGTGTATCAACCTCCAAACAAGCCAAATCTAGCCAAATCAACTTAATATAAGCAACAAAAGCCATAGGAATCGAATCCAAATGATAAAGCTATGATCTCTAACCAAAATCTAAATGTCAACCCAAAAAGTCAACCCTAGGCTCGCACCTTGGAACCCAAAAAAATTCATAAATTCCGAACACCTATTCGATTACGAGTCCAACCATATAAAAATTATCCGATTCCGACCTCAATTCGACCTTCAAAACCCCATTTTATATTTAGGAAAGTTTTTACTAAAATTCTCATTTTCTCCAATTCAAATTACCAATTAAATGATTTAAAAAGATGGAATCATGAATAATGGACAAATCCGAGTCAAAAACACTTACGCCAATCTAAATTGTGAATATCCCCTCCAAAATCGCCCAAATCCGAGCTCCCCAACTCAAAATATGCTAAAATGATCCAAACCTTCGAAATAGAGTAGTACATAGTCTGCCCAAGCATTACCCTTCATGATCGAAGAAAAGCCTTCACGATCGCGAAGAACAAAATCTCTAGCTGCCCAAATCCTCCTTCGCGAACGCAACACCATAGTACCTGAGGCCCAACCCTATGGTGTTGCGTTCGCGAAAGTGGATTTATCCAAATTTTCAACTTTCCAACTTTCTCCAAAAAAGCCTCAAACCAACCTCGAATCTCCAAATCCTATTCCGGACATAAGCCTAAGCCCAAATTCATCATTTGGAGCTATCAGAACCATCAAAACTCCATTTTGGAGTCGTCTACACAAAAGCCAAACTCCAGTTAACTCTTCTAACTTAAGCTTCCAACCTTGGAACTAAGTGTCTCACTTCACTCCAAAACATCCCCAAAACCAAACCAACCACCGCGGCAAGTAACATAACCACAAATGAACATAGAATAAGCAGTAAATAGGGGAACGGGACTACAATACTTAAAGCGACTGGTCGGGTCGTTACATTCTCCTCTCTTACACAAGTGTTCGTCCTCGAATGGGTCTAGAATCATACCTGGAGTCTTAAATAGGTATGGGTATCTGCTCTGCATATCCCGTCTCATCCTCCCAAGTAGCCTCCTTGACTGGCTGACCTCTCCAACAAAATTTCAATGATGCTATATTCTTCGACGTCAATATCCCGAACCTTCCTATCAGCATAACTCTTATGTTTGGGTTATGTTGTGCGAAGCCGCTCCTGGATCACGTTCACCTTCTCCAAGGCATCAAGGACCAAATCAGTTAACAACAACCTAGCCTCCCCAGGATCAAACCAACCGACCGGAGAATGACATTTCCTCCCATATAAGGCCTCGTAAGGAGCCATCTGAATACTCGACCGAAAGCTGATGTTGTAGGCAAAATCTTCTAATGGAAGAAACGGATCCCATGAACCTCCAAAATCCATAACACAAGCATGTAACATATCCCCCAAGATATCAATAGTGCGCTCAGACTGCCATTCGTTTGAGGGTGGAATGTTGTACTCAACTCAACCCATGTGCCCAAATCTTGCTACACTACTCTCCAAAACTGCAATGTGAACTGCGTTCCTCAGTCAGAAATGATAGAAATGGATACGCCATGCAAGTGGATAATTTCCCCGATGTAAATCCGAGCTAACCGCTACAAAACAGGAAGTCATCACAGGAATAAAGTGTGCGGACTTAGTCAACCGGTCCACAATAACCCAGACTTCATCATATTTCTTCAAGGTTCATGGTAAGCCTACCAGAAAATCCATAGTGATGCGCTCGCACTTCCACTCTAGTATCTCTAATCTCTAAATCAACCCTCCCAGTTTCTGATGCTCATACTTCACCTGTTGACAATTCAAACATCAAGAGACATATGCAACAATATCTTTCTTCATTATCCTCCACCAATAGTACTGTTTCAAGTCACGGTACATCTTCGTGACACTTGGGTGAATGGAATTGCACGAGTTGTGAGCCTCCTCAAGTTTCAAATCTCTCAACCTATCCATATTTGGAACACAAATTTGGCCTTGAAGCCACATAACACTATCATCACCAATCACAACCTCCTTGGCAACACCCCGTTGCACCGTGTCCTTTAACACCAACAAGTGAGGATCATCAAACTGGCAAGTGTTGTTATGATCCAACAATGATGATTGAGCCACAACGTAAGCAAGAACTCGACTAGGCTCTGAAATATCCAATCTCACAAATTGATTGGCCAAATCCTTAACATCCATGGCTAGTAGCCTCTCTACTACCGGTAAATATGTCAAATTTCCTATACTCTCAACCTTTCTACTCAATGTATCAGCCATCACATTGGCCTTCCCGGATGATATAATATGGTGATATCATAGTCTTTCAACAACTCTAACCATCTTTTCTGCCGCATATTAATATCCTTCTGCTTGAACAGGTGCTCGAGACTCCGATGGTCGATATAGACCTCATAATGAACACCGTACAAATAGTGCCACCAAATCTTAAATGAGTGAACAATAGCTGCCAACTCTAAGTCATGCACAGGGTAATTCTACTCATGACCCTTCAATAGCCGAGACGCGTAGGCAATCATCCTACCGTCCTGCATCAACACCACGCCAAGCACAATATGCGTGCATTATAATACACAATGTACGATCCCGAACATGTAGGCAACACCAACACTAGGGTTGTAGTCAATGCAGTCTTGAGCTTCTGAAAACTACCTCACACTCGTCAGACCATCTAAAAGGAGCACCCTTATAGGTCAACCTAGTCAAAGGTGCAGCAATAGACGAGAAACCCTCCACAAAACGGTGATAATAACCTGCCTAACCTAGAAAGCTCTGAATCTCTGTAGCTGAAGCCGGTCTAGGCCAACTCTGAATTACCTCAATATTCTTCAAATCTACCATGATCCCCTCACTCAACACCACGTGGCCCAAGAACGCCACTGAATCAAGCCAGAACTCACACTTGGAGAATTTAGCATATAGCTTCTTCTCCCTTAAGGTCTGGAGTACGATCCTCAGATGCTACTCATGATCCTTCTAGCTGCGTGAGTACACCAATATATCATCAATGAATACTATGATGAAAGAATCAAGATATGGTTGGAACACATTGTTCATCAGGTGCATAAAGGTTGTTGGGGCATTGGTCAGCCCAAAAGACATCACCAGAAACTTGTAGTGACCATAGAGGGTCCAGAATGCCGTCTTCAGAATATCAGAATCCCGAATCTTCAACTGATGATACCCCGACCTCAAATCAATCATTGAGAACGCCCTAGTACCCTGAAGCTGATCAAATAAGTCATAATGTGTGGTAGAGGATACTTGTTCTTAATTCTAACTTTGTTCAGCTGCCTGTAGTCAATACACATCTGTTGGTTGCTAGTAAGTTTAGAATAAAACCTGAGTTGGTTAAACCATTTGAGGTGTCCACACCTGTTGGGGATTCAGTAATAGCTAGACAGGTATATAGAGATTGTATAGTAGTAGTTCATAGTCGATCTACAGTAGCAGACCTAATTGAGTTAGATATGGTAGAATTTTATGTTATAATGGGTATGGATTGGTTGGCTTCTTGTTATGCCAATGTTAATTGTAGATCAAAGATGG
This sequence comes from Nicotiana tomentosiformis, assembly GCF_000390325.3. NCBI lineage: Eukaryota > Viridiplantae > Streptophyta > Magnoliopsida > Solanales > Solanaceae > Nicotiana > Nicotiana tomentosiformis. The sequence continues at coordinate 63,601,827 of NC_090816.1, read as the reverse complement.
TCCGATTCCAATTTCCAGGGAATTATGTTTTGGAATGGAAAGGTGATATGGCATCGCCGAGAGGCAGAGTTATTTCCTATCTCAAAGCAAGGAAGATGATCAGAAATGGCTATATTTATCACTTAGTTCGGGTTCAGGATGTGAAAGTAGAATCACCAACCATTCAACCTATCCCTATGGTTAATGAGTTTCCAGATGTTTTTCCCGATAAGCTTCTGAGTCTTCTGCCAGAGCGAGAAATTGAGTTTGCTATTGACCTATTACCAGTTACTCAGCCAATATCTATCCCTCCCTATATAATGGCACCAGCAGAGCTGAGAGAGTTGAAGGAAATACTAAGGGACTTGCTTGAAAAAGGCTTTATCAGACCTAGTACATCACTGTGGGGAGCACCTGGGTTATTTGTGAGGAAGAAAGATGGTTCCTTGTGGATGTGTATTGATTATAGACAGTTGAATAAGGTGATGATCAAGAATAAGTACCCGCTCCTGAGGATTGATGATTTATTTGATCAGTTGCAAGGTGCCAAGTGTTTCTCGAAGATAGACTTGAGGTCCGGGTACCATCAGGTAAGGGTTAGAGAGAAAGATATTCCGAAGAAAGCATTCAGGACCAGATATGGGCACTTTGAGTTTCGTGTTATGTCATTCGGTTTGACCAATGCCCCAGCAGTATTCATGGAGTTGATGAACCGTATGTTCAAACCCTTTCTAGATCTGTTCGTGATTGTATTTATCGATGATATATTGGTTTACTCTCGTTCAGAGGCTGAGCATGCATATCATTTGCGTACTGTGCTCAAAGTTCTACAAAAAGGGAAGTTGTATGCAAAATTCTCTAAATGTGAATTCTAGTTGAATTTTGTAGCTTTCCTTGGGCATATTATTTCAGGTGAAGGTATCCGGGTTGATACATAAAAGATTGAGGCAGTAAAGACTTGGCCTAGACCTACGACACTGACGGAGGTTCGTAGCTTCCTCGGCTTGGCAGGTTATTATAGGAGATTCATAGAGGGATTTTCTCCCCTTTCAGCACCATTGACAAAGTTGACTCAGAAGGGAGCTAAGTTTCAATGGAATGATGCTTGTGAGTGGAGTTTTCAAGCATTGAAGGACAGATTAACTTCAGCACTGGTTCTAACATTCCCAGCGGGAACCGATTGTTATACTATCTATTGTGATGCTTTGGGCGTTGGATTGGGTTGTGTACTGATGCAGCATAGTAAGGTTGTAGCTTATGCTTCTAGACAACTAAGAAAGCACGAGAAGAATTACCCGACCCACGATTTAGAGTTAGCCGCGGTGATTCATGCACTAAAGATGTGGAGGCACTACTTGTATGGCATTCATGTTGATATCTATACGGATCATAAAAGCCTTCAGTATATCTTCAAGCAAAAGGAATTGAATTTATGCCAAAGGAGATGGTTGGAGCTACTGAAAGACTGTGACGTTGATATTTTATACCATCCAGGGAAGGCGAATGTAGTAGCCGATGCCCTCAGCCATAGATCTATGGGTAGCATGTCATATTTACCACCAGAAAATAGTGGGATAGCCCATGAAATCATCAGCTAGCTAATCTTGGAGTTTGATTATTGGACTCAGGTGATACTGGAATTACTATTCAGGACACGGCAACATCCTCTTTAGTAAATGAAGTGAAGGAACGCCAGTACGAGGATCCTGTGTTAGCTCATTATAGGGATACAACCCCTCAGAAGGAGAAGACACCATTTGATATTACAGAAGATTATGTGTCCCTAATGTTGCAGGGCTGTGTCGGCAGGTTATGGGAGAAACTCACTATTCTCATTATTCTATCCATCCAGGAGAAACAAAGATGTATCATGATATCAGGGAAATATATTGGTGGGACGGAATGAAAAAGGATATAGCGGAGTTTGTTGCTCAGTGACCTAACTGTCAGCAGGTTATGATTGAGCATCAAAAACCCGGTGGATTATTTCAGGCTATAGAGATTCCGACTTGGAAGTGGGAAGTAATCGATATGGATTTCATCGTATGCTTACTTCGTACCTAGCATAAGTTCGATTCTACATGGGTGATTGTTGATAGACTTATAAAATCAGCCCATTTTCTACCTGTTAGGACTACATATTCCGCAGAAAATTATGTAAGGATTAATATTAAGGAGATAGTACGACTTCATGGTGTCCCTATATCTATTCTCTCGGATAGAGGTGCTCAGTTTATAGCTAATTTCTGGAGATCCTTCCCAAAAGGATTAGGGACTCAGGTAAGTCTTAGTATAATATTTCATCCCCAGACAGACGGATAGGCTGAGCGTACTATTCAGACACTGGAGGATATGTTACGGGCTTGTGTGATAAACTTCAAGGGTAGCTGGGATGATCATTTGCCGCTTATTGAGTTCGCGTATAATAATAGCTATCATGCCAGTATTCATATGGCTCCATACAAAGCTCTTTACGGACGGAAGTGTAGGTCGCCTATAGGATGGTTCGATGTTGGGGAAACTAAGTTAGTAGGACCAGAGTTGGTACAACAAGCAATTGAGAAGATTAAGCTTATACAGGGAAGGCTATTAACAGCTCAAAGCCATCAGAAGTCTTATGCGGATAATCGACGACGAGACTTGGAGTTTCAGGTTAATGATTGGGTATTCATAAAGGTATCACCGATGAAAGGAATTATGAGGTTCGGTAAGAAAGGAAAACTTAGCCCTCGGTACATTGGACCATATAAGATCATACGCAAGGTAGGCCAGGTAGCATATGCGTTAGACTTGCCTTCTGACTTGGAGTCTGTACATCCAGTCTTTTATGTGTCTATGCTTCGTAAATGCATCAGAGATCCTTCTAGAGTCATGTCAGTTGACAATGTTCGGGTCACAGAGCAGCTATCGTGTGAGGAAACTCCCATTGCTATACTAGATAGATAGGTTCGGAGATTGAGGACTAAAGACGTAGCTTCTGTGAAAGTACTTTGGAGAAATAATAATGTGGAAGAAATGACTTGGGAAGCCGAAAAAGACATGAAGTTTAGATATCCTCACTTGTTCCCTCTCCCAGAGGAGGATCAGACTGAGACATCACAGCCTTAAGGTGCGTGTATGGATTCTTGTGATAGTTATTGTCATTAGTCGTGTGAGGCCATTGTTGTTATTGATGATTGTGGTCCTAAGTGGCATTGAGTTATTGAGTTTTCTACAGGAAGGGTTGGTAGTAATACTGTCACAAAGGCGACTCTGTCAAAAATTTATATAGATTCCAGGGAGTTAAACATTCGAGGACGAATGTTTCTAAGGGGGGAAGGATGTTACATCCTGCATTTCGTACGTTAAAGTTTCACCGTAAGTTAATCGACGTAAGCTCGGGAATGAGATTATTTTTGAGGTTATAAGTATTTATGTTATTTGTAACCAGTGATAAGTGAGTGTCGTGAAGGTTAGAGGGTAAACGAATCAAAGAAAATGAGTTTCGTTGAAGGTTGTCAATTTGGGATAAAATAAGGTCAGAGCTATAATACCCGGTATTTATAGACTAGTGCCATACTAGGTACCACATGACCATGATAGCAAGGTGTATAAAGTGTGTTAAAAGTGAGTAGTATTTTTAGTAATTTGAGATAATTCTTAATTATGTGGATAATTGGGTAATTATTTATTTGAGTGGGAGATTAGCTAATTAATTAAGATCTTTGGATAAGCCTAAAGAACATCAACATGGCAGCCAAGGACCTTATATAAATGTGACTCTTAAGTTCATATAATAAGGTGGCACACTAAGAGGATTATGTGGCTAAATCATCAAAAAAAGTGGGGCCCACAACCTAACATTTTAAGACATCTTCCTACATCTTTAAGGGGTGTATGTGCTAAGTAACGGATGAATACCCAAATGAATTCATATGAAATTTCATAATGCTACACCAGCATAAGATTCAATTCTAAGAGAGCACGGTACAATCTTTCTCAAGAATATCATACGGATTTTTCCCTACTCCGATCCGTTGTAATATATTTTTCGCAAAAGACGTGTGTTAGAGGGATTGTAAAAGGAATTGGCTCAGGTATGTTAAGAATATATCTTCTTTCTTTTGGCATGATTCATACGATATAAACGAAATGAGCAAATGCACATCTTTCATAAATGACTCTATTCATAGAAGTACTAGGGGTTCTTATGTTCTTGATTTCCCATGTGAATTATTATTTTATCTTCTGTTCATGGGTCTCAAAAAAATACGTAGTTGGTAAAGTTTATCCGAAAGGCATATTGATCTTATGACATTCCGAAAAATTTTATTAACGTATTTCTTATGCATTTCATTCATTTATATATGTACATTGACCCATGACCAGATGGCATTATATACGCGTATATTATATGTATATGGGATATGGGAAAAGGTTTCGGCGTTATATATGCATCACCACCTGATTAGCTGGTATATGTTGATGATTTTTCCCACAGTGGCCGAGATGATATGATGGGATGCCCTCGAAGGCTTGATGATGTTATGTACACCTATACCTATGCATGATAGGACATTTATGCGCACGTGCATGATATTATAAAAGTTTCAGGATTTACAAGGTTATTTAGACTCACAGGTGGAATTCTTTACTCCATGTTTCATTTATGTCTTTATATACTATTTTCATGCCTTACATACTCGGTACATTATTCGTTCTGACATCCATTTTGCTTGGGGACGCTGCGTTTCATGCTTGCAGGTGCAGGTAGACAGGTTGACGGTCCCCCTTTTTATGATCTTTGATCAGTGAGAGTTGGTGTGCTCCACTTGATCTGGAGTTGTTACTAGTTTTGGTACGCTATTTTTGGTATGTAGATATGGGTACGACGGGGCCCAGTCCCGTCATTTATACAGTTGTACACTCTATTAGAGGTCTGTAGACAGTCATGTATAGTTGAATAGTGTGTGGCCTTGTCGGCTTCTAGTTTTGGATATATAGTTGTCTATAGCAGCCTTGTCGGCTCGCCCTACCGTATTCCGCATGTATATGTATATATGTCTTTTGGACATGTTTTACTCACGTATACCATTCACATAATTTAGTAATTGATTGGTAGATATTATTCATGACCTACCCTTAATTCATGTTGATATCTTAGACGCATGCTTAGGGGTGTTCGACAGGTAGGACTCGGGCACTCGTCATGGCCCACCGGTTTGGGTCGTGACAAGTTGTTCCTTTAACTATTTCAATTTTGATATTGCCCTGTGATACAGTGGAATAGAGATGGGCTGAGTATCCAGCACCATATCAATACCAAAATCAATGTCCCCGTCGGGTAGCATGCCCGGCAGGTCTGCATGAAATACATCTAGGAAGTCTCTCACTACCAGAACTGACTCAACAGTAGAAGCATCAGCACTAACATCCCTCATGAAGGCCATATATTCCAAGCATCCCTTATCAACTATCCGTTGAGCCTTCAAAAATGAAACAACTCTACTAGTAACATAATCCAACAAACCTCTCCACTCAACCCTAGGCAACCCCGGTATCTCCAACGACACGGTCTTAGCGTGACAATCCAGAATAGCATGACATGGCGACAATCAATCCATTCCTAAAATCATATCAAAATCAACCATGCTAAGAAGTAAAAGATCAACTCTCATCTCTAATCCCCCAATAGTCACCACACACAGCCTATACACATGGTCCAAAACAATAGAGTTACCCACCGGTGTTGATACATGAATAAGCATAACTAAAGAGTCATGGGTAATATCTAAATAATGAGCAAAGTATGATGGCACATATAAATAAGTGGAACCAGGGTCAAATAATACTGAAGCCTCCCTGTGGCACACTGAAACAATACATATGATCACGGCATCAGAAGCAACTGCCTCTGGCCTGGCTGGAGATGTATAGCAACGGGACTGACTACAGCTTGTAGACTCCCTAGGATAGAACTGCTCTGATACCAAGTTTGTCACGCCCCGAACCTAGGAGCGAGACAAGCACCCCGTGCCTCACCTAACCTGGCGTACCAAATTGCGACTAAGGGACTCTGAACACATAATGTCATACTTTGGCCATGGGGCCACCTTGCAAGACAATTTGCGAAGCAAAATATAAAACTGAATGGAAACTAGCACTAACTAAATATCAATATAAAGCTAGGCCGACAAGGCCGTCATAGCTACTACAGCTGACAAACCACCAATTTATACAAACCCAACATAATGCACTAACCAACAGGATATGCCTACAAGCCTCTACTGATAGATGTACTGTGATCGGAACAGGGCCCCGACCTACCCATAACATATATACAGATATACATAAGATGTACACAAAACTCTAGTCCTGGCAACTCCGAAAGACGTGGAGCTTACCGATCAGGCGGAACTCGGAAAACACCTACTGAGGAGGTCTACCCGTCTGTCTGTCTGAACCTGCACGCATGAAATGCAGCGCCCCAAAAAGGGACGTCAGTACGAAATAATGTACCGAGTATGTAAGGCAATAAAATAACTGAAATCTGAAACTGAACTGATAATATGATAACTGAAATTAACTGGGAGTCAAAGATGATCTGGAGATATACTTACCTGCTGATACTGACTCAACTCCTTCAATATAGTAAGTAAAATAATTGTACGGCCTTATAAGGCTCGGTATATATAACTGCTCTGCCATAGTAGGCTCGCTCATAGGCGCTCGGCCATACTAGGCTATGTATCTCGGCCATGCTGGGCTCGCTCATAGGCGCTCGGCCACAGTAGGCTCGGTATATAACTTTCCATCTGATCAGAGGTTGCCCAATAGGGGCCTGCCCATCGATTATAGCTCGATGGTAATGAAAATACTGTAATACTGTATATATAGGCTTGCTGCTCTCTTGACTGAAAGAAGACAATACTAAAATTGAATATAGAGTCTCGATAAGGAATAATATTGTAACTTATGAGACTAGAATAGTGTGAATAAATTCATGAATATGAACTTCTCTTTTTGTCTCATTACTAACACATGTAGCTACGAGATCATGCCAAAATGAAGGAAGGCTTAGCCTTAACATACCTTATCACAATCTTTTCAATCACCAAGTTGAACTCACCTCTTCGCACCTTAATCTACAAGAATGATAATAATACTATCGTTAAGTTACGAAAGGTACAACTATCGCACAACGAACGACAAACCTATTTTGTATTAAAACGGGCAGCATCTCCCCTATAATATGCCCTTCCTCCAACTTCAAGATAACACCAACAATACAAGGACAGAACAATAACAACATATATACATCATTTTCCAGCCCTATATACACCATCAAATACTACAAAACAGCCCAACACACCCCAATCTCTTCGTACACAAAACGACCACCGTAGTAGTGTCAAACGACCCGAAAATGTTATGACGAACGACCAGCCAACCACCCTACATTTATATGGTGTTTATAAACCCCCTTCCTCCTCCAAAACTCCACAAAATAGTAATAAAACACGCAGCCCAACAGCAACACAAAACAGTCCACAAAACAGTCCGCTACAAGTGAATAACTCGAACTCACGGCTTCCGATCACCATCCCGTGAGTTCTTACAAGTATAGAACGACTTACCATGAATTTACAGAAGAAAAAATGGATGAAAGAGAGCAGTAAACTCACCTTATTTGTTGGATAACTCAGCTCCTATCTTGGTTCTTCAAACTCTAAGTTTTACCTCCAATTGGAACTTGAAAGGGAGAGAAAATCAATTAGGGTTTGTGGGAAATTTTTGGGAGGATTCTTTGCAGAGCTTATGTCTGGTTATTATGCTCTATTTTAAGTCTAATATATGAAGAAAATATGCCCTTAAAAGGCCTCTTTGGACGACCCGAAATGGCCCATTTTTGGGCTTTCATTTAAGCAAGTAGGTGACACACCTACTTGTCACCTAGCAGCTTGCGCAGTATCGCAAAAATGCACATATCTCTCTACTCCGATGTCGTATTGACAAATGGTTTAATGCGTTGGAAAATAGACTCATAGATCTTTAATTTGATGGGTGGAACACACCATAACTCTAAGTATATTGGGAGAAAATTGCAGTTACATTTGACCCAAAGTTTCAGTAAAACTTATGAATGTAACTTGTGATGACTTTCATCGACTTTTGTTCCACAACTCGCTTGACTTAAAAACATAACACACGGATGTAATACGACTAATATAAATCATAACATAATCTCTTTATCATGTTAATCACCCTAGTCTCACCCCAAAGGTACATGTTATAACATTCCCAACTTGTCGACTTTCGATGAAACATTATTTTATTTAATTGCTTTAGCTTCTGAACTGTCCAACCCTCTTTGTACTTGTTGTTCATGATCTTCAATATTTGTAACCTCAAAGGTAACATGATTAACTTACTTTATATACTTTTAAATATTATCTCATTTTTTTGTCCTACATTAGTTTGCTTACGACGCATTTTTACATACGAAAATATAGGGTGTAACATCACTCCCCCTTGGGAACATTCGTCCTCGAATGTTTACTCTTGGAGACTTTGGAAACTTTTTCCAGAGTATCCTTCGTACACTAGGTTAAAACCAACCTGCACGTAGCCAGAAACATACTATGCATGCCACACATGGCCAATCTTTATAAATAGCAGCAATTTGCCTCACCGACCGTAAATCATAAATATTGAAAGTGAAAAATAAAAGCTTACCTGATGACCTGCTAGCCTACATAGAGCTATGTTGTAGCGTCCCATCTCGAACCATATCTTCATTTTGAAATAGGTGGGGGTATTTAGACTTCATTTCTTCCTCCGATTCCCACGTCATCTCTTCTACATTCTTGCTCCTCCATAAAACCTTTACGGAAGCTACCTCCTTATTTCGTAGATTGCGGATTTGTCGGTCTAGGATGGCAACTGGAATTTCCTCGTATGACAAGTCCTCTGTAATCTGTACATCATCTGTGGGCACCACTCGGGTAGGATCGCCAATGCACTTCCGTAGCATAGATACGTGAAAAACCGGATGGACAGACTCCAATTCTGAGGGCAACTCTAACTCATAAGCTAGTTGGCCCACTCTCCGAATGATCCTATAAGGCCCAATATACCGTGGGCTAAGCTTTCCTTTCTTGCCAAACCTCATCACGCCCTTCATAGGTGATACCTTTAAGAATACCCAGTCATTAATCCTGAACTCTAAGTCTCGTCGCCGCACGTCAAAATATGACTTCTGACGACTCTGAGCTGTCAACAGTCGCTCCCGGATAACCTTTACTTTCTCTATGGCCTGCTGAACCAGGTCTGGCCCATGTAACCCAGATTCTCCAACATCAAACCACCCTATAGGAGATCTGCACTTACGCCCATACAAAGCCTCGTACGGAGCCATCTGGATACTGGAGTGGTAACTGTTATTATATGCAAACTCGATAAGAGGTAGATGTTCATCCCAACTTCTTTTAAAATCCAACACACATACTCGTAACATATCCTCGAGCGTCTGAATTGTGCGCTCGGCTTGTCCATCAGTCTGTGGATGAAAAGCTGTGCTGAGATTCACCTGAGTCCCTAGACCTCTCTGAAATGACCTCCAAAAATGTGCTGTAAACTGAGCCCCACGATCAGATATAATAGAAACTGGTACTCCGTGTAGCCGCACTATCTCCTTAATATATAACTTTGCATAATCTTCTGCTGTATATGTAGATCTGACCGGTAGGAAGTGAGCTGATTTCGTGAGCCTATTGACTATCACCCATATGGAATCGAACTTACGATTAGAACGAGGTAAACCCATGATAAAGTCCATGTTTATCGCCTCCCATTTCCATGTCGGGATCTCTATAGTCTGCATTAGCCCTCCGGGCTTCTGGTGTTCTACCTTCACTTGCTGGCAACTAGTACATTGGGCGACAAACTCAGCAATGTTCTTCTTCATATCATTCCACCAGTACATATCCTTAATGTCATGATACATCTTCGTCGATCCAGGGTGGATGGAATACCATGAATAATGTGCCTCTGACATAATCCTGTCTCGTAGCCCTGCTACATCTGGAACACACAAACGACCCTTGTATCTGAGAACCCCATCTCCCTTGAGCTCTAACAATGGCTTCTTCTGCTGTGGAACTCGCTCTCTCAACTCGACCAACTCTGGGTCCTCGTACTGCCTTTCCTTGACTTCAGCTATGAGGGATGATTTTGCAGTGTTTTGGATTACAACTCCACCATCCTCAGAATCTACTAACCGAACCCCCAACGAAGCCAATTGATGAATATCTCTAGCTAATTGTCTTTTCTCGGGCTCTACATGTGCTAAGCTACCCATAGATCGGCGACTTAAGGCATCTGCTACAACATTAGCTTTCCCTGGATGGTAGAGAATGTTAACATCGTAATCTTTCAATAACTCAAGCCATCGCCTCTGTCGCAAATTCAACTCTTTCTGCTTGAAAATATATTGTAGGCTTTTATGATCAGTAAATATATCAACATGAACACCATATAAATAATGCCGCCATATCTTAAGTGCATGGACAACCGCAGCTAACTCGAGGTCGTGGGTCGGATAATTCCTCTCGTGCTTCCTCAACTGCCTTGAAGCATATGCAATTACCTTCCCATGTTGCATCAGGACACATCCTAACCCGACACCTGATGCATCACAATACACGGCATAACCCTCTAGACCCTCTGGAAGTGTTAGAACTGGAGCTGAGGTCAACTTGTTCTTAAGCTCTTGGAAACTCTGCTCACAAGCCTCTGTCCATTGAAACTTAGTTTCTTTCTGTGTCAACTTCGTCAATGGTGCCGAAAGGGAAGAAAAACCCTCTACGAACCTCCGATAGTATCCTGCTAAGCCTAGAAAGCTACGAACCTCTGTCGGAGTGGTAGGTCTAGGCCAAGATTTCACGGCCTCAATCTTCTGAGTGTCCACCTTTATCCCTTCATCTGATACAATATGCCCCAAGAATGCTACAGACTTCAACCAGAACTCACATTTAGAAAACTTAGCATACAACTTACGATCACGGAGGGTTTGGAGTACCGCTCGCAGGTGGTCCGCATGCTCATCCTCTGAACGGGAATAAACCAGAATATCATCAATAAATACTATCACGAACAGATCTAAAAATGGCCGGAATAGGCTATTCATCAAGTCCATAAATACAGCGGGTGCATTAGTCAACCCGAAGGACATGACAAGGAACTCGAAGTGGCCATATCGGGTCCTGAAGGCTGTCTTCGGAATATCTTTTTCCCGAACTCTGACCTGGTGGTACCCCGACCTCAAATCAATCTTGGAAAAGCATCTAGCTCCCTGCAACTGATCAAACAAGTCATCGATCCTTGGAAGTGGATACTTATTCTTAATAGTTACCTTGTTCAACTGCCTATAATCGATACACATCCTCAGCGAGCCGTCTTTCTTCCGCACAAATAGTACCGGTGCACCCCAAGGTGAGGTACTGGGCCTAATGTAACCTTTCTCCAGCAAATCTTTTAACTGCTCCTTCAACTCCTTCAATTCGGCAGGTGCCATTCTATACGGAGGGACGGATATTGGTTGAGTTCCTGGAAGCAAATCGATGCTAAAATCAATCTCTCGCTCTGGAGGAATACCTGGAAGCTCATCTGGAAACACATCTGCATACTCTTTGACTATGGGAATAGACTGAAGTGTAGGTATCTCAGCATCTGCATCTCTAACTCGCACAATATGATAAATGCACCCTTTTGCGATCATTTTCCTCGCCTTCAGATAGGAAATAAACCTACCTCTGGGTGTTGGTGTATTACCTACCCATTCAAGGACTGGCTCACCCGGAAAATGAAATTTGGCTACCTTTGCTCGGCAATCAACTGTGGCATAGCAAGCTGCCAACCAGTCCATGCCCATGATAGCATCAAAGTCCATCATCTCTAGCTCAACTAGGTCAGCTGAGGTCTGACGACTACAAATTGTCACCGTACAACCTCGGTAAACCCGTCTAGCAATAATCGATTCTCCGACCGGTGTAGATACCGCAAAAGGATCACTTAGTATTTCAGGCACTATACCAAACTTCCTCGCGACAAATGGGGTAATATACGATAAAGTAGATCCTGGGTCTATCAAAGCATAAGCATCGTGAGAGCAAATGGTTAATATACCTGTCACAACGTCTGGTGAAGACTCCTGGTCCTGTCGACCCGCTAAAGCATAGATACGGTTCTGATTACCACTTGAACTGGAACCTCTACCTCTGCCTCGACCTCTACCAACCGAAGACTGAGACTCACGCCTTGAAGGATGCACGGACATAGACGATCCTGTTGCTGAACTCGCTGGTTGTGCCATTCCCCCAGAATCTCTATTTGGGCAATCTCGCATCATATGCCCCGGACGCCCACATGTATAACAAGCATCAGAACCTGCTCGGCATTGACCCAAGTGTCCTCTACCACAGATGTCACACCGCGGAGGAAATGACCATGTCTGCGCAGAACCTCGTTGTCGCTGCAAACCCGACGCCCGTGAGCTCTCACCTGGTCCTGACTGAGTATAGCGGTCATACCCGTAACCCTGTAACTGAGGTGGCGGAGGCCTAGGTGGCCGTCCGAAGTACTGGGTCCTATAACTACCCTGAGATTGCTCCTGAGACCTGGGAAATCTCATCCTCTTACGTTGCCCTTGCTCAGCCCTCTCTGTACCCTGCTGCCGACGCCTACCCCTTTCTATATTCTGGGCGAATGCCTGAATCCGGGAGATATCCATACTATCCTGCAATGCAGCGGTGGCACATGCCTCGGTTAACTCTGGGGCTAACCCTGCTATAAACCTGTGAATCCTGTCCCGCATAGTAGAAACTATGGATGGTGCATATCTGGCCAATGAGTCAAAACGGAGACTATACTCTCGAACACTCATATTACCCTGCTTGAGGGCTAGAAACTGATCGACTCGAGCCTGTCGGATCTCCCGCGGTAAGTACTGGTCAAGGAAAGCATCTGAAAAATTCTCCCAAATAGCTGGAGGTGTATCACGTCCCCTGGACCTCTCCCATCCCTCATACCAAAGGATGGCTATATCTCGGAGTCGAAAAGCTGCTAGCTCAACTGCCTCTTTCTCCGTGGCATGCATAACACGAAAGATCCTGTGAAGCTGATCTATGAAATCCTGCGGGTCCTCCCTCTGATCTGTCCCCGTGAACTCTGGGGGACTCAAAGCAATAAACTCTCGGACCCTTGAACTCCCAGACCCCTCAGAAGTTCCTGCACTAGCTGATGCCCTAGCATGTTGCTGGGTAGCTACCAACTGTGTCAACAAATGCACCGCACTCCTTAAGTCCTGATCTGATGGAAGTGGAGGGGGAACTGGATGTGCGGTTTCCCTAGGAATCTCCGTAGTTGGTGGAGGAGCCGGTAATGGCTGAGTAGGGGTCTCCCCTTGAGCCTCAGACTGGGCCCCATCTACTGGGGGTACCCTGTTGGTCCCCTCACCTACTACTGTATCTCTCCTCTGGCTAGCCGTAGTCTTCCTAGTCACCGTCATCTGTGCATGCAAACAACAACACATAAGTTTAATTCAAATTTCCTATAACTCAGTTCTATAGCACGATTTAGATTTCAAAGAAGGGTAACTAACTCCTAAATGCCCTGTAGTGCCCTGCTTATATAATGTGGTGCACAACACATCTATAAACAAGACTCTACTAGACACAGCTTGTAGACTCTCTAGGATAGAACTGCTCTGATACCAAGTTTGTCACGCCCCGAACCTAGGAGCGAGACAAGCACCCCGTGCCTCACCTAACCTGGCGTACCAAATTGCGACTAAGGGACTCTGAACACATAATGTCATACTTTGGCCATGGGGCCACCTTGCAAGACAATTTGCGAAGCAAAATATAAAACTGAATGGAAACTAGCACTAACTAAATATCAATATAAAGCTAGGCCGACAAGGCCGTCATAGCTACTACAGCTGACAAACCACCAATTTATACAAACCCAACATAATGCACTAACCAACAGGATATGCCTACAAGCCTCTACTGATAGATGTACTGTGATCGGAACAGGGCCCCGACCTACCCATAACATATATACAGATATACATAAGATGTACACAAAACTCTAGTCCTGGCAACTCCGAAAGACGTGGAGCTTACCGATCAGGCGGAACTCGGAAAACACCTACTGAGGAGGTCTACCCGTCTGTCTGTCTGAACCTGCACGCATGAAATGCAGCGCCCCCAAAAAAGGGACGTCAGTACGAAATAATGTACCGAGTATGTAAGGCAATAAAATAACTGAAATCTGAAACTGAACTGATAATATGATAACTGAAATTAACTGGGAGTCAAAGATGATCTGGAGATATACTTACCTGCTGATACTGACTCAACTCCTTCAATATAGTAAGTAAAATAATTGTACGGCCTTATAAGGCTCGGTATATATAACTGCTCTGCCATAGTAGGCTCGCTCATAGGCGCTCGGCCATACTAGGCTATGTATCTCGGCCATGCTGGGCTCGCTCATAGGCGCTCGGCCACAGTAGGCTCGGTATATAACTTTCCATCTGATCAGAGGTTGCCCAATAGGGGCCTGCCCATCGATTATAGCTCGATGGTAATGAAAATACTGTAATACTGTATATATAGGCTTGCTGCTCTCTTGACTGAAAGAAGACAATACTAAAATTGAATATAGAGTCTCGATAAGGAATAATATTGTAACTTATGAGACTAGAATAGTGTGAATAAATTCATGAATATGAACTTCTCTTTTTGTCTCATTACTAACACATGTAGCTACGAGATCATGCCAAAATGAAGGAAGGCTTAGCCTTAACATACCTTGTCACAATCTTTTCAATCACCAAGTTGAACTCACCTCTTCGCACCTTAATCTACAAGAATGATAATAATACTATCGTTAAGTTACGAAAGGTACAACTATCGCACAACGAACGACAAACCTATTTTGTATTAAAACGGGCAGCATCTCCCCTATAATATGCCCTTCCTCCAACTTCAAGATAACACCAACAATACAAGGACAGAACAATAACAACATATATACATCATTTTCCAGCCCTATATACACCATCAAATACTACAAAACAGCCCAACACACCCCAATCTCTTCGTACACAAAACGACCACCGTAGTAGTGTCAAACGACCTGAAAATGTTATGACGAACGACCAGCCAACCACCCTACATTTATATGGTGTTTATAAACCCCCTTCCTCCTCCAAAACTCCACAAAATAGTAATAAAACACGCAGCCCAACAGCAACACAAAACAGTCCACAAAACAGTCCGCTACAAGTGAATAACTCGAACTCACGGCTTCCGATCACCATCCCGTGAGTTCTTACAAGTATAGAACGACTTACCATGAATTTACAGAAGAAAAAATGGATGAAAGAGAGCAGTAAACTCACCTTATTTGTTGGATAACTCAGCTCCTATCTTGGTTCTTCAAACTCTAAGTTTTACCTCCAATTGGAACTTGAAAGGGAGAGAAAATCAATTAGGGTTTGTGGGAAATTTTTGGGAGGATTCTTTGCAGAGCTTATGTCTGGTTATTATGCTCTATTTTAAGTCTAATATATGAAGAAAATAGGCCCTTAAAAGGCCTCTTTGGACGACCCGAAATGGCCCATTTTTGGGCTTTCATTTAAGCAAGTAGGTGACACACCTACTTGTCACCTAGCAGCTTGCGCAGTATCGCAAAAATGCACATATCTCTCTACTCCGATGTCGTATTGACAAATGGTTTAATGCGTTGGAAAATAGACTCATAGATCTTTAATTTGATGGGTGGAACACACCATAACTCTAAGTATATTGGGAGAAAATTGCAGTTACATTTGACCCAAAGTTTCAGTAAAACTTATGAATGTAACTTGTGATGACTTTCATCGACTTTTGTTCCACAACTCGCTTGACTTAAAAACATAACACACGGATGTAATACGACTAATATAAATCATAACATAATCTCTTTATCATGTTAATCACCCTAGTCTCACCCCAAAGGTACATGTTATAACATTCCCAACTTGTCGACTTTCGATGAAACATTGTTTTATTTAATTGCTTTAGCTTCTGAACTGTCCAACCCTCTTTGTACTTGTTGTTCATGATCTTCAATATTTGTAACCTCAAAGGTAACATGATTAACTTACTTTATATACTTTTAAATATTATCTCATTTTTTTGTCCTACATTAGTTTGCTTACGACGCATTTTTACATACGAAAATATAGGGTGTAACAGCCCTACCCCTAGCTGGCTGTGTGGGTGGTGCAACTGCTGGTGCTGAAATAATAGGCTGAGAGCTCTGATGTGGAGCCCTACTCAATAGTCGGGGGCAATTTCTCTTGAGATGACTCAAGTCCCCACACTCATAATAACCCTTCCTATAAGGCTGCTGACCCTGATAGCTCGAAGAACTGATTGTGGAAACCTAAGCAAATAGAGCACGGTAAGAACTCTATGTCGGTAGTGCACTGAATGATGATTGAGCTGGGCATGCACTATAGGAACTGTGGCTAACGGAAGAACCATGAGGAATATGACGAGCTACCTGAACGGGTCTAGAAGGACGACCTCTACTGTAATAGGACTGGCCCCCAGATAAGGCACTACTGAAACCACCTGAACTATGAGGCCTCTTGGCCTCCCTCTCCTCATGCTCCTGCCTGTAAACCTACTCTAAGCATCTAGCAATCTTGATCACCTGGTCAAAGCTAGTCCATCGCAACCTCTCGAGCCATACTGAAACGTAAATGATAGTTGAGGCCATCAATGAACCTCCTAATCTTCTCCCTCTCAGTGGAAACCAACCATACTACTGTTACACCCCATGTTTTCGTACGTGAAAGTACGCCATAAGTAAATTAATGGAAGCTCGGAAAATGAGATGTTACAACCCGCATTTTCGTACGTTAAAGTTTCGTCGTAAGTTAATCGACGTAAGTTCGGGGATGAGGTTATTTTGAAATTATAAGCATTATGCTATTTCAAATAAGTGATGAGTAAATTCGTGAAGGAGAGAGGGTTAGTAAATCGAAGAAAATGAGTTTCATCAAAGTTTGACAATTTAGGATAAAATATGGTCCAAGCTATAATACCCCGTATTTATGGACTACTACCCTACAAGGTACCACATGACCATGATAGTAAGGTGTATAAGGTGTGTTAAAACTGAGTAGTATTTTAAATAATTTGAGATAATTCTTAATTATATGGGTAATTGGTTAATTGTTGGATTAGTGGGGAATTACCAAGTTAATTAAGAAAATTGGTAATTAATTAAGACATTTTGGATAAAATTTTTGAAGCCCAACGTGGCAGCCCACTATGCCTGTATAATGACTCTTGAATTATGTGGTAAGGTGGCCTAATTAGAGGCCTTTAGGCAAGGATGAGTCATTCAAGTGGGGCCCACTCAATAAGATAAAAATTCAATCTTCCTAATTCATTAAAGGGAGATGGATTAAGAGATTCAACAAAGAGTTTATATGAAATCTTCAACAAGGTAACGGGTGGAGCTCCTAACTTTGAGAGTTCTTCTAATCTCATTTAAAGTATGATGCTAAGCTTAATGAGATATTTGTTTGATGATGCTACGTTTGGTGATGCTAAGCTTAACGGATATTGTTTGGTAATGCTACGTTTGGTGATGCCAAGCTTAACAGATGGAGTTCAAGCAATTTGCTTGAAACTTCATGATACGATAAAGCGTGAGATTGGCGATTCTAAGGGATTACGGTGCAATCTTTCTCAAGAATATCATACGGATTTTTCTCTACTTCGATCCACCGTTATGTGATTTGTCGTAATTAATGTGTGTTATAGGGATTGTCAAGAGAATCGGATCAGGTATGTTATGGCTAAGCCCTTCCTTCATTTTGGCATGATCTCGTAACTATATGAGTTTGATAACGAGGCATAAAGAGAAGTTCGTATTCCTGAACTTATGTACATTATCCTATTCTCAAAAATTACAGTATTTTCCCTTATCGGGACTTTATATTCAATTGAATATTGTCTTCTTCCAGTCAAGAGAGAGGAGGTTCTATATATATATATACACACACACACACAGTATTACAGCATTTTCACCACCATCGAGCTATAATCGGTGGGCAGGCCCCTATTGGGAAACCTCTGATAAGATGGTAAGTTATATACCGAGCCTATTGTGGCCCAGCGCCTATGAGCGAGCCCAGTTGGCCGAGATACAGAGCCTAGCATGGCCGAGCGCCTATGAGCGAGCCTACTACGGCAGAGCAGTTATGCATACTAAGCCTTATAAGGCCGGACAACTATTTTACTTACTATATTGAGAGAGTTGAGTCAGTATCAGCAGGTAAGCATATCTTCAAATTGTCTTTGACTCCCAGTTACTTTCAGTTATTATATTATCAGTTCAGTTTCAGGTTTTAATTATTTGATTGCCTTATATACGCGGTACATTATTTTGTACTAACATCCCTTTTTTTGGGGACGTTGCATTTCATGTCTGCAGGTATAGACAATCAGTTTAACGAGCCCTCATAGTAGACGAGGTTAGCATTTAGCGAAGGATCGGTAAGAATCCACCTCATTCGGAGTGCAGCCGAGTCTATGAGTCATCGTGTCAGGATTTTTCTATAGACTTATGGGTAGGCCGTTACCCGGTCCCATTTGATGTCTAATACTCTTAGAGGCTTTGTAGATAGAGGTTCATTTTGTGCAATATGTCAGAGGCCTTGATGGACCATATGTATTCATGTTTCAAGAAAGATGGTTCATTGATATAGTGCTTTCCCACTTATAGTTATACATTACAAGTTGTGGCTATGTTGGCCCACTTACCAATGATAGTATGATAAGAAAGATATGTTACATTGGTACTCGGTTGAGTAAGATGCCGGGTGCCCATCGCGGCCCTTCGGTTTGGGTCGTGATAAAAGTAGTATCAGAGCAGTTCTATCCAAGGGAGTCTACAAGCCGTGTCTAGGAGAGTCTTGTTTATGGGTGTGTTGTGCACCACACTTATAAGCAGGAGGCAACAGGGCATTTAAGACTGTCACTCTTTCTTCTTACTCTAGATCGTGTGGTAGATCTCAATTGTAATAATTCAAACTCTTAAACTCTATTTTACTCGTAATAAGATGATACCTACAACCAAAAGACAGTTGGTAAGAGATTGCATGTGGTTGTGGAAGAGTTTAGTCAGAGAAACTCGATTTTGCATGATGCTTATGATGAGTAAATATAAGGTCTTCAGTAGATCATGTGTGTACTGAGACATGTAAGCCTCTCGATAAGGAGCCTTAAGGCAAGAATATCTATCCACCCCTATGGTGAAAGGCAATGAGAGATTCAGAAGGTAGGTACAGGCCTCATTAAGTAAAAGGAGCAAGATGAGAAGGGTACGAGGTACCCAGTTAATGAAGATCATCGGTATTTTCAACTCAGGCAGAAAAATATAAGCATTGTGAGTTACTTTCAACAGTAACAGAGGTATGTATAATTGGCCACACCCATCTCAGTTATGCCCTATGGGAGCTAACAGATATAGTTTAAGAGAAGAACGGGATATCAGGACCCGGCTGGGGTTAGAGTAACCCAAAATGATGGATGGATGTTTGCGTTAGTTAACATTTCTGAAGGATATTACAAATGTGCTAATAGATCTCCTTGTGAGACACCCAGATGGTGCACTCTAGAATAGTACAGCTAGATATGAGTACTACAAAGATAGGAACTGGAAGCCTGGAAGGGATAAATATTTCCTTAGTATGGCTCCCGTCCCTAGTAGAGGGAGAATGTTGGGCAACCCTAAGAGCCAATGGATGTAGCAAAGGGAGCTAAAAGTAAAAGAATGTCTTGTTGGAGTTTTTAGAATAAAGTGATAGACATAAATATTAGCAGGGAAATAAGATGAGAGTTAATGAAGCATTATGAGTAAGATGTGATACATGCATGACAATGGTAGATCCAATAAAATGGCAATGTTACAGAGTCTATAGTCAAGTGAAAGAAAAGACGAGAGGTGACAGGCCTTGAGACAACAAAAGAGTATAGGCCATAAAGTCATATCCTCATTTCGAGAAATAAGTTCATGACTCCAATGCGATTACCAGAAGGAAAAGTTAGACCCTAGAATAATAGAAATCGGTATGGGCTGGTGAACAAGATAAACTAAACATGAATTAGGAACTGAGTGATTTGATAATGGTCGACATCATGGGAATTTCATATTTCATTCCGGCGATAATAGAATGGATGACAGAAGAATAACCTTTAAAGGTCATTTAGGAAGACGTTTCCCTAAAGCAAGTAATGTGAACAAAGTTAAGCTTAAGAGACTGTATATGCCAGTTATACTAAGTGTCACCTTCGCGAGTAAGGAAATTTGTTATCCTTGGTACAGAAAGATTACCGCGAGGCGAGTAAGGGTCATCGATGATGTGAAAATACGCCAAAGATGCAGAGCTAAAACATCTATAGGTAGATCGTCGTAGCACTAAATCTTAGTACTCCCCTAAAGGGGGGAATATTGGGTGATATGGCATTTAAGTCAGAATTAAGTGATTTTAGTAACTATGGAATGGTAAAGTAAGAATGCGATAAAAATGAGAAAGGGATGAGATTGCACTTACTCAAATCCTACTGATATGCTACGATTCCAGAACATTATGCAAACACGACGTCAAGGAGAGAAAGTAAGGGTTCCTGCCCGGGATGTTATTGATAGATAAGGAGCCAGTGTGAGACGTAAGTTAGGACAAAGGAAATAACCCGAGAAATATTATGCGGAATATTGATATGAGGATGGGCCAACAAATAGTTAGCAGTTGATTCAGGAAGAGCCTAGTTATGGCTAGACAAGAGGATACAGACAAATCAACAGATCGTGCAAGATAAACATAGTGAACCCCAACATGGGGAATTCAGTCTCGTAGATATGACATCGTGATCCTTGATAAATATTCATATAGGAGTTGGAGTAGTTAAAGGTACCGTATGAATGTTACGGAAATAAAAGAGAGTTTCACTGGGAAGACAGTCAAAACTTCAGTTCAGAAGCAACTATACGAGCACATGAGCGTGGAGGTAAGTAACTAAGGATAATTATAGGTGAGTAAGAACATAGAAAACTTCTTCGGGTATACAATATAACAAGCTCACAACTTTACAAGAGTCAGAGGGTTCTCCCTAAGTACTACAATGAAAGACTAGCTGAGGAAATAAGAAGAAGGCTTCAACCTAAACATGGTAACTTGAAGGAGAAATGGTCATGCAAAAACAGTCTCCCTACAAAATTGTATGCACTCCAAAAGAAAGTGGCACCTACCGTGGCTAATGAACGGGGAGTAAAAATTAGAAGTAATATTCGAGACCATATGAGTTGTACAAATATTCTGGCATGTGTGGGAGCTAAGATAAGCTAAGTATGCATGCAACAAGGGGGCAGAAAGACCAGGAAAAGTAATTACCTATGTTTAAGGAAAGCTGAGATGGAACGAAAGGAACTATTCGATCAATGATCCAGAGTTAGTTACGTTATGAATGCACTTAAGATTCAGAGTATTATCCATGCAGCATATATGTTGGCAATCATACAGCCGTAGAAGACTCCGGTGTAAGTTAAAAGAAAGAATTGAATTTAGGTCATAGACAAAAGATTGAATTGTTAGAAGATTGTATCATGGATATTCCATAGCATCCGTGAAGGGCTAAAGAAATAACAAAATGCCATGAGCCACAGAGCGGAAGATAGCTTAAGCCTACATAAAGGCTGATCAGAAGGAAGAGGAAACTAAAGAGTTACGTCAACCACGTAAATCAGGAGTCTGATTATTGGACCCAGAAAATTATAGAAATTGTGATTGAGAACATTGCAAGATCACCCTTAATATTAGAGGTACAAGAGAGATAGTACAACAACCATATTATATAACGGCTCTACGAGAAAGCCAGTTAGAAGAGTACCAGCCTCATAAGAAGTCAGTATGAAGCTCTCACCGGATTGTGTATGCACCAGAGGTGCAAGTATTACAATAGAGCTTCAAGTTGTGGATGTAAATTATAACTATGCAGAAGGGAAGTTATGAAAGAGATAGAAGACGTGAAGCGATATTTTAAAGCAAGTAAGGTAAAGGTGAACAATGTATGAGATACTCAAGTGCAGAAGGTTGTGAATAGTCCTTACTTCGAATAGAAGGCTAGAAGCATTAAGATTCAGTATCGAGGAAAGATAGCGGTGGCATGCCTTCCAGCCTATGGTTTCTAGGTATCGAGAAGCCTGATTAAGAGAGTAAAGAAGAGTTAGAGACGAGTTGATGTCTCGCTTGATGATCCAGAATAACACAAGGAAATCTATGGTGCAAGCAAGTTGAAGGGAGGTTGCGAGTAGTATAAATAGAAATATAAGTCGCAAGCTAAAGTATGGTAAAGCGACAAGGTTTAGGAAGACAGGAGTAAGGACAAGAAAGGGCGAGTAAGAAGGTGATGAGAAATGGATAAGTCATCGGAATTAAGCCCGGGAAAACAAAAGAGCTGATGGTTTCTCTAAGTTATAGAAAGCTCAGTATAGCCTGAAATAACTCAAAGGAGTCTAAGACTAGTAGCATTTAGAAGAAATGGAATGCTGCCCTAGTAATAGAATGAGGATGTAGTTGTGATAAATAAGGGATGACGTTTGGGCCTTCGATTGAGTAATGATTTGAAAAAAAAGGGGGGGATTTCATGAATTGTACAGGATTGAAACACCCACGTAAGGTGAATCACATTGGGATGCTATGAAAAACGGTTATGGAAATTACTCCAGATGTTCCTCGATGTAACATGGGCCGTAGTGATTATGTAAGAAGTTTCAAGTTATCAATGGTAAATTGTAGATCAATATTGAGGTGAATCAACAATGAATGGACAAAAGTCACAAAGTATAAGATGAGATTAGGCCGTCATTCTTAAGATGAACAGTAATAAAAAAGCATTAAAGGACTTAGATTTATACATATAGGATAAGCAACGAGAATAACCTGGAGTTTGGTGGCAGCCTCAGTAAGTACAGTATGACCTACCTAGATGCGGTAAAGTCATACGGATGGATAACCGGGTCCATGAAGTAAGGTATAGCAATATTCGTAAGTTCAATAAAGTACCGAGCGAAGAACATCAATATACCTATTGATGCCCAGAGGGACATATTGTCAAGCTATGTATATGTTTACAAGGTAAGGCCTAGAGATTGGCTAAAACCTGGAGGAAAAAGCTGGAGGGAAGAGTCGCATAGGCGCACATACAAGGAAAAAGTGGTACAGGCTGCATGATAGAAGGTAGCAACAGTTACGACATTGGAAGGATTCTGACTACAAGTCGTAGTATGAGAAAGAGGCCTAAGGGAGGGAATGCCCTGGCCTTTGGAATTATTCACAGAATAGTTGCCTAGTTGGCAAGGAGAGTACTAAAGTATTCGAAAGACATGAGTTAAGAAAACGATAAGTGCATCAGTCAACATTCGAGGACGAATGTTTCAAAGGGGGGAATGATGTTACACCCCATGTTTTCGTACGTGAAAGTATGCCATAAGTAAATTGATGGAAGCTCAGAAAATGAGATGTTATATCCTGCATTTTCGTACGTTAAAGTTTCGTCGTAAGTTAATCGATGTAAGTTCGGGGATGAGGTTATTTTGAGATTATAAGCATTATTCTATTTCAAATAAGTGATGAGTAAATTCGTGAAGGAGAGAGGGTAAGCAAATCAAAGAAAATGAGTTTCGTTAAAGTTTGGCAATTTGGGATAAAATATGGTCAAAGCTATAATACCCCGTATTTATGGACTACTATCCTACAAGGTACCACATGACCATGATAGTAAGGTGTATAAGGTGTGTTAAAAGTGAGCAGTATTTTAAGTAATTTGAGATAATTCTTAATTATGTGAGTAATTGGTTAATTATTGGATTAGTGGAAAATTACCAAGTTAATTAAGAAAATTGGTAATTAATTAAGACATTTTGGATAAAATTCTTGAAGCCCAACGTGGCAGCCCACTATGCCTATATAATGACTCTTGAATTATGTGGTAAGGTGGCCTAATTAGAGGCATTTAGGCAAGGATAAGTCATTCAAGTGGGGGCCACTCAATAAGATAAAAATTCAATCTTCCTAATTCATTAAAGGGAGATGGATTAAGAGATTCAACAAAGAGTTTATATGAAATCTTCAACAAGGTAACGGGTGGGCTCCTAACTTTGAGAGATCTTCTAAATCCATTTAAAGTATGATGCTAAGCTTAATGAGATATTTGTTTGGTGATGCTACGTTTGGTGATGCCAAGCTTAACGGATGGAGTTCAAGCAATTTTCTTGAAACTTCATGATACGATAAAGCGTGAGATTGGCGATTCTAAGGGATTACGGTGCAATCTTTCTCAAGAATATCATATGGATTTTTCTCTACTTCGATCCACCGTTATGTGATTTGTCGCAATTGATGTGTGTTATAGAGATTGTTAAGAGAATCGGCTCAGGTATGTTAAGGCTAAGCCCTTCTTTTATTTTGGCATGATCTCGTAACTACATGAGTTTGATAACGAGGCATAAAGAGAAGTTCGTATTCTTGAACTTATGTACATTATCCTAGTCTCAAAAATTATAGTATTTTCCCTTATCGGGAAAATATTCATTTGAGTATTGTCTTCTTCCATCCAAGAAAGAGGAGGGGATATATATATATATATATATATATATATTATAATATTTTCACCACCATCAAGCTATAATCGGTGGGCAGGCCCCTATTGGGCAATCTCTGATCAGATGGTAAGTTATATACCGAGCCTACTGTGGTCGAGCGCCTATGAGCGAGCCCAGTTGGCCGAGATACAGAGTCTAGTATGGCCGAGCGCCTATGAGCGAGCCTACTACGGTAGAGCAGTTATACATACTGAACCTTATAAGGTCGGACAACTATTTTACTTACTATATTGAGAGAGTTGAGTCAGTATCAGCAGGTAAGCATATCTTCAGATTATCTTTGACTCCCAGTTACTTTCAGTTATTATATTATCAATTCAGTTTCATCTTTTAGTTATTTGATTGCCTTACATACTCGGTATATTATTTCGTACTGACGTCCCTTTTTCTGGGGATGCTGCATTTCATGCCTGCATGTATAGACAATAAGTTTGATGAGCCCTCATAGTAGACGAGGTTAGCATTCAGCGAATGATCGGTAAGACTCCACCTCATTCGGAGTGCAGCCGAGTCTATTTGTCATCGTGTCAAGATTTTGCTACAGACTTATGGGTAGGTCGGTACCCTGTCCCATTTGACGTCTAATACTCTTAGAGGCTTTGTAGACAGAGGTTCATTTTGTACAATATGTCAGAGGCCTTGACGGCCCATATGAATTCATGTTTTAAGAAAGATGGTTCATTGATACAGTGCTTTCCCACTTATAGTTATACATTACAAGTTGTGGCCATGTTGGCCCAATCGTGGCCCTTCGGTTTGGTTCGTGATCACTACATGACGAGTCAAATCTGCGAACCTAATCTCATACTGAGTCACTATCATACCCTCTTCGCATAGCTGCTCAAACTACCTACAAAACTCCTCTCTACGAGTCTGTGGGACAAACCTTTCTAAGAAGAGAACTGAGAACTCATGCCATGTAAGTGGCATTGCGTCGGCTTACCTGCTTAACTCGTAAGTCTGCCACCATCTGTAAGCTGCCCCTGTCAGCTGAAAAGTAGTAAATGCAACCCCATTGGTATCCAAAATACTCATTGTGCGAAGAATTCGCTTGTCACTCCCCAAAACCAAGAAGCGCAACCGACGCTCAACCGAGTGAACCTGACCGAGTAAGCCTGTTAGATTTTATTCTACCCAAACTCATCCATGAATAGAGAAAATACATATTATCATTAATTAGACGAAAATATGTTCATGTCTATAATACCAATTCATTTCCAATAGTTTCATCATTTTTAAAGTCTCAAATGGACAAGTAATACATCTACAACATAACATAGTTTGCCTTTCCCCAGCACCAATACATAACCCACACTATGTCTACGGAGCCTCTATAGATAAAGAAGAGTGCAATGATAATGCCGGCAACAAGGCGAAGGCTATACATCAACAGAATACACCAAGTACAAAAGATTTATGACCCCAGAATGAAGTGGGGCTCACCAAGTCAGCTGGGAAGAAGGTGCACTACTATCACTGATCAATATCTCCAGCTGTGGAACCACCTGCATCTATTTAAAGATGCAGCGCCCCCAGCAAAAGGGATGTTAGTACCGTCGAATAGCACTAGTATGTATAACTAAACACCCTCTCAATAGAATGACAAATAATACAAATAAGATTATCATTATATAAATGAAAGACTTAATCAACATCAAACCTCAATTTAGGATCAAGACAATGTTCAAATTAATTTTCATATCTCACATTGGGAGAATTTTAGTATCGATATACCATTGTCCACAATACCATTATTCACAATACCGGTACCACCGTACTCTTAGCACGGAGTCCGATCACGACCCGATCAGCTAGGCCATCTCATTAGAGACATCAACCACAATTTCTCTTAATATCAATACCACTATCTTTAACACGGAGTCCGATCACAACCCGATCGACTAGGCTATCCATTAGGGACATCAACCACAATTACCATTTCAATTACTATTTCCAGCACAATCACCACTATGTGTGCGGCTTGGTGTCCGATCACGACCCGATCGGCTAGGCCGTCTTATTTGAGACATCAACCTTTTTATATCAATCACCGCATTCCATAATACTTTCACATCTTTTTATTTAATTGGCACTAGTGGCCATAATTATAAGATCATTCTTGGAACGTTGGCCATATTCAGTATTTCATGCTGACATTATCAATTTCAAATATCATCCTCATCATCAACAAGAAAAACAATTCAAATCAAAGTGTGTAGTACACATGTGAGAAATTTAGAGTCTAATGCACATAGAGATATTTCACAAAATTTGGCATAATAGCCTTCATTTGAACTTGACTTAAAGTCGAAACATTATTAATGCACAACCCATATTTTAACACATACTCAATTGGTAGCACAACTTGAATAGAGCATATGTAATGCTTGTTGAACTTATATCGTTCAACCCAATCTTACTCGGAATAGCCAATTTCATAATGAATCACTTGGGACTTACATAATTTATATGAATATCGTGGGATTCAATTCTAAGAGAAGAGTTTAGCCAACATACCTCACTTGAGCTTCCTTACACTCTAAAATGTTCCAGAATTCTTAGCAACTTCAATCTATTTTAGAAATATAACAAATTGAATCAAAATTAGGAAGATGATCATGGTTCTAGCTCACTTGAGCATTTTATCAAACACTAGGTGTGCATAAGGTTTCAATGTCCTTTTTATGAAGGACTTCATCATCCCACAGCCCAATCTTTACCATTTTTAGCTCAACAATCTTCCTACACCCTTTGATAACACATGCATGTGAAATAAAAAAACTCTCATGCCCAGAAATTTATCTTGCTAGTTACCAATTTTCAGAAAAGTTTGAAATTAGGGTTTAGGGTGTAGAATCTTAACTCTAAGATGAAAACCTAGTAAGCTTTCCTTGTTAATCTTCCAAAACTTGAGCAAGAATTGAAGAAAATTTGTGGAAGAACACCTTCTCACTCTAGGGAACTCTCTCTCACTCTAAAATATCAGATTGTGTCTCAAAAATGGCCCAAAGAGTGTATTTACCGAAATAGGGTCAGGTTTTAAAAACCCAAAAATGGAGCTCCGGAACAAGGTATGCGATTGCATAACCGATATGCGGACCACATATCGGTCGCATATTTGGTTACAAAATAGCCAAAAGAACTGTCTGTGTATGCGGTCACTATGCGGTCGCATAATGCACCGCATAACAGTTATGCGGTCGCATAGTCGACCGCATAGTTGCTTCCAACTGACCCAATCAACTGCCTCACTCTGCGGCCATTATGCGGTCCGCAGAGTGGTTCTGCGGTCGTATAATGGACCGCAGAAATGCACTTTTCCACCAAACATTTTTCTTTACTTTCCGGCGCATTGTTCAACCCAAAAAGTCCGAGCATTTCTACAATCCTTAAACACGTAAGCCTAGTCCGGCACCATGAAACATTATTTTCTTGTAAATATTTTCGGGGTGTTACATTCTCCCCCGCTTAGGATCATTCATCCTCAAATGAGGGTAAAAATACGTCATTAGCATCTTATGCAACTCAGTTTGTTTCATACCACTTTCAGGCAGCCCCAAATTTGACTAACTCCCAAAATCTCCAAATATTTCGCCAGAGTTTTCCTTGTAACTAGGCCTATCCACCTGTCAGAGAGCCCCAGAAACATATCCTAACAGCACATACATAATCCAACGATGTAACATAATACAAAATAATACCAACTGTGGTCTCACAAGCAATATATTTCCAGAAAGGAACACCCTTAATGCCAATTGTACAAATGATACAAAATTCATAGAAAGCAACTCTTAGAATATTTCTCATAGATCACAACTTTATAAATATATGGCTATTCAAACAAATAAGGATACTTTTTCTTTATTTCTTCCTCGGCCTCCCAAGTAGCCTCTTCAACCTGTTGGTTTCACCACAACACTTTCACGGAGGCAATTTCTTTATTTCTCAATTTTCGGACTTAACGATCAATAATAGAAACTGGAATCTCTTCGTAAGTCAATTTCTCATTTACCTCAATAATCTCAACCGGCACAATGAGTGTCGGATCTCCAACTACTTTCTTCACATAGACACATGAAATACCGGGTGTACTAATGACATCTCAGGTGGTAGCTCAACCTTGTACGCCAACTCACCGATCCTCTGAATGATTTTATACGGTCCGACATACCTCAAACTCAATTTTCCTTTCTTACCAAATCGCATTACCCCTTTCATGGGGGAAACTTTCAAGAATACCCAATCATCTTCTTTGAACTCCAAATCCCTATGACGAACATCCGAATAGGATTTCTGAAGACTCTGAGCAGTCTTCAACCGCTCCTTAATGATTTTATCTTTTTCCATGGCCTGATGCACGAGGTATGGCCCTATCAACTCTGCTTCCCCAATTTCGAACCACCCAATGGGAGATCTATATCTCTTACCATATAAAGCCTCGAACGGTGCCATTTGAATGCTAGCGTGATAGCTATTGTTGTAGGAAAATTCTATGAGTGGTAAATAATCATCCCAACTACCTTTGAAGTCTAGAACGCAAGCACGCAACATATCCTCAAGCGTCTGAATAGTCCACTCTGCCTGCCTATTAGTCTGCGGGTGAAAGGCTGTACTAAGATTCACCTGGGTACCCAAACCTTGCTGAAATTTCTTCCAAAAATTAGCAGTGAATTGTGCCCCCTGATCAGAAATGATGGAAATTGGGGTGCCATGCAACCTGACTATTTTAGACTTAACCGGCAAAAAGTGTGATGACTTCGTGAGCCGATCCACAATTATCCAAATTGAGTCAAACTTGCGCGAAGTGCGCGGTAATCCTACCACAAAGTCCATATTAATCATTTTCCACTTCCACATTGGAATTTCTATGTTTTGTGCCAACCCACCAGGCCTTGGTGTTCGGCCTTCACTTGCTGACAATTCGGACATCTTGCCAAAAATCCGCCACATTCGTCTTCATATCATTCCACCAATAGACTTCCTTAAGATCATGATACATTTTCATAGAACCTGGGTGCACGGAATACCTAGAAGTGTGAGCTTCAGTCATAATTCTTTCCCAGAGACCATCCACATTTGGAACACAGAGTCGCCCTTGGTACCTTAGTGTACCATCATCCATGCCAAGAGAAAAGGCCATGGTCTTATGCTTATGAATCCCCTCTATCAACTGCATAAACAATGGATCGTTGTATTGCTTCTCTTTGACTTCCACAACAAGCGATGATTCAGCCCTATTTTGCACAATTACCCCTCCTTCACTAGAGTCCGCAAGACAAACTCCCAAACTAGCCAATCGGTGAACTTCCTTGGCTAATGGCCTCTGGTATGCCTCCAAGTGTGCTAAGCTACCCATAGATTTTCGGCTAAGAGCATCCGCCACAATATTAGCCTTCCTCGGATGGTATAAAATATCAATGTCATAATCCTTGAGTAATTCAATCCATCTTCTCTGCCTCAGATTCAATTCCTTCTATTTGAAAATATATGGAAGGCTCTTATGGTCCGTGAATATATCCACATGGACCCCATATAAATAATGATGCCAAATTTTTAATGCAAATACCACCGCCGCAAGTTCTAAATCATGTGTTGGATAGTTCTTCTCATGATTCTTTAGTTGCCTAGAAGCATAAGCTATCACCTGCCCATGTTGCATTAATACACACCCAAGCCCGATTCTTGAAGCATCACAATATACCACAAATCCATCCATACCCTCTGGTAGAGTCAACACCGGCGTCGTAGTCAGTCTTGCTTTCAATTCCTGGAAACTCTTTTCACAAGCATTTGACCATTGGAACTTAATTGCCTTCTGCGTCAATTTAGTCAATGGAGAGGCAAGAGTAGAAAACCCCTCCATAAACTTTCTGTAATATCCAGCTAAGCCTAAGAAACTGCGAATCTCTGTTGGACTTGTAGGCCTCGGCCAATTCTTCACATCTACAATTTGCTGAGGATCAACCTTAATTCCTTCATTAGAGACAACATGACCCAAGAATATGACCGACTCGAGCCAAAATTCACACTTTGAAAACTTTGCATATAATTTATGCTGATACAGGGTTTGCAGAACTACCCTGAGATGGTCAGCATGGTCCTCCTGACTTCGTGAATATATAAGAATATCTTCAATGAACACTATCAAAAAGGAGTCAAGGAATGGCTTAAAAACGCGATTCATAAGATCCATGAAGGCTGCTGGAGCATTTATAAGACCAAAAGACATCACCAAAAATTCAAAATGGCCATACAGGGTCCTAAAAGCTATTTTCTGAATATCCCGCTCCCTGATCTTCAATTGGTGATACCCGGATCTTAGATCAATTTTGGAGAAGTACATAGCACCTTGCAATTGGTCAAACAAGTCATCTATCCTTGGAAGTAGGTACTTATTTTTGACTGTTACCTTATTAAGCTGCCGATAGTCAATACACATTCTCAGTGACCCATCTTTCTTTCTTACAAAAAGGACCGGTGTGCCCCAAGGCGACACACTCGGCCGGATGAAATCCTTTTCTAACAAATCTCTTAATTGTTCCTTTAGCTCCTTCAATTCTGCCGGTGCCATTCTGTAGGGTGGAATAGATATAGGATGTATGTCTGGCATCACATCAATCCCAAAATCAATCTCCCTGTCTGGTGGGATCCCAGGGAGTTCATCCGGAAAGACTCCCGGAAATTCATTCACAACAGGCACAGACTCAAGTGTAGGTGCCTCAGCATCGGTGCCCGTAACCCGGACCAAATGGTAAATACATCCCTTGTTGATCATTTTCGTGGCCTTTAGGTAAGAAATAAACCTACCCTAAAGGCTACATCATCACCCTTCCACTCAATAACTGGTTCATTTGGAAATTCGAACCTAACAGTTCTGGTTCGGCAATCAAGCTTGGGAAAATAAGAATAAAGCCAATCCATCCCCATTACCATATCAAAATCGACCATTCTCAATTCAACAAGATCGGCCACGGTGTCCCAACCACGCAACGTAACAACACAATCCCTATAAACCCGCGTGGCTAAAATAGACTCACCAACCGGAGTAGATACAGAGAACGGCTCATAAAGCTATTCTGGTTCTATCCCAAATTCCATAGCAACATAAGATGTGACGTATGACAAAGTGGAACCGGGATCAATAAGAGCATATACATCATGAGATTGGATAGTCAATATACCTGTAACAACATCTGGAGAAGCCTCTGAATTCTGGCGACCCCTCATAACATAGAAACGGCCGGATCCTCCCGAATTTTGTGCTCTACCCCTAGCTGTACCACGCCCTGCGGGTATTGGAGTGCCTCGAGCTGGAGGAGGTGCTGCAGATGTAGTAGCTGCAGAACTGGCTAGCTGTGCCATGCCCCTGCCCGCACCCTGGCGGGACGAACGACAATCCCTCTGAATGTGACCCCTCAATCTGCATCCGTAGCATATGGGTAAGTCCATGTAGCATATTCCTAGGTGCATCTTTCCACACATAGGGCATGGGGGCTTCCTTTGCTGCTGGAATCTACCACCATGACGACCCTGCTGATTGGATCCCCTGTTGCCCTGACTGGGCCTGAAACGGCTCCACTGCTGCTGCTGACTAGGCCCTGATAACAGTGCACTAGCCGAAGACTGAGAAAAGGACTGTGATGGCCCTGACGACCCTCCTCTGAATGTTGACTTGCCACCAACTGAAGAACCACCAAAGTTGCCCATAGATCGGGCCTTATTATTACCCTCTCGCTCCATTTTGTTCTTTAATTTGTGGGTCTCTGTGGCTTGAGTGAATGACACCATCTTTCCATAGTTCATATCAGAATTTAAGGCTGCTGTAGCGGCCTCATTAATTACCAAGGGACTAAGGCCCTGCACAAATCGGCGAACTCTAGCCTCCATAGTGGGCAGCATGTAAATAGCATATTTAGATAGGTACGCAAATCTCATATGGTAATCCCACACACTCAGGCTACCTTGTCTCAAGTTCTTAAACTCAGTAGCACGGGCTGCCTTAGTCTCGGCAGGCAAGAAATGATCAATGAAGGCATCGGCAAACTCACTCCACCTCGCCGGAGAGCTCCCTTCTTCACGGGAATCCTCCCATAGTTCAAACCAAGAATATGCCACCTCTTTCAGGCGGTAGGAGGCCAATTCCACTGCCTCTGTTTCAGTAACACGCATAACTCTGAGAGTCTTGTGCATCTTATCAATGAAATCCTGGGGATCTTCCTCTAGGAGTTAGTACCCATGAACACTGGAGGATCCAACTGGAGAAACATGTTCACCCTGGAACCAATAGAATCCCCTGGCTGACTGGAAGAAGTGGGTGCAACATTTGACCTCTGGGTCTGGGAAGCCACTATTTGAGCTAACATCTGTATAGCTCCCCTAAGATCAATATCAGAAACACCAGAATCGGAAGCTGGAACTGGTATATCAGTTGGAGGGACTGTTGCACCTTCAGTAGTTGTAGGGACAGGTGCGATCTGATCAGTTGTAGTAGAGTCAGGCAGTGTAGTAACTGGAGGAATATTATCACTCCTCGGGTGCTCACCCGCATCATCAATTATATGATTAATTGTCACTCTTGGGGTGACATTGGCTCTTTGGCCAGTTCTTGCCTTCTTCTTAGGTGCCATGTACTAAAAATTAGAGCAACTTAGGAGTTAAAGGAGGAACAATCTTACAACAAGCTATATCGCACGATCAAGAACATGAAAGAAGGTTATTATTCCTAAACGCCCATGTAGCATCCTAATTATAGATGTGGTCGACAACACACCGATAATAAGGACTCTACTAGACACGGCTCCGAGACATCCTAGGACACTTTAAAACCTTAGGCTCTGATACCAAGTTTGTCACGGCCCAAAACCGAGGAGCGCGACCGGCGCTCAACCGAGTGAACCCGACCGAGCAAGCCTGTTAGATTTCATTCTACCCAAACTCATCCATGAATAGAGAAAATACATATTATCATTAATTAGACGAAAATGTGTTATGTCTACAATACCAATTCATTTCCAATAGTTTTATCATTTTTAAAGTCTCAAATGGACAAGTAATACATCCACAACATAATATAGTTTGCCTTTCCCCATCACTAATACATAACCCACACTATGTATACGGAGCCTCTATAGATAAAGAAGAGTGCAATGATAATGCCGGCAATGAGGCCCCGGCTATACCTCAATAGAATACACAAAGTACAAAAGATTTATGACCCCAGAATGAAGTGGGTCTCACCAAGTCAGCTGGGAAGAAGGTGCACTGCTATCACTGATCAATATCTCCTGTTGTGGAACCATCTGCATCCATTTAAAAATGCTACGCCCCCGGCAAAAGGGACGTTAGTACCGTCGAATAGCACTAGTATGTATAACTAAACACCCTCTACATAGAATGACAAATAATACAAATATGATTATCATAATATCAATGAAAGACTTGATCAACATCAAACCTCAATTTAGGATTAAGAAAATGTTCAAATTAATTTCCATATCTCACATTGGGAGATTTTTAGTATCGATATACCATTTCTCCACAATACCATTATTCACAATACCGGTACCACCGTACTCTTAGCACGGAGTCCGATCACGACCCGATCAGCTAGGCCATCTTATTAGAGACATCAACCAAAATTTCTTTCAATATCAATACCACCGTCTTTAACACGGAGTCCGATCACGACCCGATCGGCTAGGCTATCCATTAGGGACATCAACCACAATTACCATTTCAATTACAATTTCCAGCACAATCCCCACCATGTGTGCGGCATGGTCTCCGATCATGACCCGATCGGCTAGGCCGTCTTATTTGAGACATAAACCTTTTTATATCAATCATCGCATTTCATAATACTTTCACATCTTTTCATTTCATTGGCACTAGTGGCCATAATTATAAGATCATTCTTGGCATGTTGGCCATATTCAGTATTTCATGCTGACATTATCAATTTCAAATATCATCCTCATCATCAACAACAAACACAATTCAAATCAAAGTGTATAGTACACATGTGAGCAATTTAGAGTCTAATGCAAATAGAGATATTTCACAAAATTTGGCATAATAGCCTTCATTTGAACTTGACTTAAAGTCGAAACATTATTAATGTATAACCCATATTTTAACACATCCTCAATTGGTAGCATAACATGAATAGAGCATTTGTAATGCTTATTGAACATATATCGTTCAACCCAATCTTACTCGGAATAGCCAATTTCATAATGAATCACTCGGGACTTACATAATTTATATGAATATCGTGGGATTCAATTCTAAGAGAAGAGTTTAGCCAACATACCTCACTTGAGCTTCCTTGCACTCTAAAATGTTCCAGAATTCTTAGCAACTTCAATCTATTTTAGAAATATAACAAATTGAATCAAAATTAAGAAGATGATCATGGTTCTAGCTCACTTGAGCATTTTATCAAACACTAGGTGTGCATAAGGTTTCAATGTCCTTTTTATGAAGGACTTCATCATCCCACAACCCAATATTTACCATTTTTAGCTCAACAATCTTCCTACACCCTTTGATAACACATGCATGTGAAATAAACAACACTCATGCCTAGAAATTTATCTTGCTAGTTACCAATTTTCAGAAAATTTCAAAATTAGGGTTTAGGGTTTAGAATCTTACCTCTAGGATGAAGACCTAGTAAGCTTCCCTTCTTAATCTTCCAAAACTTGAGCAAGAATTGAAGAAAATTTATGGAAGAACACCTTCTCACTCTAGGGCACTCTCTCTCACTCTAAAATATCATATTATGTCTCAAAAATGGCCCAAAGAGTGTATTTAATGAAATAGAGTCGGGTTTTAAAAACCTAAAAATGGAGCTCCGGAACAAGGTATGCGATTGCATATGCGATCACATAACCGATATGCAGACCGTATATCGGTCACATAATTGGTAACAAAATAGCCAAAAGAACTGCCTGTGTATACGGTCACTATGCGGTTGCATAGTCGACCGCATAGTTGCTTCCAACTGACCCAATCAACTTCCTCACTCTGCGGTCATTATGCGATCCGCATAGTGGTTCTGCGGTCGCATAATGGACCGCAGAAATGTACTTTTCTGCCAAACATTTTTCTTTACTTTCCGGCGCATTGTTCAACCCAAAAAAGTCCGAGGCGCTCGTAAGCATAGTCCGGCACCATGAAACATTATTTTCTTTGCAAATTTTACCTGGCTTTACACTTAAGTACTTCGAAATTCTTTCGGG
This sequence comes from Nicotiana tomentosiformis, assembly GCF_000390325.3. Lineage (NCBI taxonomy): Eukaryota > Viridiplantae > Streptophyta > Magnoliopsida > Solanales > Solanaceae > Nicotiana > Nicotiana tomentosiformis. The sequence goes on along the minus strand of NC_090816.1, from coordinate 63,565,834 downwards.
GTGTTACACCGCTAACACCTATCTAGAAAATCGTGATCATCCTCTAACCCTACTCCACTGAACTCTGGAGGCTTAAGCCTCACTCTGGAGGCTCGGCCCGAGCAACAATATCCGGCTAAATTGGCAATACACCTGGTGTCTGGTGACCCTGAGCTAGCTACTCTGGTGTACGGGTGGTAGGCGTCTGGGCACCTCTCCCAGGCTGTGAAATAGTTGGTGTGGTTGGAATTGAAACTACCTGAGCCAGGCTCGTGCACACAGTCAAAATCTTGTCTAAGGCCTCCTGAAGGCCAAGAATAACGATAGGAATTACTGGTGCCTGAGTTGGTCCTGCCAGCTCAACAATTTCTAGTACTTGCTCCACAGCTGGAGCAACCGGTGGCTCCACAGGTACTGCTCTGGATGTAGTACGAGCTGCATCTCGGCCTCTACTGTGGCCCTAACTAGTGGTACTGGTGGCCATCCTTCTGATCTGGTCACGTGTCCTCACCATCTGCGACAGAATAGAAGAATCAAGTTTCAAATTTTTGAAATAACAAATTCGCACGACAAGAATACAAGAAAGTGAAGTTTCCTAACAGTTCGGCAGCCTCTCGAAGATAAGTACGGACGTATCCGTACTGATCTGCAAGACTCTACTAACCTTTCTCATGACTCGTAATACCTATGAACCTAGGGCTCTGATACCAACTTGTCACGACCCAAAATCCCAACCCGTCCTGATGGAGCCTAACACACTTGCCAGGCAAGCCGGACATAACAATAAAGAACCAAAATAATGAAATTTAGAGAAATAACATAAGTTTGAAACCTCAATATAAGAAAATATCGCTAATACATGATAAATCCCCTAGAACTAGTAAATACAGAGTCATAAGCTCTACAACGGAATACAAATCTGAAAGCTAAATAACAATACTGTCTGAACTAAAAACAACAGTACATAAGAAAAGAGGCTCCAAGACTGTGGGCAAGAATGCAGCTCTACCTCGTCTCTCGAAGCACAGCTGAACAAGCAACTCCGCTACTGATGATTGATCCCAACACACGTACCTGGACAATTAAGTGCATAGCATAGCATGAGTACAACCGACCCAATATACTCAGCAAGTATCATAACTAACCTCAGCGAGGTAAAAGATGCAAGAATTATAAATGATACTTGCCATAACCTGTATAGTTTCATCAATTTAACAAGTATAGAATAATTATGTAATCAAGTCATAAATCACAGAAAGAACCCTCTATGTGTGTGTGCGCAAGTACTCAAGTTCTCTGTTCAGTCAATGATGAAGAATATAAGGATGATATGCAAATAAATCAGGTAATTAACCATGGAAATTGCAAGTAAAGATGAAATGCAAAATCCAAAACAAACACTGACCAGACTTTCCTCAATAATTCCATATCCGTACCAAACCATTTATTAGTTTTCCTTAAATCCACGTGTACGCCATCAAGAGAGAAACATGAGAGGTTGACCCTAGGGGGTGGATCCATATCCACACGCATGCACGTCAAATTCAACATGCTACCAGCCCAGCGTGATCACATGCTCAATATTATAATCCGCCCGGCATGGTCACATGCATAACAGTACAATCCACTCGGCGTAGTCACATGAATAACAACACAATCCGCACGGTGTGGTCACATGCATAACAACACAATCTGCCCGGTGTGGTCATATGCATAACAACACAATACGCCTTGCGTGTTCATAGGCATCCACTCCAAATCATATCACACAAAATCAAATATACAAGAATTCATTTATATGATGAATGAATAACAGATCTCATGCTCCTAGACTGGTATAAATGACATGCTAAAGTGTAGGCATGTGCAAAGTGTGCTATCATATCTCAAATTGGCAATTTTATCATAGAAATAACAATCATCAAGTTCATTCAGGGAATTAACCTTTATATAACCTCAAACATGGCTCAAATAGTTCACAACAATGTTACAAATATGAGAAACATGATAGCTTAAAGCTTAACAGTCAGTTCTAGGCATATCATAGCCTAAGCACTACCCTGAACATGGATAAATATCGTGGTGCTCGCACATGGGCTCAAACCCCACACATATGCGCACCCATAGCACGTAGCTATCACAAATAATTCATACAACTAGTGCCTCAACCAAGTTTAGGTAAGATTCTTACCTCAAGCAAGCCAAATTTCCTCTAACAAGCCCTTCCCACGTGTATCAACCTCCGGACAACCTGAATCTATCCAAATCAACTTACTATATTCAATAAAAGCCATAGGAATCGAATCCAAATGATAAAGCTAAGATCTTTAACCAAAATCAAAAAGTTAACCTTGGGCTCGCACCTAGGAACCCGACAGAATTCATAAATTCCAAACACCCATTCGATTACGAGTCCAACCATATGAAAATCATCCAATTCCAAACTCAAATCGACCTTCAAATCCCTATTTTATACTTTGGTAAAGTTTTTATGAAAATCCCCATTTTCTCCAATTCAAATCACCAATTAAATGATAAAAACAAAGATGGAATTATGAATAATGGACAAATCTGAGTCAAAAACACTTACCCCAATCCAAATAGTGAAAATCCCCTCCAAAATTGCCCAAATCCGAGCTCCACAACTCAAAATATGTTAAAATGAACAAAACCCTCGAAATAGAGTACTATATAGTCTGCCCAGGCATTACCCTTCGCGATCGCGAAGAATAAAATCTCTAGCTGCCCAAATCCTCCTTCGCGAATGCGACACCATAGTGGCGAATGCGATGACCAAACATACACAGCTACGCAATCACGTACCTGACCACTCAATCGTAATAAACAACCGCGTGCAAATCCTCAGGCCTTCCCTTCCTTCTACGCCAATGCGTATCGTCACTCGCGTACACGTTGAACAAACACCCCAAGGCTTCGTGAACGCGTTCTTCTCTTCGCGAACATGATGAACAAAGTCCCACCTGTCAGCAATAACTCTATGTGATCACGACCCTTTCTTTGCAATCGCAAAAGAGGAAACCAGAAACACAAAATCAGCAGTTCCAACAATGAAGAAAATGGTCTGAAACCCATCCGGAACACACACAAGGGACCCGAGGGACCTGGGGGCCCAACCAATCGTACCAACCATTCCCAAAACACAATATGAAATGGAAATTTCAAATCACATCAAACAACACCAAAACTATGAATCACACCCCAATTCAAGCCTAATGAAACTAATAAACTTTCAACTTCTAAACCTTATGCCAAACCATATCAAACCAACTCCGAATGACCTCAAATTTTGCACATTAGTCCTGAAAGAAACAACGGACCTCTATCAACTCTCAGGACCAAAATTCAAATTCGATATCAACAAGTTAACTCTTGGTCAAACCTCTTAACCTTCCAAACCTTCAACGTTCCAACTTTTGCCAAAAGCCTCAAACCAACCTATGGACCTCCAAATCCAATCCGGACATACGCCTAAGTCCAAAATCACCATACGGAGCTATCGAAAATATAAAAACTTCATTCTGGAGTCATCTACACAAAAGTCAAACTCCGATCAACTCATCTAACTTAAGCTTCCAACCTTGGGACTATGTGTCCCAATTCATTCCGAAACATCCCCGACACTAAACCAACCACCCCAACGAGTTACATAACTACAAATGAACATAGAAAAAGCAGTAAATAGGGGAACGAGCCTGGGGGCGGCCCTTTCCTAAAGCAGGTGAAGCAATTGCTTTAGGCCCCAGATTTATGGGGGGGACCCATTTTTTGCTACACCTAATAGGCTATATATAAGCTTAAAAAAAGTTAAGTGAAGTGAAAAAGTTTGATTTCTTACTTTAATAAATATAGAGAAAAAGGATTTACAATTGCTATAATTTCTGCCAAGGAAATTGCATTTGAAATGAATATCAAACCCGAATTTCATAAGAAACGTGTGATATATAGGAAGAAACAATCTAATGAGAATATTGAAAAAAAAACATTTCCTTAATCTTGATTGTTCCTTAAAGCATAATAATCAATCCGATATTGATGGTTTACATTTATTTTCTGAATTAAAAGTGTTAAGGTAAATAGTACAATTAGAAGATAACAGTTTATTTAATATACTCAATCAAATAAGAAGATTTGATTCTTTTACAAATGTCTATATTGCTTATAGAATAATGTTAATAACTCATGTTACCATTGCTTCAGTGGAAAGAAGTTTTTCAAAATTAAAATTGATAAAATCTTACTTAAGATCAATAATGTCTCATGGGAGATTAAATGGATTAGCTATATTGTCAATTGAGAAAGATTTATTACGAGAAATTGATTATAAGAACATTATTAATAACTTTGCATCTAAAAAAAGCTTAAAAAATAAACTTTAAATATTAAAAAAAAAAAGTTAAGGCCCCTCATAAAGTTTGGCTTTAGGCCACAAAATTCGTCAGGCCGTCCTTGAACGAGCCTACAATACTCAAAATGACCGGCCGGGTCGTTACATCACCTCTCCAAAATATTTTTTCGGCCTACCTCTACCTCTCCTTGGACCCGCCATATCCAACCTCTTCTCACACCTCCTCACTAGGACATTTGTTCCTCTCCTCTTCACGTGTTTGAACTATCTCAGCCTTGCTTCCTGCATCTTGTCCACTACATAGGCCGCTCCCACCTTATCTCGGATATCTTCATTCTAATCCTATCCATTCTAATATGACCACACATCCATCTTAGCATCTTTATTTCTGTAATTTTTAACTTCTGAACATGAGAGGTCTTGACTAGCCAGCCCTCTGCCCCATACAACATGTTTGGTCTAACCACTACTCTATAAAACTTACCTTTGAGTCTTTATTGCACATTTTTGTCGCATAAGATCCCGGATGCGAGCCTCCACTTTGTCCATCCCGCTCCAATATGATGTGTGACATCCTCGTCAATCTCTCTTGGGTATGACTTGTGTGTCCAGCCTCACTTTAATGTCATCCTCCCAAGTCATGTCACTAAACTTGCACTCTAAGTATTTTGTCATAAACCTGCTCAACTTGAAACCTTTACACTCCAGGGTCTGCCTCCAGACCTCCAGCCTAGCATTAACACCGCCTCATTTCTCGTTAATCGGAACTATGTCATCTACAAATAACATGCACCAAGGTACCTCCCCTTGAGTAAGTCACGACCCAAAATCCTAACATGTCGTGATGGCGCCTATCATGGTACTAGGCAAGCCGACATTTATGAAATAACTCCAACACTTAACAGAAAATGGATTTACAACAGTTTAAATGATAACAACTTCCCATAAACAGGATAGAAATCCAAAATACAACACACAAATTCCCAACATCGGGGTGTCACTGAGTACATGAGCATCTATACATCACCAGTCTGAAAAACACTGTCTAATATAGTCTGAAACTAAATACAATAAGAGGAAAGTTAGGGAAGGAGGAACAAGGTCTGCGAAATGCCGGCAGCTACCTCGAAATCTCTAGAAGATCAACTATGCGCGGAAATCAATACCCACTGCGTCCGAGAATACCTGGATCTGCACACGAAGTGCAGGGTGTAGTATGAGTACAACCAACTCAGAAAGTAACAATACTCAATAAAGAACTGAAAGTAGTGACGAGCTTCACAGTTATAGTTCAATTACAGTGATTTCAACATAAGAAAGTAGGCATGCTTTCAAGTTCGATAATTAAGGCCAAAACAGTAATTTCATCTCAAGTTCAACTGAAACAGAGTGCAATATCTTCCAGAAATTATAAAGGCAGTGATGCATGGCAGCCAGGTGCAACAAATATGAAATCAAATGCATCCTCTCAGGGCCACAGTCACTCAGCCCTCCTATTCACTCAACACTCAGCACTCGGCACTCGGTACTTGCACTCAGTAGGTACATGCGCTCGCTGGGATGTGTGCAAACTCCGGGAAGGCTCCTTCAGCCCAAGAGCTATAATCTGTACGGACAACTCACATGCTGCACGGACAACTCACATGCTGCATAGACAACTCACGTGCTGCACGGACAACTCACGTGCTGCACGGATAACTCACGTGCTATAACATAATATCTGGATCTGCACGGACAACGCACGTGCTATAGTATAATATCTGGATCCGCACGGACAACTCACGTGCTATAGTATAATACCTCACAATCAGGCCTTCGTCCTAACTCAGTCATCAACCTCTCTAGTCTCTCGGGCTCTCAGAAGTCATAATAAGCAGCTAATACAGCAATGATATGATGCATAAAAAATGAACAATGGAGACTGAGATGTAATATACAAATAAACTATGACTGAGTACAAACAGAAATTTAGCAGATAATTCAATATGTACACGACCACTGTGGGTCCCTACAATGCCAACATGTATTCTAAACATGATTTGTAGTTAAATTTCTCTAATACATGGAGAATGTACAGATAACAACAGATTATACAACTACACGGTTCCACAAAATTTGACCAAGTCAAAATTCCTACGGTGCATGCCCACATGCCCGTCATCTAGCATGTGCGTCACCTCAAAACCAAATACATGACACAAAATACAGGGTTTCGTACCCTCAGAACCAAATTAAGAACTGTTACTTATCTTGCAAATCTCTATTCCAACACACCCTTGCCTCGTGAAACGGCCTCCGAATGCCTCGATTCTAGGCATAAACAATGCGATATAATCAATACGTGCTAAAGGAATCAACTCCATAAGAAAATGCTAAGTTATTAATCAAAATCAAAAATCGGCTCAAAAGCCGGCCCCCGGGCCCACGTCTCGAAATTAAATAAAAGTCACCAAACCCGAAAGACCTCTCAACCACGAGTCTAACCATACCAAATCTAACAAAATCCAACACCAAATCGTCCCCCAAACCCCAAATCAAACTCTCCAAATTCCTAGCCTTAAACTCCCAATTTACACCTTAAACTCACACCAACTAGGTGGGAAAATCAATGGGGAAGCAATATTATTGATCAAAACTAAGCACAAGGTACTTACCTCAAGAATTCCCTCGAAAACCTTCTCAAATATCGCCTATACCATGCTTGAAATGTTAAAAATGAAGCCAAAATCGCGAACCCTTGCTTTTAAACATTTTGTCCAGCACTTCTTCTTCTTCTGCGGACACTTAACCGCATCTGCGGTGTCACAGAAGCGACCAAAATTCCGCTTCTGCGGTGAACCGCTGGAATTGGGCTTCCACTTCTACGGTCCTTTCCCCCGCATCTGCACCATCGCAGGTGCGGAGTTGCCCATCGCACCTGCGCAAACTTCCATTTTTGCGCCAATCACTCCGCTCCTGCGACCACGTAGGTGCAGAAAAATCTTTGCACCTGCGACCACTGCCCTCCCCACATCTGGCCGCATCTGCGCTCTGTCACGCCCCAAAATCAAGGAGCGCGATCGGTGCTCAACCGAGCAAACCCGACTGAGCAAGCCTGTTATATTTCATTCTACCCAGATTCATTCGTGAATAAAGAGGAGACGTACTCCGTTAATCAAATGCCGAAGAGATTTCATTAACCACTTCCATTTCATTCCCATTAACAGCATCATTCAATATTTCCAAAATAGTACGAATATATAGATTTAATGAAAAATATGTTGCCAAACACCAACAGTTCTAATCCAATTCCCAACATCAAATACCACCCACAACCCGTCTACGGAGCCTCTAAGTACAACCGAAGAGTAATATGGGAATGTCGGCAACAAGGCCCCGGTTATACCTCAACCACAAAGTACATGAGAAACAAAAGATACATGACCCCGAAATGAAGTGGGGCTCACCAAATCGGCTGAAAGGAGTGCACTGCTATCACTGACCGGGTGAAAGGCCAAAAATCATGGTAAGTCAAACTCATCTAGTTTTTACCTTTCATATAAGGAAGTTGATTGACCTTTCTCTCCTGTTGAATTCAGGTCTACCCCAGGGCTCAGTTGTCATCCCTGAGGAGGATGTTTTGGCTAATCCTGTTGACGCGGTGAGGCTGCTGCAGGAGGCTTTTACCTGAAACGGTGTCTCCAGGCCTACTTCTGGTACAAGTGCTTCTTCTCGGAGTCCTCGGCCGGAAAACAAGCAACCAAAAAGGATACGTTTCTCCGCGGCCAGGGAAAAAAATACAAAGGCAAAGAATGTCGCGCCCGAGTCATCTTCGGATGTTGTGGTGATGAGCCTCGTGCCTGAGCCGGCCATAGACTTTATGGTGATTGACGATGATGGAGAAGCCAGTGAGGAGGGGGGCTTCTCTACATAGAAGACGACAACCTTCCTCAGCTCAACAGAATGCTCAATCTGTTGAGTTGGACGATGCCTCGGCGCTCTGGGGAGTATGATATGGTGGAAAATGCTAATTCCTGCTTCCGAGTACTAGTCACCATGCCCGGTACCGTGAGGATGATTACCAGGTCCTTTCGTCTTTTGCTGATGAGCAACCAACAACCAGCACTGCGTTTGCCGCAGCCACTTCTCATCCTACAACGCCATCAGCTTCATCTCCTTTTTTACCTACTCTACCTTCTCCACCAATAACTACTACATCATCTCCACCGGCCACAGTTGCCCGAGAGGAGGATGTCCCTCTTCCCCAATCCCTAGTTCATGGGAACTTGGGGTAAAATTATGTTGCCCCCTTAGAAGATCCCCGAAGGAGAAGGAGCATTACCCCCTCGGTTTCTACCCGGTGCCATCTGCTGTCCCGACCGGTGGAACTTGCTAACTATGCCATGCACAATGTAGTGGCGGTATAGTCTTCGTTCCCTCTGTTGTTTCTTCTATCTTTGTTATGGTAGGGTTTTGAATTTGTATTTTTATTTTGCAAGCCAACTTTCTTGCTTCCAAGGGCCTTCAAAGGCTGATTCTTGATAAGGAGGAACTTACCTCCGAGCGAGATAAACTTTTGGCCCAACGAGATCAAATTGCTACTCGCCTCTCAGAACTAGAAGCACGAGCTGATGGGGCCGTTGAGTTAGAGGCTCGGTTATAGCAAAGCGAGCAAGAAGTAGTGACCCTTAGCTAGGAGGTCACCCCGTTAAGGGCGCAATATGAAAAAGCTAAGGCCAAATGGGTTAAAGTCCATAATGTCGTTCTTGCTGCATCCGATCGTGAAGCAGCCTCTACAGAAAGATTGAATAATTTGGAGGCAGCCTTAAACTCCAAAACTAAAGAAGTTACTACTGCCGAGGTGAAGTATGCCCTGTTGGAGAGCATAAAAGGACCATCAAGCACAATAGAGTTTTTAGCTCCACTGTCCGCGAGCTTGATGTTAGCCTCCAGGCCACCAGATCTGCATAGGATAACCTTTTTACTGAGGTCGACCAACTTAAAGAATAACTCCAGCGCTGAGCGGCTTCGCTCATTGTTGAAAAAACATATGCTATGTATAGCATGAAGAGAAAAACCTTGGAAGAGGCCAAAGCTTGTGTCATTGACTTTGATGCCAAAATCGCTAAGGCCCTTGAGCTAAAGTCAACTGCCAAAAGGGGTCTTCCGGCCCGACCTGATGCTACCTACTCTTCTGGTTCCAATTCTGAGTTCTTGGGAACTGAAGAAGAAGCGAAAGGTGATGATGTTGAAGGCCAAAATGATGAAGGCCAAAGTATTGAGCCGGCGGCGGATCCACCCACTTCTCCTGGGGTGCAGATACTTCTCTTCCTCCGGGTTCCGGAGATGCAGTAGCTTTATTTTTGCTTTCTTTTCTTTTCCATACTTTTTATTTGTGCGACACGTTTGTTGTGTTTCTCTTTGCATACTTTTCGTTTAAGTATTTGCGCAACTCTTTGCGTGCTTTTTGCTTAAGTATATGCGCAAGTTTTACTCTTTGCGTCGAATTGTGCAAGGCTTTGGGTGTATTTTTCCCCGAGAAAATTTGTATTTTGGGCATAAGTTCTTCCGAAATCAACCCTTTAACGTGAGGGATTTATAAGAGAGGGCCATATTATGTTTACGGTGCTCTTGAAGAGGACGTCTCCTGTTCATTACGACACTAGCATTTGAAGTACTTGTTTAACTTTCAAATGATAAAATTAATTCATCGTTCACACAAGAAACAAATTAGAAATAAAAGGAGTTTAATTTACTCCTTTCACTTTCAAAAGTACATAAGCATTCGTTGTGCTAAAAGGAAATTGCCATTACTTGTGGCTAACTTCTAAAACTTGTTTCTACAGGGATGGCCGCGCAATCCCCGATCCCGATAATATAACTTTATTTTCGGGTTTTGTATCCCGGTCGATGTGGCAGTCATTGTTGACGTATCCTCATAACGTTCCCCCAAGTATTCGAATGCGAAGAATATGAATTTGAACACTGAAAGTCTTGATCCTGCTGAGATTTCACTAGTGGATAGTTAGATAATCTTTAGTTCGATAACAAGCTTCACTTCCCCTTAGGAACTTTATTATCAAGCCAAAGACTATCTAACAACCTCTCAGTAGCTTTCACTCGTGAACGGGCGGGTAACCCTTGTTCGATAGCAAATTTTACTTCCCGATAGGAACTTTTTCTACCGAGCCAAAGATTATTTGACCGCTTTGTAGTGATCTGTCATTTGTATGCCTTGTCATTCTAAGGTCTTATTCATGCTAACGAACCTCCATTCATAGTATGCTTTCCGTTGCTGCCTTGTTAAAAACCTTGTCAGAAAAACTCAACTAGGAAAAAACTGGATGAAGGGAAAAAGAGTGCAGCACATACTTTTAGTGTAGGCGAGGCTCATCAGCAATAGTATCTTTTGAGGTGTGCCACATTCCAGTTGCTTGGCAACTTTACTCCGTCTTGATTTTCTAATTCGTATGACCCTTTTTTCGGTGACAGCCGAAACCCGGTAGGGGCCTTCCCACGTTGGACCCAGCTTCCCTGCGTTAAGCTCCCGGGTGTGCTAAGTTACTTTTCTTAAAACTAGATCTCCTACTTTGAAATACCGGAGGTTGGCTCTTAGATTGTAATATATTTCCATTCTCTACTTTTGGGCTGCCATCCTTATATGCGCCAAGTCCATGCGTTCGTTGAGCAGCTCCAATTTGACCAATATTGCTTTGTTGTTTGTTTCTTCGTTCTCCCGGAAATATCCTAGGGTAGGCTCTCCTACTTCCACCGGGATTAGGGCTTCTACTCCGTACACAAGAAAGAAAGGAGTTTCCCCCGTGCTTGACTTGGTTGTTGTCCGGTACGCCCATAGTACTCCTGACAGCTCTTCGGGCCATTTACCTTTAGCTATTTCCAATCTCTTTTTGAGATTTTGGATAATCACCTTGTTTGTTGATTCTGCTTGACCGTTTGCACTCGGATGATAAGGTGATGAAGTGATCCTTTTGATTTTTAAGTTTTCAAGGAACATTGTGACCTTTGCGCCTATAAAAATTATCACATGCTATCTCTTTTGGTATCCCAAATCTGTAAATTATATTCTCCCACAAGAAGTCTACCACTTCACGTTCACCGATTTTCTGATAAGGATCTACTTCAACCCACTTAGAAAAAAAGCCAGTTAAAATCAAAAGAAATCTTACCTTACCGGGGGCCAGTGGTTGTGGTCCGACGATATCCATCCCCTACTTCATGAATGGCCATGGTGACAAAACTGAGTGCAATGTCTCTACCGGTTGATGTACCAACGGTGCGTAGCATTGACATTTATCACATTTTTGAACATAAGCCTTGGCGTCTTGTTCCATCCGGGGCCAGTAGTATCTTGCCCTAATTAATGTTAACACCAAGGAATCCGCGCCTGAGTGATTTCTGCAGATCCCCTCGTGGACTTCCCGCATAACATAATTAGCTTCGAAAGCTCCCAAACATCGAGCCAACGGGACTTGGAAAGACCTTCTGTATAATTGACCTCCCTTGAAACTATATCGCACTGCTTTAGTGCGTAGCGCGAGATGCCTTGGGATCTTCAGGCAATTTTCTATGCTCGAGATAATCAATGATCTCATTTCTCCAGTCCCAGACCAAGTTGGTCGCGTTTACCTCGTAATAGCTATATGCGTCCAGTACCGAGTGCATAAGCTGTATGACCGTACCGGAGTCCGATCCCTTCATTTTCGTGGATGAACCCAGATTGGCTGTTGATTCTGCATTCTCTTCCCTTGAGATATGTGTAATTGACCATTCCTTAAACCGAGCGAGTAGAGCCTGGACCTTCGCTACATACAGTTGCATGCGTTCCTCTTTGGCTTCGAAGATCATGTAGACCTGATTCACTACCAACTGGGAATCACATTTGATTTCTATGACCTCAGAGTCCACCCCCCGAGTCAACTCGAGTTCTACAATCAAAGCTTCATACTCTGCTTCATTGTTAGTCAGAGGAAAGGTTCTTATGGACTGCCTTAGGGTTTCTCCCGAGGGCATGGTTAGTACTGTGCCGAGCCCGGACCCCTTCACATTGGAAGCTCCATCCGTGAACAGGGTCCAAACTCCTGATGTCGATTCTGATACCATCACTGCTTCTTTGGTAGCCAAAGGTAACAGTCCCGGACTGAAATCAACCACAAAGTCGGCCAAGACTTGTGACTTAATCGCAGTCCTAGGCTTATATTCTATGTCAAATTCACTCATTTCGATGGCCCACTTGTCCAGCCTACCCAAAAGTTCGGGTTTATGAAGAATATTCCGTATGGGAAAAGTGGTTACTACAGCTATCGTATGACATTGGAAATAAGGCCTAAGCTTTCGAGCGGCGACTACGAGAACTAAGGCCAATTTTTTCAAATGTGGGTAGCGAGTTTCTGATTCAGTTAAAATTTTACTAACGTAATAATTAGGAGATTGCATACCTTCATCCTCACGGACTAAAACAACACTTACCGCTACCTCCGATACCGCTAAGTAGATCAACAATTGTTCGCCTTCCTCCGATTTTGACAGTAGCAGAGGATTTGACAAATACCTTTTCAAATCCCTCAAAGCCTGCTGACATTCCTTGGTCTATTCGAAGTTCTTCTTCTTTTTGAGCAGTGAAAAGAAATAATGGTATTTCTCTAAAGACCGGGAAATGAATCTTCTCAAAGAGGCCAGTCTCCCTGTCAACCTTTGAACCTCTTTCATGCTTGACAGCTGATCCGGGATGTCTTCGATGGCTTTAATTTTATCGGGGTTAACCTCGATCCCCCTTTGTGACACCAAGAATCCCAGTAACTTACCGGAGCTGATCCTGAACGCACACTTATTGGGGTTAAGCTTCATGTTGTGCTTTCTTAAGATGTCAAAAGTTTCTTGCAAGTGTTGAAGATGAACACATGCGTTCCAAGACTTAACCAACATATCATCTATGTAAACTTCTGTGGTTTTCCTTATTTGCGTCTCAGGCATTTTGTTTACGAGCCGCTGATACGTGGCTCTGACGTTCTTTAGCCTGGAGGGCATCACATAATAACAATATGTGCCAAAGTTCGTTATGAACGAAGTTTTTTTCTGGATCCTCGGGGTTCATCTTGATTTGGTTGTACCCATGTAAGCATGGAGGAAACTCATTAACTCGTGCCCGACCGTTGCATCAATCGATTGATCAATGTTTGGCAATGGGAGCGAGTCTTTTGGGCATGCCTTATTTAAATCCTTATAGTCTACGCACATGCAAAATTTATTATCCTTCTTTGGAACTACTACTACGTTAGCTAGCCAGTCAGGATAATTTACCTCTCGGATTGAACCGATATCAAGCAAGCGAGTTACATCTTCTTTGAAAAATTTATTTCTGACCCTGTCAATAGGATGTTTTTTCTGTCTTACCGGAGGGATGTTGGGATCCAAGCTTAGTTTATGCACGACCACTTCTGGAGGGATACCTGTCATATCTGTATGCGACCACAAAAAACAATCGACATTAAATTTAAGAAATTCGATAAATCCATACCTGAGCTCGGGGTGTAGTCCTGTTCCCAAGTGGAACTTCCTCTCCAAGAACTTTTCGAACAATGCGACTTGTTCAAATTCTTCCGCTGTGGATTTTGTTGCATCCGTCTCTTCTGGTACCTGGAAATATCTTGGTACCTAATAGGATTCCGACAACTCTTCCCCTTGGTTAACTTCACTCGGCTCGGGAGCAGGCGCCGGTTCCTGTAATTGCTATGCCACATGCTCCGTCCCTTTGGTACTAGAAATTGAGATTGCATTCATCTCCCTTGCTGCCAGTTGGTCACCTCTTATTTGTTTAATTCCCTCGGGAGTTGGGAATTTTAGCAACCGATGATATGTTGATGGCATAGCCTCCATATCGTGCAACCATAGTCTCTCAAGGATAATATTGTAACCTATATCTCCGTCTACTACCTCGAAAAGGGTCGTCTTCATCACCCTCTCGGCATTCGTGGGCAGCAGGATCTCTCCCTGGGTTATCACGCTTGCCAGATTAAACTCGGCGAGGAGTTTCGTGGCCGGAATAATACTTTCGATGAGTTTGGCTTGCTCCAACACTCTTCACTGGATGATATTGGACGAACTTCCTGGGTCCACCAGAACACGCTTAATTTTAAAATCTAAAACATTTAGAGAGATTACCAGGGCATCGTTATGTGGTAGCAACAGTCCATCCGCGTCTTCCTCCGTGAAAGTAATGTCGTCCTCGGAGACTTCCCGGAATCTCTTACTGTAGGTTACCAACACCTTTGTCTTTTTTGCCGCAAAAAATGTCACACCATTAATCTCGTTCCCCCTGAAATCATGTTGATCATCAAACGTGGAGGATCCTCTCCTTCTTTTGAAGGCTCCGCATTATCGCAGTTGCAGCCTTAATTATTTTTAGCCCGATCACTCAAGAATTCCCTGAGATGGCTATTTTTCAGCAATTTCGCCACCTCTTCGACGCAGATGCCGGCAGTCCCCAGTCCAGTGACCGTTTGTCTCGTGGTATTCGCACCACAAATTAGGATCCATTTGGCTGGGATCGGATCTCATTGGCTTCGAGAATCGTGCTTCTTTAATGTTCTATATAGCCGACACCAGCTCCACTACAATGTCGTTGAAGTTGTATTCAAAAATCCTGGGGTAGGAAGAATCTCGAGAACCAAATGTCTCCTTGTCCTACAATGACCTGTTATTCCGGCCGCGATCAGCTCTCCTATCGGTAGCGAATCTATCCGGTGACCGAAAACCTTTGCCGCATCCTTTGGCCCGTTCATAGGGCAAAAATCGACCCCTTGAAGACCGTCGATCTGTGTCGAAATCATCCTTTGATTTCTCTTTATTCTTTTCTCGAATCCCGACCCTTGGCCAATGCCGGGAAACCGAGTTGATCATCCTCAATTCTTATCTTTGACTCGTACCGGTTATGAATATCCGCCCAAGTTGTTGCTTGGAACTCGAGCAAATTTTCTTTCAATTTTTGGGAAGCGTCGAAACTTCTCAGATTCAGACCTTTGGTGAATGCTTCAACTGCCCATTCATCCGGTATAGCCGGTAGTAACATCCTTTCCTTCTGGAATCTGGTCACGAACTCCCGCAATAATTCGGACTCTCCTTGTGCAATGCTGAATATGTCGGCCTTTCAAGCCTGTACCTTTCTGGCCCCGACATGGGCATTGATGAAAAAGTCCGCGAGCATCTCAAAGGAGTCTATGGAGTGCTCGGGAAAAAGCGAATACCACGTGAAGGCTCCCTTCATAAGGGTCTCCCCGAATTTCTTCAGTAAGACCGACTCAATCTCGTGGGGAGCTTAATCGTTCCCTTTCAGTGTCATTGTATATGTGGTGATGTGCTCCTGAGGATATGAAGTCCCATCATACTTCGACACGTCTGGCATTTTAAACCACTTCGGGATCAGTTCTAATGCCATGCTTTGTTTGAACGACAACTGTGTATACTTCTTTGAGTTTGGCCCTTTCAGCACTGGTGGTGCGCCCGTAATTTAATCCATTCAGGCATTTATTTCTCTCATAAACCGCATGAGTTCGATTTTAAAGGGATCACTCTCGTTGTTGTGACCAGATTCGCTACCGTTCCCCCGGCCTCATCGAAGTCGACCTCGCCCCTCGGGGTGTTGTTGTCGACCCTCTGCGTTGTTTGATTTGTGGGAGCACCGGGAGGAACTGGACCTCGTCTACTTGTGTTGTTGGAAGCACCTGACAACGCCTGCTTCAACTCCGTCATGACCTGATCCTGTCGTGTGAGATGGCCTATAATGGCCGCTTGTTGCTCTTTCAAGATCCTCACTATTTCGACGACGTGCTCGTCTTCAGCATCATCAGGAGTTGCCTCTCGAACATGTCGCAGATATCGTCCGTCGTGGACCAGCATGGCCTCATCCCCTCATTGCGGGTATCACTGATTGAATCCTCGTGCTGAGGCTGATTTTCATGGGCCTCAACATTGTGTTCGATGTTGACACCGATATCTGCCATTTTCTATGAGCTTTTGCTAAGAACAAATAATCAAACGAGTTAGTAATAGATGCAAGGATAAACTCAATTACACAACTGTCTAAGCCCCACAATGGCGCCAAACTGTTTACCCGTAAAATGATACAGTTGAGTTTATACGTGATTTATAAATAAGTGAATTAATTTGATCCCAAGATGATAAATAAATTAGACAAAAATATAGAACTTAGCCTTGAGGTTGAATGAACAAGAAGATAAAATTGTATTGAACTCTGAACAGAGTGTAGTATATGTTTTTCAGAAAATTCGTGTCCCTTACAATGATAATAGAGCTCACTATTTATAGTTATACCTAGGGAAAAAGGTCTTAGGATCAAACCCCTCTTTAATGATAATTATGAGAACCATTGAAGAATGTGTAACGGTAGGCAGTGAATGCCATATTCTCTGTAACGGACCATATACTTAATGCTGTGAAATATTCTCTATTAAATGCTACCGGGTGGAAGATATTTATCTCGTCTTTATGAATATCATTCTTTCCGGTAACAGACAAGATCGTTGCCTTCGGACCCCACTATCTTCTGTCTTCGGCTCTACTTGTCACTTTCTCATTCAATCATTTAATATAAACATATTTTGTCTGGTAAAACGAGTCAGAAAGAGTAACTGGTTTAGATGGAATGCACGAGTCAAAAAGAGTAACTGGTTTAAATGGAATGCACCAGATTGTAACATGTGTAAACATGATGCCAAATATTATACTTAGTGAGGTTAATAGTGGGTTGAGGAATAGTTATATAGTATATTTAGTATAGTTTACCGGGCATATGTGGCTTTTCTGAAAGTAAGGAAACTGTGGGCTGGTGTGGCGGCCGCCTTATTTGTCCCTTCCTCTCAAATTGGCATTTGCGTTTGCTGCTTGGAATTTTGCTTTTGTATCTCTCAAAATTTCTGCCCTCCATGGCTTCGCCGTCTGATTCTGCTGAGTCGTAAGTTACTTTAACTGCTCGCTGTAAATCTTTCTTGCTCGTATAAAATGCGATTGGACAAATAGAGCGTTTCTGAATTTGTGTTTTTGCTTTGTTGAAGGCAAGTTATAAGGAGGAGAAAAGGACCCGCGTTTGAGTATTTGGTTCCACTTGTTTATGCACCTGTCCTTCCCCTCAGTTAGTTTTTGATCTATCCAATTCTTGCTTATTTGATATTCTTTTCAGATGGATCTGCTTTCTTATCATTCATAGCTCTCTGCATTGATGTTTTTGGGTTTTTCAGTTAGGATAGCTCTGAGGCACAAGCCAGTTCTTAGGGATCGTTTGTTCTATGGTGTTTTGGCTGGTGCATTTGCCCATGGCACTTATTTAGTGTATCCTTTCGTTCCTCCATTTTAACATTGCTCACAAATTTTCTGAATGCTTATGTTTTAATACAAGTCTATAGTGCATAGAATGAGTTCAAAGACATTAGAGTAATCGTACAATGGGGTTATTAGATGCTTTGTCTTGAAATAGATATGTGAAGAAAGGTTCTATTTGGTATTATAGAGTTTTTCTTTCATTTAATCATTTTATGGTGTTTGGTTGGCAATTCATAACTATTAAAGAACACCAGCTAAATGCCGTGCATGCATATTATCATATGCCACCAACCTAACCTAACACCAGAAAATGATTTAAAAAAATATTATCTCATAGGACATTTTCACATCGTACTTGATGTTGTAATCCTAAATTCTCATAAAGAAAATGTTTTAGGAATTTAAGCAAATACATTTGTTTCCAATAGAATTTCCTCCTGTATTGTACTTGCTAGGATTTTGCATAAAAGGTTCTTTAATGTTTGTAGACCTTGTAATTGGATAAAGTGCCCAGGGGTTTATAAGGTCCAGTTTGGGTTTCACTTTGATTTTGGTAGGTTTAAATGCCTCTCTATCCTCACAAGGTAGGGGTAAGATCTGCGTATACACTACCCTCCTCAGACCCCATGGTGTGGGATAATACAGGGTATGCTGATGTTGTTGTGTTGTAAATGGATCCTATTGAGACTAAAATTGGTATCTATGTGGCATTTCATTTAGTAGCAAAACCATTAGGACATTGACAATATGCTTTGGCAAGAGGATAGTTGGACTGACGGTGGAAAAGATGGGATGAGAGGAGGGACCTCTATTTGTGTATGGTAGTTGTTATTATAATAAGAGGAGGTGGAAGAGGATAAATGAGTAAGAGCAGTGGCAGGTGTGCATCACTCTGTTCTTCATAAAGTTGATTTGCTATTTCAGTTTTTAGTTAGAGAGTAGTTGGTGTTAGGTTATTGAAAAATGTCTGATAACAATGAAAAACCTGCTTGGTGCTTCCTTCTGTATTTCTACAGATTATGGAAATTCTTTTGTTCTCAAAGCATGTTAGTACGCTGGAAGAATTGTGCATGATGTTTAAGTGGAGAAGGGTAGACGGACGGGCCTATTATTTCGAACCTTGAGCTACTGACCCTCAAGAATTTCTGGGTTATCAAAAAGAATTGGCAGAATTTTTGATAGGTGAGTTCCTTCATCTAATTCAACGGTTACCAAGTTAATCCACTAGATGTAGATATAGATATGTTTGGTTGGGTTTGACCATCAACTGGAAGCCTTATCACAAATGTTGTGTGATAAACCACCATTCAAAGCCTTTGCAACTTGTTTGATAAAATTGAACAAGTAAAAGCAGAGGTACAAGGAGAATATGTTTTTCCATTATTTTAGGATTTCATATGGAATATCTTACCTTATGTGAAAAATAGCTTGAAATTGTGCATATAAACTTTAAAAATTAAGGGTATTATATAATAATTTTTGTTACCATCCAAATGCCGGAGATGACACATTTATCTCTTTTTCCCAATTAGCCAGCCTCTTTTCTTTCTTTCTTTTAAGTCCATAACGTTTCCAATGTAATGTGTTTTGACTTTAGAATATTGTGAGTACATTTACAATTGTAGCCTCAAGATCTACATCATTATAATCATGCAGTATTGCCTCAAGACCGACAGTCATTATACTCATGTAGTATTGAGAATCATTTGATTGTTGTGATAGATAGTGGTTAAGCCTATCTTTTACAACTCGTTTCTATTTTTTGTGACTTTCTTACCAGTAGTACTAGTAGCACGCATGTGCTTTCCCATCTCTCAGATTTATATTACATCATGTTGTTTAGTTTGTTTCAGTTATCGTATTCTCCTGTTATTACTATTTTGGTGCTACTCACTCTATTCCCTCCCCCCCTTTTTTACCCCCTCTTTCTACCTTTTTCTTCTTCTTTCTCTCCCTCTGCTTCTTATTGTTCTTCTTCTTCTCCATCCTACTTTCCTGAGCCGAAGGTCTATTGGAAACAACCTCTCTACCTTCACTAGGTAGGGTAAGGTCTGCGTAAACATTACCCTCCCCAGACCCCAAGTATGAGAATATACTGGGTATGTTGTTGTTGTTGTTGTTTTGATTAGGAGAAGATGTAGACTTTTGAAACTTGTGGTTTTAAACATGCCATAACATTTGTGTGGCTATAAAACTTTTGAAACTGTAGTCTTAAAATTGTCATAACAGTTGTGTGGCTATAAAAGCTTGTCAGTTAGGGTAAAATGGGAAGTTTAAGTTAAATTATTTCCAAATTTAGATCTTCCTGTCACGACCCGAAATCCCAACCGCGGGACCGTGATGGCGCCTAACGTTCACTTGCTAGGCAAGCCAACATTACCTACACATTATTCATTTTAACAGGTTTTAAAAATAGTTAAATAAGAAATAAAGACCGTAGAACTTCAAAATAGATATGATAAATCCTAATATGCCGTCTAGTCAAACCCCCGGAATCTGGTGTCACAAGTACATGACCTACTAATACAAAATACTACATCCAAGGTCTGAAATAAAAATACAACTGTCTGAATGAAATAACATTGCAAGAAATAAGAAGGGGACTTCAGGGTCTGTGAACGTCGTGCAACTCTACCTCAAGTCTCCGTGATAGAATAGTCTTAGCAAGCCTCTACTAACTGCTGTTGGGACCAACACCCGAATCTACCAAGAAGTGCAGAAGTGTAGTATGAGTACAACCGACCCCATGTATTCCGTAAGTGCCGAGTCTAACCTCGACGAAGTGGTGACGAGGCTATAACAAGGCACTCACTATAAACCTGTACGAGTATAAATGAAATAACAATAAAACAGAGAAAACAAGTATAACATGAAAACGGGTCACCTTGCATATACGTCGAAGTGTCCCAACCCCGCTTGCTTAACCCATGACTACGTATATACACTCGTCACCTTGCATATAGTCGTCTCCACAGATAAATTAAGTAGTAAATAGACCAATCAAGTCCTAATTCTCTCAAGTCAAGGTTAACCACGACACATACCTCTTCCCACAACCAAATCAATGATCAGCCATGGCTTTTCCTTTAGAATAAGCCGCCAAACCAATCAAATCTAGTTAAATATAGATCAAACAATTCAAAATAAGCTTTAGAAACTACTCGCGAGTGAAAAAGATTCAATCTTTAATGAAATGAGAAAATGTCAACCCGGGGCCCGCTTGGTCAAAATCCTAGATTCAGACCAAAGTCCGATTACCCATTCACCCCCAAGCCCGGTTATGTGATTTGTTTCGAAATCCGATCTCAATTTTTACAAAATCCTTAAATTCTACCATGAAATTCATAGATTTAAGGTTAAAATCAATGGGTGATTATGGAAATACATCAAAACTAGTTAAAAAGTACTAACCAATGAAGTTGAGATGAAAATCTCTCCAAAATACTCTCTAGTCCGAGCTCTAGCTTTCAAAAATGGTGTAGAATGATAAAATCCCGACTCTCAGCTTTCATTTAACTGGGCGTCAGGTGTTCTTTGCGTAGGCCCAATGGCCTTCGTGTTCACGAAGTCTCCATCGCGTTCGCGAAGGCTAGTCCCCAGCCAAGCCTCCGCGTTCGCGTCCCAGGGGTCGCGTTCGCGATGAAGACCACCTGCCATCCCCCAGACTTCCCCAAGCCTACGCGTTCGCGTGAGGGCTTTCGCGTTCGCGAAGAGCAATTCCCCAGGCCTCGCGTTCGCGATCCACCTCTCCCGTTCGCATAATGTACCAGCCCCAACCCAAATTTTTTCCCTTCGCGATCACGAGAGTGGCTTCGTGATCGCAAAGCACTGAGCACCAACAGAAAACCAGCAAATCTCACAAATCCAAAAATGGTCCGAAACCAATTCGAAACTCACCCGAGCCCCTCGGGCGCCAAACTGAACATGCACACAAGTGTAATAACATAATATAAACTTGCTCGCTACCTCAAATCATCAAAATAACATCAAATAACAAGAATCGATCATCAAGTCTCAAGATTTTAACTTGAAAACTCATTTTTCACCGTCTTTCACATATTGTGTCGAAATGCGCTCGGGTCATCTCGGACCCCAACCAAACGTGCGTAGAAGTCCAAAAACATCATACGAACCTACCGGAATCGTCCAAACACCGATCCGAGGTCGTTTACCAAAAACATTGACCGTGGTCAACTCACGTTGTTTTTAAAGCCAAAAATCGCATTTTCTTTAAAATTTCACGTAAAAAATTTCCGAAAAACAACTATGAGGTCTCGGAACACGGAAATAAGGGCTAGTACTCAAAACGACCTATCGGGTCGTTACACTTCCATATTTCAGAGCAGACTAAAAAAAATGTTGTCACACAGAGGGAGTTTATGATATCAAAAGCATGTGTTCTCGTCACTTTATTATTCACGTTTTTAAATTCATAAAATAGTGTTTCAACAGTGCAACAAATTTCTTTACATGAAGTGTAAGAAGTAGGAAAAAGAATGTAGAACTTTTCAGACATATGTTACTCTGTGGTGGGTCAAGTTCGTAATAGTAACTTGTTCCCAATCTGAATATTTTTGGGACCTTTTGTGATTTAGTCTGGAACTGACAAAGACTTTAAAACTCAAGTGTTTCAGTGGGTAGTAAGGCTTTTGCATATTCAAGTGATTTTCTTACCTTAATAAGTGACACTATTGCTTTTCCAGACGTTTTTCCACTTTACATTTTGCTTTCAAATTCTTTTTCATTCTATGATGGTTTCTCTTTCATCCTCCATCTTTGCCTATCTGATGATGCTCTATAACTGCAATTAAGCGTGAAACCATGGTCGTTTAATGTTTTTAAATGTGATGATACGAGCAACGGAAGACTAGGGCATACTCTCACCGTCTCTCGTCAGTTACTGCTTGGTGCTTAAAATTCCATCAGAAACTGGCTTCAATCCCGTTTTCTTGTATAACCTACTAATCTATGTAATTAGATGTTGGATTGATGTCTAAATAAAAGATGGAATCACCGTTAAAATTGAAACTATCGGTTGTATTGAGTTGCTCCCCATGGTGACTGAAACCTTTTGGTGATAATCTGATCCAAGATAGTTACTGATGAGAGATTTCTGGTTTGATGATTGTGATAATTAAAGAACAACAGATTTTAGTGAAAGAAGCTAATTCTAGGTTGATTTTTTTAGTTTAAATATACAGAAAAGATACAATCAGTATTACTAAAGGTGCGCTTAAAGCGCACTTAAGCCCTGAAGCGAGTCGCAAAACATGTTGAGTGCTTCGCCTCACTTAGCAGATGCTTTAGTGTTGTCATCAAGACTCTAAGACATAATTTTCGTTGCCAATGAGCGTAATTCTGAAGAGTAGACACTAAACAATTGATATTTTACTTTATCGTATTTTTTTTTAAATTTCTTTGTCCATATATTTGCTATTCATGCTTATAATTGTAAGTCTTGAACTACATATACATATACATATTTGTATTTTTTTTTTCTCCATTTGCGCCTTTATTCACTAAAGCCCATGCTTTATTTGCGCTTTGAGCTTAAAGCATAATGGACCTTAGAGCTCAAGAGTACAGGAGTAACATCTATTGTGCATCGAAGAAGTCGAAAAGGGAATCAAATTTTGTTGCTGCTTTTGTTTCTCTAATAGAATTATGGATAAGCGCTTTTTACTTAGAGGTTTCAAAAAGAAGGAAGAACATATGTTTCTAGTCGAGATGAGGCCCAACTATCCTCTTCTTTGCAAAATAGAGAGACGTCGAGTACCTCATTCGCGAATTGTTTTTGATCCAGTAAAGAAGAATGTTTATTATGATACACCAATCCATCTCTGTTAGCCATAAATCTGACTAAGATGCTAAGTTGCTCGGACTCGGGTGTGGGTGTCTTACACGAGTGCAGATTTAGAGGTCGGATCTTTTATAATCTAAATTCTAAATTTTGAGATTCAGGGGGTGCATACCAGATAGTCGGATACGGGTGTAGAGATTCGACTAAAAATAATTCAAATATCTAAAATTAAATTTATAAAAATGTGTCTAAATTATGACACAATATGTGGAAAACTTACAAGGTATTCTGAGAAGGAGAAAATATTAGAAGAGAATCCGAGGAGATAAAAGAAAAAAGACTGACATGGAAATTTCTATATACAAGGTATTCCATTTTCTTCAATTTCACCCTAACTTTTGCTTTGGTTTCAGAAATCATTGCGTCTCTTCTTAAAAGAAATTATTGTATGTCTCCGGAAAAAATCTGTTGATTTTGCTCGATGTATCCAAAATCAGTTAACTAGATCCGGTATGGACCCCACACCCACACCCACGTCGTGTCGACGCGGGTGGCACCGAAAATGAAGAGTACGAGCAACTTAGCTAAGATGTTTATATCTAATATTAAATTTTCCATCAATTGTGAGGATGCCTAACAGAACCAGTTCTTTTCCCTAGTTGCATCGATCTGAATGTTGATAATCAAAAAAATAGTTTTTAAGGTCTGAATGCTGATACCCAATACTATTACCGTATTACGGGTTGTTTGGTACTAAGATTAA
Source organism: Nicotiana tomentosiformis (assembly GCF_000390325.3). Classification (NCBI taxonomy): domain Eukaryota; kingdom Viridiplantae; phylum Streptophyta; class Magnoliopsida; order Solanales; family Solanaceae; genus Nicotiana; species Nicotiana tomentosiformis. The sequence continues at coordinate 63,541,594 of NC_090816.1, read as the reverse complement.
TTATACATGGATTATAATGCAAAGATTAGTTATGTAGGTATTAGTAATACATGGATTCGTGATACATGAATTATTTCTTGTTGGGTGTTTGGTTCATTGCACTAAAACTAGATATACAAGATATCATTTAAAATATTTATTTATTGTTTCAAATAAAAATAAATGAGTGTACAATTATACCTTTGGATGCTTGACCTTCATTGGCTCCTAGAGAAAAGACAACGATAATTTTATCCCTTTGATGTTTTATCCATGTATTAGTTATACATGGATTAGTTATTCCATGTTAATTAGTGTATTAAGTCATACGTGGATTAATTATCCTGATTTGCAAAACACAACCACACTGTATAAACTCAATACAAAGTTTTATACACCGATTAATTCTCTTATACAATATACCAAACGAGAGGGTCTCCCGGAAACAGCCTCTCTATCCCTTCGGGGTATGGGTAAGGTCTGCGTACACTCTACCCTCCCCAGACCCCACTAGTGGGATTCTACTGGGTTGTTGTTGTTGTTGTTGTAATATACCAAACGCCCCCTTATAGTGGTTATGTCGAAATAGCGTTGCTGATAGTATAGAATTTAGATCTCTTTAGCCCTGTGATTGAGGAGGGATGCATGCTTCTTACTGTGAAATTTGTCATTAATCATGATCTGATCATGTATTTGAGAATGCTATTAATTTGCATATTTTAAGGCTCTAGTTATTCTAGTCTGAGAAGCGTAAAAAGTGTATGATGAATGAGGAGAAATGATGTCCCCAGAATTACGTTTTTTAGCATAACAAAGTTATATTAGAGGAAGTAGAACTTTTAGTCCTTGCTGGTTTTTTCTTTACTATTTTTATTTTTTTGATGAAGGGGAGCCTTGGAGCAGTGTTATCAAAGGGCCGCTTAAAGCGCGCTTAAGCCCCGAAGCGAGGCTCAAAAAATGTTGAGCGCTTTGCCTTGTTTAGTGCGCACTTCAGTATTGCCATCAAGGCTCTAAGGCATACTTTTCCTTGCCAATGAGCATTATCCTGAAGAAGCGAAACTAAACAATTGATATTTCACTTTATTTTAAATTTTCTTCAATTTCTTTGTCCATATATTTGCTTATAGATATTAGTCTTGGACTACACATACATATTTGTAGTTTATTTTCTATTTGCGCCTTTCTTCTTAAAAGCTTATGCTTTATTTGCGTTTTGCTCTTAAAGCCTCAACAGACCTTAGAGCTTTTTTGCGCTTTTCGCCTTTGATAACACTGCCTTGGAGCAACGGCAAAATCGTCTCCATGTGACCTGTCAGGGTCGAGCCATGGAATCGGCCATTGACGCTTGCGACCGGTAAGGTTGCTGACATTACAACCCCATGGTGTGTGGCCCTTTCCCGGACCCTGCGTGGACGTGGATGCTTTGTGCACCGGGCTGCTCTTTTTTATTATATTTTTGATAGGAAGGTAAAGAACAAAAAGGACTCTACCCTCAATTCTGCAGGGAGTTTAAGAAGTCTATAAAAGTATTCACATCATAAGCATCTTTTAAATTGCATCGAGTACAAAAGCTGTAAGACTTGAAATTTCAGACATGCTAAGGATGTGTATCTGTTCTCAGGGCATCTATTGTTTCTTTCTTTCTAAACTGACCAAAAATACATAGTGATGCTGCGTTCCAGATGTATTTGAGCTTCTTCCCAATCCGTTACACCAACTCTTCACTGTCTTCTATAGAAGCCGGATCCACCCACTTCACCCCAGCTACATTTAGGAACATGGTCCATACCTCCCATGAATATCTCTACAGTGCACGAATAGGTGTCTGGGAAACTTTGATTCACATAGATAACATTTGTGGCACATACTAAAACCACTTCATTTCAATCCTTTGGTCTTTGCTTTTGTTGATAGCTATCTTAGAGATCTTGGTATGTTATCTTCTTATATTAGACCTTTGGCCATTCAAATCCTATAATTCCTGTTTTAAGTTCTCCCTTTTCATATCATATACAAATTTCTAGATCATGCAAAATCTAGTCAAATGCAAATACGGAGTTCAGATAGTTCTATGTTACGAAAGAAGTTCTTATTTATAGTATGAGGAAGTGCTCTGATAGTCAACCATTTCTCATTGCTTTCACAAGTTTTTTTCTAGAATTCCTGTGGTGAAAGGTAATCTTGTTCGGGACAATTTTTAAACCTTAGAAAGTGAGCACAAGGAGCTCCTAGCACATTACCTGTTTAGACTCGGTGCGGTTTACTCTATGTAGCCGCTGTACTTTTGCATGCCAACATGCAAGTTATTGCTGCTCAGAGAACAAAGCTAGTCTGGGGATTTTTGTTTCGCCAAGGTTCAATAGAATTAATTTTGCCCACATATTGAGCTTTATGCGTAAGTGTGCTACAATAACTCAGTTTTTATGAGGTGTTACTTTGTCACTCTTACCTTAGATAACGAGAAAATGGAGAGCTACATTTTTTTGACAATGAATGCACAGTTTCGATAAAGTAAAACTTTTATTTGATTATCATGCTTGTAGCGTCCTGACTGCAGCAACAATAATCAAATGGTTATTCTTGGGTTAAGTGAAATTCAAGGTAATGCGAAGAATTCAACCTAATAACTGTTGTGCAACCTATACCTGACATGAAACATTATGAATTTGTATGACCCTAGCAGAAAGGTTCCAGTGTGAATAAGAAATGTCTAGCATTTTCTATACATGTACCTTGAGAAGTCAAACATTAAGACTTGAGTATTGAGCTTATCTCATCTATGGGAATTGTCATGAGATTCTTGTGTATTGAAACTGCATCTTGTGTGTGCATGTATGTGTGTGCGTGTCTTTGTGTTAGATGGTCTGTAATTAGACAACGCTATGATAGTATCAAGTTCTCAGTTCTTTCTCTTTGAAGTATGATGCATATACTTCTCTGATACCATTTATCAACTGTATCTATTTTCTTTGCTCTGGGGCTATTGTTTATTTTCCTTAATAGACATTTCAGTACAGATCTATATGATGCTGAGAGCAAGTGATACCTGGAGATATCTTCTTTGGTTAGTGTCCTACAGCAACTTTAAACGAGATGCATGCATTTTGATACTCTGATGGCATTTCTTATAACATAAATTTATGCTGCAACTTTAGCTATTTTAAGGGATTTTACTTATTTTGCTGAAACAACTTGTAGCTAAGGAACTTCACAGTTTGGAATTGCACAAGGTTGATTTCTTAATTTATATATGTTGTTTCATATTGTACCATATCACTTTTTTCACCCTTTCAAATTTCCTTCTCAACCTGAGCAAAAAAGAGGAAAGTATAACTTTTTTCTTAACCTGCGTTTGGTTTTCTTCTCGCCAAATTAATTGCTAAAACTGATATTAGAAAGGATAAAGGTTGGTTCCTACTTCCTAGCTATAGCTTTGATCATCTATTATTATCGTATTTGTCAGAAATTGCTGCTTTATTCTTTGTCTGACTAGGAGGGGGAGGGAGGGAGCTCCATAACTGTAATGATTCTTGAGTATAACCTTCACAGCAAAAGTTGGGAATACAGGTTGCATTCTTAACCCATAAGGAAATTTTTTAATGCGTGTCGGTAACACTGTATTTCGTCTTGGATTCCTCCGCACAATCTCATTTACCATTAGTCCTTGTCCTTTGATATAACATGTATTTATTCTTTTAAAAGGGTTCAACTTTCTTTCTTTCTTTCAGATGTATCGATATGTATTCAATATGTTGGTGTAAAATCACCAAGTTGTTAAAAGTTGATGAAATAAATTTAAAATCACATGACAAGAAGTTGACAGATTTACAATTTTTTGAAATTCACACTTAACAAAACATACAGCATAACGAAAGAAAAAAATTTCTATAAAGGCGATACAAATGGTTGAGAACGTCTTTTAATTATGTTAATTTGTTTTCGGGATTTTTACCTATATGTACTACATTAGAAATTTATTTACCCTCACTGTTTATGTTTTAATTTACTTACAAGTTGATATATAATTTACCAATTATATACAAATTAGTATTAATGAGTATCCCATTATATTATGAATTGAATAGGGAATTCCTTCTTCGATCTCTCTCTCTCATTCTCTATCAGTATTCTTATATTAATATCTTCTTGTGGATTAACTGAAGAAATGATACTAATGTTAAGTGAAAAAAAAAGAGAGAAGATTAGTACCTAGCAAAGTTCTTGCTTCAGATCCTATGAAAATGAGGAAGTAAATAAGAAAGAAATCAGCTTTGATGAAGAGAATCATTTTAGTTATCATTCTTTTAGCTTTTTGGAATTAATAAACAAAATAGTATTAATTAGAAGCGAGTAGATTGAATTGGAAACTATGTTAATCCATTAAAAACTTCATTGACAGCCATTAAAAAGCTTCAAAGCTTTGGATTCGAAAATGGAATTTTTATGAAATTATTTTTTGTTTAGATTGAGTGTTGTTGTAAATGATTGGGAATATCCGTTGGAGTTTATATCTCAAATTTGAGACAATTTGGTGAAGATTTGAGGTGATTTTGGTTGAAATTTCAGATTGAAACTCAAAAAGAAGACATGAACTAATTGTATATATTTTGTACGTCGAATGTAGAAACGGTATACAAAATATCTACAATATACATAAATGTATATAAGTTGTATATAAATTGTATGTAAATTGTAGTTTTTGACCGGATTCTCTGTACAAAAAATGTGTATTTATGTTGTAGATAAATTGTAGATTTTGACCGGATTTGTATATATTTTGTAAAAAACTTTTATTACTTCCTGTAAATATGAAAACTTAGACAAAATCGGGTAAATAAGTTTAAAATCTTGTATATATACAAAAAAGTCCCTTTGCTTTATGTTTTTAAGAGGTTTTTAGCTCTATCTGTTTGTTCAACATCTGTCACTTTTTTTTCTTATAATTATTATTTTTTCAGTAAATTTTCTCTGTTAAAATTTTATCACTTTATTCTACTTTTTTTTTTTGTTTTTTTTTCCTAGATATATAACCTAGTCCTAAAATTAGTATTGCAATACTTCCTACACAATTATTAATCGATTATAGTTATGATAGTCATAGTGTCATTTTTTTTTTTTGATTTTTTGATTTTATATTTGTAGACGACTTTTTTTTGTTGGTGCAATTTTTAAAGAAATTAAGATTTTTTTGCATAAAAAATTTATTATTTTAAAACCTTTTTTTGGTTCTTTCTAGTTAAATCGATGAATCCTAAAATTTATTATACTATGCTAATTATGGTATACCAATATGTAGTATACTAAGAATATTAAGAGTATCATGATCTAACAGTAATTATGATATACCAAAATTTTGGGTATACCATTTAGTTTATTCTAAAAAAGTATACCATGATTTAACACTAATCATAGTATACCAATGTACAATATACCAAAGAATATTGAGAGTATCAGAATTACCAGTGGGATATTTTTATACAATCATTAATCGATTATAATTACTAATGTGTAGTATACCAAAAATATGTGAATACCATGATCCAGCAATAATCATGGTATATCAATATATATTATACCAAGAATATCGTGTATACCATTTAACATAAAACAAAGTATATCATGATTCAACACTAATCATGGCATACCAATATGTAGTATACCAATATATTGGGTATACTATATAACAAACTCAAACAAAGTATACCATGAATCAACACTAATCACAGTATATCAGTGCAGTATACCAAGAATATTAGGTATACCATTTAACAAACTCAAACAAGTATACTATGATTAAATAATAAGCATGGCATACTTTGTAGTATACTAACAATATTAGGTATACTATTTAATATACTCAAATAATGTGTACCATGATTTAATACTAATCATGTTATACCAATATATACTATACCAAAAATATTGAGTATGTCATTTAACATACTCAAATAAAGTATACTATGATTCAAAGTATACCAAGAATTTTGAGAATACCATTCAACTCTAATCGTGGTATACTATCACCAAGAATATTGTGGATACCACATAATATACTAGTATTCGCAGTATACCAAGATTCAACTCTAATCATGGTAGACGATGCAATATATTAAGAATATTGTGTATACCATTTATACCTGATTCAATTTTAATCATGGTATACTGCATACCAGGAATATTGTGGATTATTAAATCAATAATATTGTAAATATTATTTAACATACTCAAATAAAATATATCGTAATTCAACTATAATTATGATATGTTACACAATATACCTCATGGTATACTAGTATAACAAGAATATTATGAATATCAACAAAATAGAATTCTTCACTGGTAAATATAGTATACCAAAAAATTGGAAATACCATTTAACATTAAGAAAATGCTTGATAATACAACAATTTTTTTATAGGCAAAATGGCCTAATCGACACCTATACTTGCATCAGATTTTAAAGCTGGTTACTCATCTTTTATTTTTATTTTATTTTAATACTTCTACTTGATAGAATGAGTATTAATAAACAATCTGACCGTTGATCATGCTTTTGTGGCAAAAACTAAATTGATGTGGTAATATTGCGTGCCAATTACGGTGATTAGGCGTGTGGTTACGAATATTTTGATTAAAAGAATACCAAAAGTGAAAAAAAGATTATATGAAAATGAGAAAAACCAAATTAATGTCCCCTCCTCCGGGGGCGGAGCCACACTGTCGCATACGGGTTCCGCCGAACCCACTAGTTTTGATTCAAATCTTGTATTTATCATATAAAATTCATTAAATATGTAAAAGTTATTAGTTTAGAGCTTAGTAACTTAAAAAGATTAGACCATCGAACCCATAAATGTTAAATCATGGCTCCGCCTATGCCCTCCTCCCATTTCCGCTCCACCCTTTTTGTTTCTTTCCACCTGCGACCACCTACCATCTTCTCTTCTTCACCCTCCCCAACCCCCCCCCCCCCCCTCCCCCAATTTTTTTTATTGTTCACATTGTAGACAATAAATTGCGTCAAGAAAATAATCGAGACCGAAAAAAATATCGCAACAATCATAGTATTTGATTTCAAATAATTTGAGTGTACAATCTCTATGAATCCTCTGATTCTTCTTTCAAATAGTAAATAAATTCAAGGGCTCTTGAGCTTGATCTTGAATATGTAGTTGTTGCCACGAACGATGATCTTGAATTCAACTAGCACGAACTTTGATTTGAACTCGTACTCCTTGAATCTTGATTTGTTCTTCGTTCTTGAGCTTGATCGCTTGAACTTAAACTTGATTCCTTGAAGCTTGAAACTTGTAGAGAAATTTGCGGCATTTGATCAACGAGCTCTCTCTTGCTTCTTGTTATAACTTCTGGTGTCTTTTCTGGGTTATAAAGACCCTTATTTATAGTTGTGGTAGGGAAGAGTTTTGATAAGAACAAACTCTTTCTGACCAATCAAATCGAAGTGTGACAAGGCCACATTTGATTGGGCAGAACATGTCACTTGCACACGTGGCGTGATTTCATTAGTGTTTTAATGTAACTTAGCATGCCTTGTTATTTTGACACGTGGCATGATCATATTGGCTTTTTCGCTTGACTTGGCGTGCCACGTCATATAACACGTGGCACCAAACTGGGCCTCTAGGAAGATGACATTTTGGGCTTAATGAAGTGGGCTCATCACTTTAGCCCAATTAAATGGGCTAATCCAATGGATTATGACTTATTTATTTAATCTATATATATTGAATTTATATAATTAATCCTATTATATTAACCCATAATATTTATTTGGACCAATATATCTTGAATTTAAAATATAGTCCAAATTAATTTTTGAATTTAATTTCGTAAATTTTATACGCCTACTCACCTTTCTCACTCAACTTCAACTGCAGGGAAAGGAAAATGTAAGAGCTAACTTTTGATTTTTTTTAAAATTTGTTTGCTTTTCTTTATTTTTGATATTCACATAATAAATTGTGAAATTTTTGAAGAATATTTTCTTCTGAGTGGTTCACCGAAAATGGTAGTGAGCAGGAGGCATTTTTAAGAGTCAATTTGGTGGAGAAAACGATGTCTAAAAGATTGTTTAGTTGAAGCTCGGCGGTTGAATGGGTGGAAACTCAGTTCTTTTTCTTCATATTCAATCAAAATGTATCAAATCAACTTCAAATCAATCCAAATCTTCGGATTCAGCTTTGCAGAAGTGTTTCTGCTTACCGGAAAAATCACATAACGTTAGATTTGTGTATGGTTCTAAGGATATGCGATACAATTCGATATAAATCGCGTAGAGAGATAGAAATATGTGTATCGTTAACTATGAGAATGAAAATAATGAGCAAAAAGAATGAATAAGTAAAACAAGCACAAGGGGATAACTATCAATATAAGAAGTGATCTTTTGTTGCGGCCCCCTTTAGCTTACAAGGATTCCCCCTTTTATAGAAGAGGGTCAATACAAAAAATAATAAAATAAAATATATAGTGGAAGACCCATGATGACTTGTCTCTTTCTTGATTTCCGCCAAGATTCTCTCTCTTGGTGCGGTTGCAACGGCTCTTGTCTGTGAGCCCGATACTGGCTCGAACTCGTTATTGGGTCGGGCCCTTCGGTCTTGGCTCGAGTTCGACCTTCGAGATGGGCGTCGCGCATTTCCGACCTCGAAGCAGTGCCTTGCGGATCGATTCGGTCACGGGCTCGATAGGATTATCGAGCCGACTCCTCAAGCGACCTTCGGGCTCGAGGCTCGTTAGTACCGACCTCAGAGCTTATTCCTAAAATCTCATTCTGACTTTTTAACACTCGAACTCGATCGAACGTAGGAAGACCGAAATCTATTTCGACCGTATACAGATAGTCCCCCCGTTTCTCTGAAAAGGATGTGGCGAGAAATAATATGATTTCCCAGTTGCTCGATCAGATAAACACTGATGCTTTTATCGATCCCGACCATGACGTATGTAATGCTCGATCATCTTATGCGTCTTTACAGTCCCCGACTTTATCGAGGATACCCGAATTTTTTCTTCCCCTGTGGGGATTGCCAGTTACCTTCAGTCCTTGGTGACCGAAGAAGATCAATCAGTGTTGAATGCGGTGGGGCCCACCTGTCTTTTCAACGAGGCCCAACATGCTTTGAATTGGGTAACTCTGATGGCATTTTCGCCGCTTTTTTTACACAGAGTTGTAGGTAATTCTAATGTTTCTCCTTTTGTTTGCAGGCTTCGGTGTTGCATCACGAGGCTTTTCTCCGAATCAGGGAGAAGCATGATGCTGAGGTTCGGAGCCTCACTGAGAAGAGTGACTCGTACAAGCTTCTTAGTGAAAAATTTCAAGCAGATTTGATAGCGGCTCGGGAAGAGCATGAGGAGATGGCTGAGCAGGTATACCGACTGTTCCATGATAGTGAAGATAAAAAAGAGATAACCACTAACGATCCGATTCTGCAGGTTTGGCAGAGGATCGAGCAGATTGGACGGCTTAACTCACAGGTAGATGCGCTGTTGGCCGAGGTAGAAGAATTTAAAATGTGTATGGATAACATTGCCTCGAAAAAAGGAAGCCGTCGAAGCTTAGTTGGAGGTGTCCGATGCCCAACTTCGATCTGCGAAAGAAAATGCTTTGGGGCTGATAAAAAAGATGAAAGAGCTTCAGCATCGGTTGGATTTGGCCACTTTAGATAAAGCAGATTTGGCCAAAGAACTCGAAGTGGCCAGATCTGAAGTGGTCGAGGCCAACAAAAGATCCGATGCCAAAGTGGCTCAGTTCAGGATCGATGTCGAAGTTAATCAAGCCAAAGCAGCGGGCATGGTCGAACATGCAAAGTGGCAGGCTCGGAGAGAGGCTCTCGAGGGAGTTAAAGCTCAGGGCTTCGATGTTGGGGCCAAGATTGAAGTCGCCAGGGCGGATGAGAACAGAGCTCGGAGGTTGGCCTTTCTTGAGGAGGACTCCGATGACTCGGGGGAGTCTGATGACGAGGACGATGCCGAGAATACGGCCTCCGATGAAGATTGAGTCATTTAGGGCCTTAGGTCGATCGCTGCGTTCTTTTGATACCGCTTTCGATTTTTGTATAAAGAACTTCCTTTTGGAAGAGTAGCAGCCTCTGTACAAAAAATTTGTAAATATAAATCTTTCTTCTTTTTAAAGAGAAATGGCCTTTCAAACTAAATAGATAGTTTGAATTTAAATCTCCATTGCCTTCGGGCCTTGTGGGTAGTCCCCTTTGCTTTATCGGGCTCGAGCGTCCTTTAGCTTAAATAGTCAAGTGTTTGTTTTAATTCGAAGAAATGAGTAGTTTCGCTAGAAATAATGTAGCCCGTAGGCGTAATAGTCAAGTGAGTGATTGCTCGAACTCGAAATAAAGGTAGCCCGTAGGCTTAGCAGTCGAGTGAATGATTCGAACTTGATGCAATGTAGCCCGCAGGCGTAATAGTCAAAGTAGCCCGTAGGCTTAATGGCCGAGTGAGTGATTACTCGAACTCGAAATAAAAGTAGCCCGTAGGCTTAGTAGTCGAGTGAGTGATTTGAACTCGATGCAATGTAGCCCATAGGCGTAATAGTCAAAGTAGCCCGTAGGCTTAATGGTCGAGTGAGTGATTGCTCGAACTCGAAATAAAGGTAGCCCGTAGGCTTGGCAGTCGAGCGAATGATTCGAACTCGATGCAATGTAGCCCGTAGGCATAATAGTCAAAGTAGCCCGTAGGCTTAATGGTCGAGTGAGTGATTTCTCGAACTCGAAATAAAGGTAGCCCGTAGGCTTGGCAGTCGAGCGAATGATTCGAACTCGATGCAATGTAGCCCGTAGGCGTAATAGTCAAAGTAGCCCGTAGGCTTAATGGTCGAGTGAGTGATTGCTCGAACTAGAAATAAAGGTAGCCCGTAGGCTTGGCAGTCGAGTGAATGATTCGAATTCGATGCAATGTAGCCCGTAGGCGTAATAGTCAAAGTAGGCCGTAGGCTTAATGGTCGAGTGAGTGATTGCTTGAACTTGAAATAAAGGTAGCCCGTAGGCTTAGTAGTCGAGTGAATGTTCGAACTCGATGCAATGTAGCCCGTAGACGTAATAGTCAAAGTAGCCCGTAGGCTTAATGGTCGAGTGAGTGATTGCTCGAACTCGAAATAAAGGTAGCTCATAGGCTTGGCAGTCGAGCGAATGATTCGAACTCAATGCAATGTAGCCCGTAGGCGTAATAGTCAAAGTAGCCCGTAGGCTTAATGGTCAAGTGAGTGATTGCTCGAACTCGAAATAAAGGTAGCCCGTAGGCTTGGCAGTAGAGCGAATGATTCGAACTCGATGCAATGTAGCCCGTAGGCGTAATAGTCAGAGTAGCCCGTAGGCTTAATGTTCGAGTGAGTGATTGCTCGAACTCAAAATAAAGGTAGCCCGTAGGCTTGGAAGTCGAGCGAATGATTCGAACTTGATGCAATGTAGCCCGTAGGCGTAATAGTCAAAGTAGCCCGTAGGCTTAATGGTTGAGTGAGTGTTTGCTCGAACTCGAAATAATGGTAGCCCGTAGGCTTGGAAGTCGAGCGAATGATTCGAACTCGATGCAATGTAGCCCGTTGGCGTAATAGTCAAAGTAGCTCGTAGGCTTAATGGTCGAGTGAGTGTTTGCTCGAACTCGAAATAAAGGTAGCCCGTAGGCTTGGAAGTCGAGCGAATGATTCGAACTTGATGCAATGTAGCCTGTAGGCGTAATAGTCAAAGTAGCCCGTAGGCTTAATGGTTGAGTGAGTGATTGCTCGAACTCGAAATAAAGGTAGCCCGTAGGCTTGGTAGTCGAGCGAATGATTCAAACTCGATGCAATGTAGCCCGTAGACGTAATAGTCAAAGTAGCCCGTAGGCTTAATGGTCGAGTGAGTGATTGCTCGAACTCAAAATAAAGGTAGCCCGTAGGCTTGGAAGTCGAGCGAATGATTCGAACTCGATGCAATATAGCCCATAGGCGTAATAGTCAAAGTAGCCCGTAGGCTTAATGGTCGAGTGAGTGATTGCTCGAACTCGAAATAAAGGTAGCCCGTAGGCTTGGAAGTCAAGCGAATGATTCGAACTCGATGCAATGTAGCCCATAGGCGTAATAGTCAAAGTAGCCCATAGGCTTAATGGTCGAGTGAGTGATTGCTCGAACTCGAAATAAAGGTAGCCCGTAGGCTTAGTAGTCGAGTGAATGATTCGAACTCGATGCAATGTAGCCCATAGGCGTAATAGTCAAAGTAGCCCGTAGGCTTAATGGTTGAGTGAGTGATTGCTCGAACTCGAAATAAAGGTAGCCCGTAGGCTTGGCAGTCGAGCTAATGATTCGAACTCGATTCAATGTAGCCCGTAGGCATAATGGTCGAGTGAGCGCTTGTTCGAATTCGATCCTGTTTGCATAATAAATCTTGAACATAGAATATCGGTAAAGAAGAGAGCTTTCTTTTCAAGTCATTATACATGGGTTCATGTTTTGCGTTAGGGCTCGGGCCAACTGCATAAGCATGGTTCGTTTTGACCATTTGGCCCTTACAACGTTTCCCATTGAGACACTGTTTGTCATGAAATAACGAAGTAACTTCCTTTGCACCGAACTTGATAATCATCACAGATGCGTTCAATGATAAATCCCCTCAGTGTACGAGGTTGATTTTAAAGAGGCCTCGGATACTCAACAGTAGTATCGTTTCCGCTATATGGCTGGTATCGATCTCTGGTCGACTTTTCCTTTTTCGTAACGGACCTAGAAATCAACTGGTCATCTTCGACTCTTATTTTGGATTGATATTGATTCTGCACATCGGTCCAAGTAATAGCTGGGTACTCGATCAGATTTTGCTTCAGCCGCCGTGAAGCCATCGAGCTCCGCTCGTTTAGACCTTGAGTGAAAGCTTGAATAGCCCAATCGTCTGTGACTGGTGGTAGATCCATTCATTCCATTTGAAAACAAGCTACGAACTCCCTTAGCATCTCGTTACCCTTTTGTATTACCTTGAACAGGTCCGACTTTCTAGTTTCGACATTTATGGCTCCGACATGTGGTTTTACGAAGCAATCTGAGTTTGGCTCTGCAACTGAGCTCTCGCTATTTGCTGGGCTTGTAATATCTCGAAGATCATCCGTAAGCTGACTCCGATCTCCTCCACATTATGGGTGTCTCGAGCTACGGATCGAGTACCGCCCTGAATGCTTCTTTCCGGTTCGAAACGCTGATTCGCCTCTAGAGCTATTTGTGAATTGACATCTAATGGTACTTCGGCTCGAATTTCGGGTGCTTCGATTCGAGCCTTAGTGCCATCATCGAGTGGCCTTTCGGCCCCGGGTGCCAAGTTGTTGGTTTCATCTTGAAGGCCGGCTTCGTGGTCAATAGGTGAAGCCATTGCTGATTTGAAGTTGCAAACTGGCGTGTACTTTAGAATTATATCAAACGATCACTGTTACCCTTAGCACCACGGTGGGCGCCAAACTGTTTACCGGAAAAATCGGATAACGTTAGATTTGTGTATGGTTCTAAGGATATGCAATACAATTCGATATAAATTGCGTAGAGAAATAGAAATATGTGTATTGTTGACTATGAGAATGAAAATAATGAGCAAAAAGAATGAATAAGTAAAACAAGCACAATGGGATAACTATCAATATAAGAAGTGATCTTTTGTTGCGGCCCCCTTTAGCTTACAAGGATTCTCCTTTTATAGAAGAGGGTGATTACAAAAAATAATAAAATAAAATATATAGTGGAAGGCCCATGATGACTTGTCTCTTCCTTGATTCCCGCCAAGATTCTATCTCTTGGTGCGGTTGTAACGGTTCTTGTCTGTGAGCTCGATACTGGCTCGAACTCGTTACTGGGTCGGGCCCTTCAGTCTTGGCTCGAGTTCGACCTTCGAGATGGGCGTCGCGCATTTCCGACCTCGAAGCAGTGCCTTGCGGATCGATTCGGTCATGGGCTAGATAGGATTATCGAGCCGACTCCTCGAGCGACTTTCGGGCTCGAGGCTCGTTAGTACCGACCTCAGAGCTCACTCCCAAAATCTCATTCCGACTTTTTAACACTCGAACTCGATCGAACGTAGGAAGACCGAAATCTATTTCGACCGTATACAGTTTCCAACAAGAATCTAAACACTCTCTTGAATTTGAGCATAAAATTACGAGTTCAATTCAAAGCCACTTTCAGAATTTCACGGATATGAATTTGATGATTCGAGTTCTAGGTCAAGTTCGTATTACTAGTAACAATTATTGCTCACAATCAGTGTGTTTCTTCAGTTTAACAACAAAAATCACGTCCAGATTTCCAAATCCTTTTATAGAACCCAATTTTTGAATATGGAATTTCCGAATCAAGTTCTTCAATGGATGTCGAATTTTGTTACTCAAATTTGAATTGTTAACAGAAACTATTGATTTGTTAATGCCTTTAACAAACAGTTTCCAGCTTCACATCACAAATATCTTCAAATCTTCTCAAAATTTTAGAATCTGAGTTGTCAATAGAGATGAAGTTTTTCAAAGAGAGTTTTGAGAAATAGAAAAGAGAAGAAATTAGAATCTTTTTTAATTGGAAAATAAATTGTGGGAAGGAAATGGGGCATGCAGGTGGAATTAGATTTTTGGAGTAGGGACGGGTCATTAATTTACGTCAGTTGGGTATTTCTGTCCTTACCCCCTATAGAAGTTATCTACTAATAGGTTGTTTGCTCAAATTTTTTTGGGATTCAAAAGTTTTTTTTTTTCTGCACGTGGGGAGGGCAGTGGTCGCAGGAGCGGAGTGATGGGCGTAGAAGAGGAAGTTTGCGCAGGTACGATGGGCAATTCCGCACCTGCGATGGCGCAGATACGGGGGAAAGGACCGCAAAAGCGGAGGCCCAGTTCCAGTGGTTCACCGCAGAAGCAGAATTTTGGTCATTTCTGTGACGCCACAGATGCGGTTAAGTGTCCGCAGAAGCAGAAGTGCTGGACAGAATGTTTACAAGCAAGAGTTCGTGATTTTGGCTTCACTTTTAACATTTCAAGCACGGTTTAGGCGATTTTTGAGAGGGTTTTCAAGGGGATTCTTGAGGCAAGTCCCTTGTGCTTACTTTTAATCAATAACATTGCTTCCCTATTGATTTTTTCACCTAGTTGGTGTGAGTTTAAGGTATAAATTGGGAGTTTGAGGCTAGGGATTTGGAGAGTTTGATTTTGGGATTTGGGGGACGATTTGGTGTCGGATTTTATTAGATTTGATATAGTTAGACTCGTGGTTAAGAAGGCTTTCGAGTTTTGTGACTTTTATCAAATTTCGAGACATGGGCCCGGGAGCCGGCTTTTGAGCCGATTTTTGATTTTGATAAATAACTTAGCATTTTCTTATGGAGTTGATTCCTTTAGCACGTATTGATTATATCGCATTGTTTACGCCTAGATTCGAGGCATTCAGAGGCCGTTTCGCGAGGCAAGGGTGTGATGGAATAGAGATTTGCTCGGACTGAGGTAAGTAACAGTTCTAAATTTGGTTCTGAGGGTACAAAATCCCGTATTTCATGTCATGTATTTGGTTTTGAGGTGACGCACATGCTAGGTGATGGGCGTGTGGGCATGCACCGTAGGAATTGCGACTTGGTCAAATTCCGTGGAATCGTGTAGTTGTATAATCTGCTGTTATTTGTACATTCTTCATATATTAGAGAAATTTAACCACAAATCATGTTTAGACTACGTGTTGGCATTGTAGAGACCCACAGAGGTCGTGTACATATTGAATTATCTGCTAAATTGCTATTTGTACTCAGTCACAGATTATTTGTATATTACATCTCAGTCTCTATTGTTCATTTTTGATGCATCATATCATTGTTGTCTGGGCTGCTTATTATGACTTCTGAGAGCCCGAGAGACTAGAGAGGTTGATGACTGAGTGAGGTCGAGGGCCTGATTGTGAGGTATTATACTATAGCATATGAGTTGTCCGTGAAGATCCAGATATTATACTATAGCACGTGAGTTGTCCGTGCTGATCCAAAAATTATGTTATAGCACGTGAGTTTTCCGCGCAATACGTGAGTTATCTCAGCAGATTATAGTGCTTGGGCTTAAGGAGCCCCTCGGAGTCTGCACACACCCCCAGTGAGCGCATGTACCTACTGAGTGCAAGTACCGAGTGCCGAGTGCTGAGTGTTGAGTGAATAGGAGGGCTGAGTGAATGTGGCCCTGAGAGGATGCATTTGATTTCATATTTGTTACACTTGGCTGCCATGCATCACTACCTTTATAATTTCTGGAAGATATTACACTCTGTTTCAGTTGAACTTGAGATGAAGTTATTATTTTGGCCTTAATTGTCGAACTTGAAAGCATGCCTACTTCCTTATGTTGAAATCACTGTAATTGAACTATAACTGTGAAGCTCGTCACTACTTTCAGTTCTTTATTGAGTATTGTTACTTTCTGAGTTGGTTATACTCATACTACACCCTGCACTTCGTGTGCAGATCCAGGTGTTTCCGGACGCAGTGGGTGTTGATTTCCGCGCATAGTTGATCTTCTGGAGATTTCGAGGTAACTGCCGGCGTTTCACAGACCTTGTTTCTCCTTCCCTAACTTTCCGCTTATTGTATTTAGTTTCAGACTATATTAGACAGTGTCTTTCAGACTGGTGATGTATAAATGCTCATGTACTCAGTGACACCCTGATTTTGGGAATTTTCGCATTGTATTTTGGATTTCTATCCTATTTATGGGAAGTTGTTATCATTTAAAATATTTTAAATCTGTTTTCTGTTAAGTGTTGGAGTTATTTCATAAATTTTGGCTTGCCTAGTACCACGATAGGTACCATCACGACAGGTTAGGATTTTGGATTGTGAAAAGTTGGTATCAGAGCCTAGGTTACATGGGTCTCACGAGTCATGAGCAGGTTTAGTAGAGTCTTGCGGATCGGTACAGAGACATCTATACTTATCTTCGGGAGGCTGTCGAACCCTTAGGAAATTTCACATTCTTGTAATCTTATCATGCAGATTTGTTGGTTCCGGTAACTAAACTTCTATATTCTATTCTCTCACAGATGGTGATGACTAGGGGTGGGCGTCGGCCAGTTTGGTTCGGTTTTATGAAGTTCGGTTCGGTTTGTTTGGTTTTCGATTTTCTATTTGGTGCACCAATAACCGAACCAAAATTAGTTCAGTTTCTTCGATTTTTGCTAATTCGGTTTGGTCGATTTTCGGTTCAATTTGGTCGATTTTGAACAATAAATAATGATTCCTATTCCACTTCACGTGATGCCTTATAGAAAAAATTGCTGAACACACTTAGTCAATTCAATGACTTGCTGTTCAGAGGTTGAACAACAAAAGGCTCCAGAAATTCCATTTATAGTGTGCAACACAACTTTGAATCAATAGAAGCCAAACATATGCAAAATGCTTGATAACCTGTCAATGGATACCTGTAGTCCATCACATACTTAGCTTTCCCCACTCTACCAAGTTGTAGAATTGTCTGCCTTCCGTTCTTCTCCATAGTCAGCTGAAAGTTCTTAACTGAGCTCTGGATTCTGAGTCCTGCTCTTCCTCTCTCTCTAAAATCTAACTCATACTGTCTTGACACCTTATTGTAATGAGGAATCTTTGAAAACAGCTGATTCACTTTGTCCATATGCTCCTCCCAATCTATGGGTAGCCCGTCGAGAAAACTATGTCCTCTATGAAAACTTCGATTTTTCAGTTTAACCGAAAACCGAAGTCGTAAAATCGAGCACCGAAATTATAGAAAATATAAATCGCAAACCGATCGAATAAGCCGAAAAACGGAAAATAAAAAAATCGGGTTCAATCGGTTTTTTCGGTTCGGTCGGTATTATGCCCACCCCTAGTGAGGACACGTGCTACCGGATAAGATGGACAACCACAAGTACCACCAGCTAGGTCCACGAGAGGCCGAGGTCGCGATAGGGGTAAAGGTGCAGCTCGTACAACAGCTAGAGCAACACATGCAGATCCATCAGTTGCTCCAGCTCCGGAGCAGGTTCCAGATGTAGTTGAGCCAGTGGGGCCAACTCAGGCACCAGCCGTGCCCATTGTGATTCCAGGCCTTCAGGAGGCATTGGCCCAGATATTAACAGTTTGCACTGGTCTTGCTCAGGTGGTATCGGCTCAAGCCGTGCCAGCCACTTCTCAGGCCAGGGGAGGTACTCATACCCCCGCTGCCCTTACTCCAGAGCAGGCGGTGCAGGGACTTCAGACACCGGAGGTACTACCCGCCCAGCCGGTTGCAGCTGCTCAGGCCCCGGTGGTTCCA
The DNA here is from genome assembly GCF_000390325.3 of Nicotiana tomentosiformis. Lineage (NCBI taxonomy): Eukaryota > Viridiplantae > Streptophyta > Magnoliopsida > Solanales > Solanaceae > Nicotiana > Nicotiana tomentosiformis. The sequence goes on along the minus strand of NC_090816.1, from coordinate 63,523,345 downwards.
GTTATGGCTGATGATGAGCAGAGGAGACTTGAGAGATTTGGGAGGCTTCGGCCTCCATCATTTAGCGGTGCTGAGTCGGAGGATGCCTAGGTTTTCTTGGACAAGTACTAGCGGATGCTTCATACAGTAGGTATTCTGGAGACCAGTGGGGTCTCGTTCACTATTTTCAGTTTTCTGGGGCTGCCTTCAGATGGTGGGAGGCTTATGAGAGGTGCAGGCCGGTTGGTGCAGCACCACTTATATGGTAGGAGTTCTCCGTTCTCTTCTTGGAGAAGTTTGTGACGCAGTCTCGCAGGGAGGAGCTGCGCAGACAGTTTGAGTAGCTTCAACAGGATGGCATGTCTGTGATCCAGTACGAGATGAGGTTTTCTGAGTAAGCCCGTCACGCAGTTAGGTTGGTTTCCACTGATAGGGAGAGGATCACGAGGTTCATTGATGGCCTCACGTATCAGCTGCAATTGCTTATGACTAGAGAGAGGGTATCTGGTGCCACTTTTGACGAGGTGGTTGACATTGCTCGGCAGATAGAGATGGTTCGTAGCCAGGAACAGGGTGAGAGGGAGGCCAAGAGGCCTCGAAGTTTGGGCGGTTTTGGTGGTGTACCTTCTGGGGGGCAGTCCTACCACAATAGGGGTCGTCCTTATAGGCCCGCTCAGACGACTCATCCAGCTCATTATGGCACATCAGCTAGCCACGGTTCTAACATTGCTCATTCAGGCCAGTCTTCATTCAGTGCACTACCAGCGTAGAGTTCTCACCATGCCTCGTCCTCTTAGGCTTCTATAGATAGTTCCCCGGGCTATCCGGAGCAGCAGTTTCGTTACATGAGGGGTTGTTTCGAGTGTAGAGACTTTGGCCATATCAAGAGATATTGCCCTAGGTTATTGAGTGGGGCTCCACAGCAGAGTTCTAGGCCGATGGCACCAGCACCAGCAGTTACGCCACCCACTCAGCTAGTTTGGGGTGTGGCCCAGGCATCTAGAGGTCGCCCTAGAGGGGGAGGCCGAGCAGGGGGTGGTCAGGCCTGATTCTATGCTATCCCTGCCAGACCAGATATTGCTGCCTCCGATGCAGTGATTACAGGTATTGTCTTAGTATGTCATAGGGATGCCTCTGCATTATTTGACCCTGGTTCTACTTATTCATATGTATCATCATATTTTGCTCATTATCTGGATATGCCCCGTGAGTCCTTAGTTTTATCTGTTCGTGTATCTACGCCAGTGGGCGATACTATAATTGTGGACCGTGTATATCGGTCGTGTGTAGTGACTATTGGGGGATTGGAGACTAGAGCTGATCTCTTATTGCTTAGTATGATGGACTTCGATGTGATTTTAGTTATGGATTGGTTGTCTCCATGTCATGCTGTTCTGGATTGTCACGCTAAGACCGTGATGTTGGCGGTGCCGGGGTTGCCAAGGATCAAGTGGAGAGGTTCTCTAGACTATGTTCCCAGCGGATGGTTGGGAAGGGTTGTTTATCTTATTTGGCCTTTATGAGGGATGTTGGAGATGATACTCCTGCTATTGAATCTGTCCTGGTGGTGTGAGATTTTCCGAATGTATTTCCTACAGACCTGCCGGGCATGCCACCTGACAGGGATATTGATTTTGGTATTGACTTGGCACCAGGCACTCAGCCTATTTCTATTCCACCGTATGGTATGATACCAACTAAGTTTAAGGAATTAAAGGAGCAGCTTCAGGAACTCCTTGATAAGGGGTTTATCAGGCCTAGTGTGTCGCCTTGGGGTGCTCCTGTCTTGTTTGTAAAGAAGAAGGATGGTTTGATGCGAATATGTATTGATTATCGCTAGTTGAACAAAGTTACAGTGAAGAACAAGTTTCCATTGCCACGTATTGATGACCTATTTGATCAACTTCAGGGTTCCAGGGTGTTCTCCAAGATCGACTTACATTCAGACTATCATCAGTTGAAGATTCGGGATCCAGATATCCCGAAGACTGCTTTCAGGACTCGGTATGGTCATTACGAGTTCCTTGTGATGTCTTTTGGGCTGACCAACTCCCCAACATCATTCATGCACTTGATGAACAGTGTATTTCAGCCCTATCTTGACTCCTTCATCATTGTATTTATTGACGACATTCTGGTATATTCCCGGAGCCGGGAGGATCGTGAGCAGTACTTGAGGACTGTGCTCCAGACCTTGAGGGAGGAGAAGTTGTATGCAAAATTTTTGAAGTGTGATTTCTGGCTAGATTCAGTGGCATTTTTGGGCCATATGGTATTGAGTGAGGGGATCAAGGTAGATTCAAAGAAGATTAAAGCAGTGCAGAGTTGGCCCAGACCATCCTCAGCCACGGAGATCCGGAGTTTTCTTGGGTATTACCGTCGATTTGTAGAGGGTTTCTTATGTGTTGCAACACCTATGACCAGGTTGACCCAGAAGGGTGCTCCGTTCAGGTGGACCAAAGATTGTGAGGAGAGATTTTAAAAGCTCAAGACTTCTTTGACTACAGCCCTAGTGTTGGTGTTGCCTACTGGTTCGGGGTCCTATACGGTATATTGTGATGCGTCATGCATTGGTCTCAGTGCAGTGTTGATGCAGGACGGTAGGGTGATTGCCTATGCGTCTAGACAACTGAAGGTGCATGAGACAAACTATCCTGTCCACGACCTCGAGTTAGCAGCTATTGTTCATGCCTTGAAGATCTGGCGGCGCTATTTGTATGATGTTCCTTTGTTAAGCCCCAAACTTAGGGAGCGCGACCGACGCTCAACCGAGTGAACCTGACCGAGTAAGCCTATTAGATTTCCTTCTACCCAACTCATCCACGAATAAGGATAATACATATTTTCATTAATTAGAAAATAAGGTAATCATGTCTACAATGACAATTCATTACCATTAGTTACTCCATTAATAATTCTCAAAACACACACACACACATACCCCTTCATGGTTCAAATTGGAACAAGTGATTTAATCACAACACAACTTGTTTAACATTTCCAACACTCACACACAACCCACACTTAGTCTTCGGAGCCTCTAAAAATATCAAAGAGTACAATGATAGTGCCGACAACAAGGCTCTGGCTATACTCAAAACACGACAACACATATGAAACAAAAGATGCACAACCCCGGAATGAGATGGGGCTCACCAAGTCAGCTGGGAAGAATGAGCACTGCTATCACTGGTCAGTATCCTCCGCTGTGGAAATACCTGCATCCATTAAAGATGTAGCACCCCCGGCAAAAGGGACGTTAGTACATGTCGAATAGTGCTAGTATGAAAACCAAACACCAATTTAAGAACTCAAAAATACAGTATTAATATGATGAATCAAGGAGAATAACATAGATAGCCGATTAAACCAAAGCAAGCTTATCAAGAGCTGTCATTAACATTTATAGAATTTAAGGTGAGATTCTCTGTAATCATTTTCACACAATATATATAGGAGGGTGGTGGTGCAACAACAATACCAAAATCATACACAAAGCGGCATTGCCGCCTCACCCCAATATATGCGGGTGGAGGTGTAATTCCAATCACAATCGCTACACGATTTGGCATAATAATTTCCCCATAAATCACGACTTGGAATTATAACATGTAGGTACACAATCCATAGTTTGGAACACATCCTCAATTTATAATGCAATATAATAAGGGCATTTGAAACACGAATTGAACATATATCTTTGTCACAAAACTTATTCGGAATACTTGATTTGTAATAAATATCTTGGAACTTACAAGGATATTGGGATTCCAATTCTTAAAGAAGAGTTTAGCCAACATACCTCAATTGAGCTTCCTTAAACTCTAAAATATTCCGGAATTCTTAGCAACTTCAATCTATTTTAGAAATATAACAAGTTGAACCAAAATTAGGAAGATGATCATGGTTCTAGCTCATTTGAGCATTTTATCAAACACCAGGTGTGCATTAAGGTTTCAATGTCCTTTTACGGAGGATTCCATCATCCCACAACCCATTCTTTACCATTTTTAGCTCACAATCTTCCTACACTCTTTGATAACACATGCATGTAAAATAAACAACTCCCATACCCAAGAATTATCTTGCTAATTATCCATTCTTAGATAAATTTCAAAATTAAGGGCTAGGGTGTAAAGTCTTATCTCTAGGATGAAGACCTAGTAGTTATCCTTGTTAATCTTCAAAGATTTGAGCAAGAATTGAAGGACAATATTTTGAAGATCACTCTCTCACCCTCAAAATATCAGATTTTAGCTCAAAAATAGTACAAGTTGTCTATTTAACGAAGTAGGGTCGGGTTATAAAAACCCAAAAATGATGCTCCGGAACAGGATCTACGGTCGCATATGCGACTGCATAATGATTATGTGGTTCAGAAAATGGCCCTCCGGAACTGGACTGGTCTGCCTCACTCTGTGAATCCTCAAACACGTAAGCCCAGTTCGGCACCACGAAATATTATTTTTCCTTTGCGAAATTTTACGGGGCCTTACATTCTCCCCCACTTAGGATCATTTGTCCTCTAATGAGGGTCAAAATCTGTTATTAGCATCAAATGTGGCCTAACTGTTAATTCACACTCACCAGTAGTTTCAAAATTTGGCTAACTCCCTAAATTTCCAAAAATTTTGCCAGAGTCTCCCTTGTAACTGGGCCTATCCACCTGCTAGAGAACCCCAGAAACACATCCTAACAACATATACATTACAACGACGTAACATAACACAAAATAATACCAACTGTGCCCTCACAAGCAATATATTACCAGAAAGGAACACCCTTAACATCAATTTGTACAAATGATACATAATTCATAGAAGGTAACCCTTAGAATTTTCATAGAACACAACTTTATAAATACATGGCTATTCAAAAAAACAAGGATACTTTTTCTTCATTTCTTCCTCGGCCTCCCAAGTAGCCTCTTCAACCTGCTGGTTTTGCCATAACACTTTCACGGAGGCAATTTCTTTATTTCTCAACTTTCAGACTTGCCGATCAATAATAGAAACTGGAATCTCTTCATACGTCAATTTCTCATTAACATCAATAGTCTCAACCGTAACAATGAGTGTCGGATCTCCAACTACTTTCTTCAACATAGATACATGAAACACCGGGTGCACTAATGACATCTCAGGTGGTAGCTCAAGAATTTCTATAATCCTCAAACACGTAAGCCCAGTTCGGCACCACGAAACATTATTTTTCCTTTGCGAAATTTTACGGGGCCTTACATCCTTGTGAGGTTTTCACCGATCAGCGGAGTTTTCAGCATTTGTTTAAATAGAAGGATCTTAACTTGTGGCAACAAAGATGGTTGGAGCTACTTAAGGATTATGACATCACCATCCTCTATCATCCCGGAAAGGTCAATGTGGTGGCCGATGCCTTGAGTCGCAAGGCGGAGAGTTTGGGGAATTTAGCATATCTACCAGTAGCAGAGAGGCCTTCAGCCTTAGATGTTCAGGCCTTGGCCAACTAGTTTGTCAGATTGGATGTTTTCGAGCCGAGCAGAGTTTTGGCTTGTGTGTTTTCTCGGTCTTCTTTATATGATCGCATCAGAGAGCGCCAATATGATGACCCTAATTTGCTTGTCCTTAAGGACACAGTTCAGCACGGTGATGCCAGAGATGTTACTATTGGGGATGATGGGGTATTGAGGATGCAAGGTCGGATTTGTGTGCCTAATGTAGATGGGCTACGAGAGTTGATTCTTGAGGAGGCCAACAGTTTGCGGTATTCCATTCATCCGGGTGCTGCAAAAATATACCAGGACTTGAGGCAACATTATTGGTAGAGGAGAATGAAGAAGGATATAGTGGGGTCTGTTGCTCGGTGCCTCAACTGTCAGCAGGTGAAGTATGAGCATCAGAGGCCGGACGGATTGCTTCAGAGGTTAGAGATTCCAGAGTGGAAATGGGAGCGGATCACCATGGATTTTGTAGTTGGGCTCCCACGGGCTTCGAGGAAGTTCGATGCTATTTTGGTGATTATGGATCGGCTGACCAAGTCCGCGCACTTCATTCCAATTGGGACTACTTATACTTCAGAGTGATTGGCTGAGATTTATATCCGAGAGATTGTTCGCCTCCACGGCGTGCTAGTGTCTATCATTTCAGATTAGGGCACGCAGTTCATGTCACATTTTTGGAGAGCCGTGCAGTGAGAGTTGATTACCTAGGTTGAGTTGAGCACAACATTTCACTCTCAGAAGGACGGACAGTCCGAGCGCACTATTCAGATATTGGAGGATATGCTATGCGCTTGTGTCATTGATTTTGGGGGTTCTTGGGATCAGTTTCTGCCACTCGCGAAGTTTGCCTATAATAACAACTACCAGTCAAGCATTCGGATGGATCCGTATGAGACTTTGTATGGGAGATGGCGTAAATCTTCAGTGGGTTGGTTTGAGCCTGGGGAGGCTAGGCTATTGGGTACTGACTTGGTCCAGGATGCTTTGGACAAGGTTAATATGATTCAAGAGTGACTTCACACGGTGCAGTCCAGAAAGAAGAGTTATGCCGACAGGAAGACCCGTGATGTTGCTTACATGGTTGGGGAGAAAGTACTGCTCAAGGTTTCACCCATGAAGGGTGTTATGAGGTTCGGGAAGAAGGGCAAGTTGAGCCCTCGGTATATTGGGCCATTTGAGGTACTTCATAGGATTGGGGAGGTGGCTTACGAGCTTGCCTTGCCACCTAGTTTGTCGAGTGTGCATCCAGTATTTCATGTTTCTATACTCCGGAAATATGTTGGTGACCCGTCTTATGTTTTGGATTTCAACACAGTTTAGTTGGATGGTGATCTGAGTTATGATGTGGAGCCGGTTGCCATTTTGGACCGGCAGGTTCGAAAGTTGAGGTCAAAGGACATAACATCAGTAAAGGTGCAGTGGAGAGGTCATCCAGTTGATGAGGCTAGATGCAGAGTAGATATCCACACTTATTTGAGACTCTAGGTATGCTTCTAGACCCATTCGAGGACGAATATTTGTTTAAGAAGGGGAGGATGTAACGACCCGACCAATCGTTTTGAGAGTTGTAGCCCTGTTCCCCTATTTACTGCTTATTTTGTACTTTATATCTGTCATGTAACTTGCCGGGGTAGTCGGTTTGGGTCCGATAAGATTTTAGAATGAAATGAGACACTTAGTCTCACGGTTGAAAGCTTAAGTTAAAGTGATTGACCGGATGTTAATTTTTGAGTAAACGACTCTAGAATGGAGTTTTGATGGTTTTGTTACCCCTGCTAGGTGATTTTGGACTTAGGAGCGTGTCCGGATTGTAATTTAGAGGTCCGTAGTGGAATTAGGCTTGAAATGGCGAAAGTTAAATTTTTAAAAAGTTTGACGGGGAGTGGACTTTTTGATATCGGGGTCGGATTCTGATTCCAGAAGTTGGAGTAGGTCCGTGGTGTCATTTGTGACTTGTGTGAAAAATTTGGGGTCAATCGGATGTGATTTGATAGGTTTCAGTATCGTTTGTAGAAATTAGGAGTTTAAAGTTCATTAGGCTTGAATCTATTTGTAATTCGTGTTTTATATGTTGTTCGAGGTGGTTTGAAGGCTCGACTAAATTCGTATGCGGTGTTAAGACTTGTTGGTATGTTTGGTTGAGGTCCCGGGGGCCTCAGGGTGATTTCGGATGGTTAACGGATCGAATTGAAGTTGGATGACTGCTGAAGTCTACTGGTGTAATCGCACCTGCGGAGCTTTGATCGTAGGTGCGAGCTGAGGAGCGTGTGACACCCCGAAATTTTTTTTCGAAGTACTTAAGTGTAAGGCCTGGTAAAATTTGCAAAGAAAATAATATTTCATGGTGCCGGACTAGGCTTACGTGTTTGAGGATTATAGAACTCGGACTTTTTGGGTTGAACAATGCACGGAAAAGTAAAGGAAAATTTTTGCCGGAAATGTGCATGCGGTCCATTATGCGACCGCATAATCACTCTGCGGGCCGCATAATGGCCGCAGAATTGAGCAGGTGAGGGCTATTTTGGAAGCAGCTATGCGGTCGACTATGCGACCACATAACTGTTATGCGGTGCATTATGCGACCGTATAATAGTTATGCGGACCGCATAGTGACCGCATACATAGGCAGTTCTTTTGGCTATTTTATAACCAATTATGCGACCGATATGCGGTCCGCATAACCATTATGCGATCGCATATGCGACCGCAAAACCTGTTCCGAAGCTTCATTTTTGGGTTTTTAAAACCCGACCCTACTTCGTTAAATACACATTTTGGGTCATTTTTGAGATATAATCTTACATTTTAGAGTGAGAGAGAGTGCCCTAGAGTGAGAAGGTGTTCTTCAATAATTGTTCTTCAATTCTTGCTCAAGGTTTGGAAGATTAAGAAGGCAAGCTCACTAGGTCTTCATCCTAGAGGTAAGATTCTACACCCTAAACCCTAATTTCGAAATCATCTGAAAATGGGTAATTAGCAAGATACTTTTTGGGCATGAGAGTTGATTATTTTACATGCATGTGATATCAAGGGGTGTAGGAAGATTGTTGAACTAATCATGGTAAAGATTGGATTGTGGGATGATGGAATCCTCCATAAAAAGACCTTGAAACCTTGTGCACACCTAGTGTTTGATAAAATGCTCAAATGAGCTAGAACCATGATCATCTTCCTAATTTTGATTCAATTTGTTATATTTCTAAAATAGATTGAAGTTGCTAAGAATTCCGGGACGTTTTAGAGTTTAAGAAAGCTCAATTGAGGTATGTTGGCTAAACTTTCTCTCTTGGAATTGAATTCCATAATGTGTCCGTGAGTTTCAAAGTATGGTTTGCGTATTAAAATGTTGTGGCTTGAATCGTATTTCAAAATAAAGCTAGTATGCCAAATTGTGTGAGAAAATCTCAATATTCTTAAGACTCTTAATTGCTCATTTATGTACCTAAAGTCTTGATTGGGAATGTTTTATTGTTGATAACCTATAAAGATGGTTGGAAGTGAAATCAGTGAATTGGGGATATAAAGTGTGGACAACGTGCCAATAGTGAAAGGTATACTTGTGGCCAATGGTGCCGATGTAATGAAATAATATGAGAAAGATTATGAAATGAGCTTTGACTCAACTATTCCAATATTTACTTCGACAATATAATCGGCTAAAAGTTTATGAACTCAAGTGATGCCCATATGTGGCTGTTTTAGCTAATGCTATGCTTTGTAAGTAATTTTCAATGTGCTTTGCATTCTTACATATTCGTGAGTGGAAATTGTGTATGATTTTAATTTGTGCTTTGATTGCCATTCATTTTACTTCATTTATTGGAAAGAAATCGATTATGTTTAAAGCCTTCATTACTAATGAACTTAAAGTTGTAATTTCCGAAATATTCTACTTGTTGATAATTATGATGATGATCTATGAAAGGGAAGAAATGAAAGTGTGGAATATAAAATACGGCCGTTACGCCATGAATAAAGAATCATATGTATGGCTAAGAGAGCGAATGAAATAATAATGTTGTAAGTGGTTGAAAGTACGAATTAGGTGATATGTGATGTGAAAGGTTATGAGATGTATTTCTTGTTAAGACCATATTTATGTAGGTTCTTCAATATAGATGTACATATACAATACGGAGAATTATGCGGTGTTCATAATGATGTAGCAAGGAGTGAATTACTTGGTGATTTTAGGTTGACAGGGCAGTGCCTTAACTGATGCCCCTCGAATCTACATCCATAACATACATTGGTACCATAGTGACATACCCCCGAATGACATCTCCTACACTTCACACAACAGGGATGAGGTCCGCTAAACTGACTCGTCCCACTGGCCTCATATTTTCCCTGTTTTCATCCATCATAAGCATCCCCTCTATCCTTCATCCAGGCCTCCATGGCGGGAGTAGCGATCTCTACACTGGTCTGCAGTGTGGGCATTTGGAATTTCCCAAACCTGCCACCCCTAACACGCTCCTTAGCATACTCACGACACGATGCCAAATGTTCCTTACCGCATATCGGGCAGACCGGGATGACTTTGTAATATTATAATTATCCCCCTTTTATTACAGGGTATAACATCGACGTAGTACTACAGTGTGCAATATTGACTTAATACTGCGGGGCGTAACATTGACGTATGATTGCGGGGTGCAATATCGATGTAATATTGCGGGGTGTAACATCGACGTAATAATGCGGGGTATAACATTAGCGACCTCCGAATTCAATTTCGGACATACTCCCAAGTCCAAAATCACGACACGACCCTATCGGTGTTAGGATCAAAAAAATTAGGTGTCATGTTAAGGGCTAATTCTTTCCACGTGCGGGTCTCGGGCATAGTGAGACCAAAATTTTTTGGAGCCATTGGTCCAAGCCTTCAACCCTAGGTAGTATCTACCGAGTTGATGAAATAAGCGAAAGAAGAAGGGTCAATAACAATATGGGGCGATCTTTAATAGAAGAAAAGACAAAATGGTGAACTTACGAGTGCGGTTCCATAATTTCAGAAAGGATGAAGTCGTGACCGAAATGATGTCACTGGTGGCAACTGCAACGAACCGTTTCATCAACCCATGGTCATTGTCATCATCCATACTGGATAACAAAGCATGGTGGCCACGTTTGCTAAAATTTATCATTCCCTCACGGAAAATCTTGGGGGAATAGATGTTAATTAATTGAGCCAAGGTTACCTCTTCTCCCGTCTCCTAGCATAGACGCCGAAGACAAGCAACTGTCCTCTACATAGAAGGACTTACTTGTGCCAGGCATACCTAATAACAGATGCAGAACTCCGCGATAATAGAGTCAAGCTCCCCGCTCAAAGAGAATTGCCCTAAAGTGAAGGGATACGTATAAAAATACGTGAAACCCTTCTTGGGTAAGGTTATCCGCTCCGCCAAGTCAGGAGCGATGATGTTTAAATCAGGGCAATGGTAGCCTTCCTTCATAGCATGGATGTTGGAAGGACGGATAGAAGAAGGATACACGCCAATAGTCCACATGCAAGGATTAGCGGTAGGGTACTTCTCTTTGAAGTCCTTAGTTATGACAAGACTCCTTGGGATGATGGTGCTCATCGTAGGTGGAGCAGTGTCATCAGCTTTACCTTTGTTCTTTGAGGAACTAGGGTTTCTCGAAGAAGAGGCCATTGTAATCAGAAAAGAGAAAAGGGTTTTTACTAAATAAGAAGATTTGGAAAAGTTAAAGACAAGGATGAGTTAAGCAAAGAGAGTTCGAGAGAGTTTGGAAAGTTATGAAGTGTGATTGGGGAAGTTTGATGCGTATAAGTAAAGGAATAGGCGGCTAATACCATGGCCATAATTACCTCGATAACCGGCAAAAGTGGTGCTGAATCATGGGATGATGCGTGTTCGGGTCATTAAATACGGACATACGTGCGTCTAATCAACCGTCAGAAACTTTTCAAAGAGGGTCAAGGAATTTTCCGCCAAAAAAAGGTATCTTTACCAACTTCCCGGTGACACAAAGTTATGCAACCAGAAAGTAGGGGGACTATCTGTATAGGGTAAAATATGTTTATATTTAATAAGCGAATGAGAAAATGACATGTGGAGCCGAAGACAGAAGACAGCCGGGTCCGAAGGCAACGATCTCGTCTGTTATCGGAGAGAATGATATTCATAAAGGCGAGATAAATGCCTACCACTCGGTAGCATTTAATGGAAAATATCTCACATCATTAAGTATATGGTCCGTTACAGAGAATATAGCATTCACTGCCTACCGTTACACATTCTTCAATGGACCTCATAATTGTCATTAAAGAGGGGCTTGATCCTAGGACCTTTTTCCCTAGGTACAACTATAAATAGTGAGCTCTATTATCATTGTAAGGGACACGAATTTTCTAACAAACATATACTACACTCTGCTCAAAGCTCAATACAATTTTATCTTCTTGCTCATTCATATTGTTATTATTGCCCCCGGAAGCCCTGCTCCCGGAATCACGATATTTGCTGTTTTATCTCAACCTCAAGGCTATGTTCTACATTTTTGTTTAATTTATTTTTCATCTTGGGATCAAATTAATTCACTTGTCTATAAATCATGTATAAATTCAACTGTACCAATTTACGGGTAAATAATCTTTCCAAAACGGTCTATGGTGATTATCGTTACCGATAAAATAACTGTGTTTTTTCATTGCTAATCATTGCGTTGCTTTCATTTTGAATTCAATTTTGGGGGAAGAAGAGATGGTGATATTGTTAGGGTTTTAAATTCAAAATTAGAATGGAAAGGAAGGATGCCAGAGGTGGTCATCCACGTATATGATGTGAGGAATAGTGGCTCTGATAAGACCAACAATACAATTGTTTAGATCAACAAGTTTTTCAAAGAAGCCATCGGTCTTGGTGCCATCTTCTATAGCGTCATCCAGGTTCACTACTTTTACCTTTTTCACAATTTGTTATTCTAAGTTGGTGAATTGGATCTATGGTTTAGTAATGGAAATTCTGCATTTGGATTTATGTTATTTTTCAGTCTTGAGTTGCTGGATACTGAAATTTTTTGATTTTATTCTGTTGAATTATATTTTGATGCCTTGAAATATTTAATAAAAAGGGATCTGGTTGAATGTGTTCATGGTATATTATCTTTCTTTTTTTTGGTCAATTAACATTTCCCTAGAGCAGCAAAAAGAGAAGAAGCAAAAATAAGAGTAACGGGTCGAGTTGTTTTATTATTAAAATTCAGGGTTTAGATGGAATGCACCAATATTGACACATATCATAATCTGGTACTAAATATTATATTAGTGAGGTTAATATGTGAGTTGAGGAATTCTGTTAAATATATGGCATATGTGACCCAACTTATGCACGGCAAAGGCAGGACTGAGTCCACCTTTTAACGACAGGTAAATATATATAATTTCGTATAGTTTACTAGTATATCTGGCCCTTTTTCGTTTCCCTTTTTCAGCTTATTGGTTATGTGTGTATTATTGTGGAAATCATAACAACATTGATAAAATTCATGGTTATGTGTGTATTATTTTCTTACTCCCTCAATAAGTGACCTTTTGGCCTTTCTATTTTGGTTCAAAATAAGTATTCATTTACATAATCAAAAAGGAACTAATTTTTTTTTTAAATTTATCATTATTTACATATCCCAATGTGTCAAGTTATTAATATATATATTTTAATTAAGGGTAATTTAGTGAATATATCTTTTCTTCTTTAGGAGTTAGTATTTCTTAATGAATGTGCCAAATGCGAGTCACTTATTATGGACCATAGGGAGTATTAATTTGTTCTAAAAAATATCATATTTTTATGGGAAAATAGTCAAATTTGTCCCTTAACTATTCGGAAAGGATTAATTTTACCTTCTGTTATACTATCAGTACAACAATACCACTAACATTATAAAAATGGCTCAAAATTTCCCTTCCACCATTAATCCCCTCCACCATGGCTAGCACCATCCTACGTGACTACCAACCTAGCCCCGTTTTACCCCTACCCCAAGTACTTCTCTTCCCCTTTTATTTTTCTTTCTTTCCCACTCAAAGTTACCAGCACCTCCAACATTTTGCACCACCTCACCACCACGAGCCATTTACCCATTCTTCATTTCTTTAAAATAGAAAGAAAAAAAACATAATATCCTCATACAAAATTCACTCACAGACATCAAACTCCAGCGGCCTCTCTCTAGTTGTGTTATGACCCAACCAGTCATTTCGGGTATTGACATTATGTTCGGTAGTTTGAAGTCTTTAGTAAATTCATATGATGTATTACGACTTGCGTGCATGGTTGATTTTGATTTTCGGGAAGTTCGAGAGTAATTCGAAAGAGTAATTCTCAATCTGGAAGCTTTAAGTTGAAGAGTTGACCAAGGTTTGACTTTTGTGTAAATGATTTCGGATTCATATTTTGAGGGTTCCAATAGGTTCATATGGTGATTTTGGACTTAGGCGTATGTTCGGATTTGGATTTGGAGGTTCCTAGGTTGATTTGGCTCTTTTTAGCGATAGTTGACAATTTGAAGGTTCAGAAATTTTATGAGTTTGACTGGGAGTTGACTTTGATGGTATTGAGTTAGGATCATTATTTCAAAAGTTATAATAGGTTCGTTTTGTCATTTGGAACTTGTGTGCAAAGTTTAGTCTCATCCGAGTTGATTTGGTAGGATTTGGACGTGTTCGGTGATGTTTGAAGATTTAAAGGTTAAGAGAACTATTTTGGTATTCGATTCTTGGTTTTGATGTTATTTATGATGGTTAGATCTTTTGGATAAGTTTGGTTAATATATTTGGATATGTCAGTAGGATTGGATGGGGTCCCGGGGGCCTCGGGTGTAATTCAGGGTGGTTTCAGACCTTTTTGGTGATGTTTTAGCTGCTGGTTTTTATCAGGTATCAGTGTTCTTCATGTTTGTGGCCAGAGCAATGCATTCGCGAAGAATAATTGTGGATATGGGAGTCATTGTGATTCGCGTTCGCGACAGGGTTTCACATTCGCGATTGTTAGGTGATTTGTACTTTGCATTTGCGCTTGGATGGTCGTGTTCACGATGGTTTGGCAGGCTTGGAAGACTTTGTTCATCGCGTTTGTGATGGTGATGCCGCGAACTCGAAGGCTTATTTCGGGGGCAGGTTCTGTTGTGCTTCACGAACGCGAGGCCTCTTCCGCGTTCGCGATTGGTACTCCTGAGCAGTACATTTAAGTCTTTATTTCGGACTTTGAGCTCATTTTATCATATTTTAAGATTAAGAGCTCGGATTAAGGCGATTCTTTAGGAAATTTTCACCTCTTGAATTGGGGTAAGTGTTCTTGACTCGGATTTGGTTATTTTTCATGGTTCTATCCTTGATTTTAGCATTTGATTGGTGAATCTAAGAGGGAAAAATTAGGGGTTTTGGCAAAACTTTTTAAAGTGTAAAATGGAGATTTGAACCCCGATTTGGAGTTGGTTTTGGATGAAACTTGTATATTTGGACTCGTATTTGATGGGTGTTCAAGATTTGTGAGTTTTGTCGGGTTTCGGGGTGCGGGCCCGGATTGACTTTTTGGTTGACTTTGAGTATTTGATTAATGATTCGACCTTTATCGTTTGGTTTTGATTCCTATGGTATTATTTGATGTTATTGAGTTGTTTTTGGTTATATTCGGGCTATTCGGAGGTCGATTCGCGCGTGAAGATGTTTTTAGAGTATTGATTTGACTTGTTTGAGGTAACTGTCTTGCCTAACTTTGGTTGAGGGAATATTTCCTACTAATTGACATTGTTTGTTACATGGAGGGTGATGTCTATATGAGGTGACGAGCGTATATACATTTGCCATGGGTATTCATGCTCGGGATAGATTCTAGCTTACTCTATGCCTTGTTTGGTAGTATGTTTTACTTGATTCTATATATTATTTTATTAATCGACTACGTGAGTACAAAACCATGCTAGAGGAATATTGAAGCTATTGGTACCTTATGTTGAACATGTTGAGCAAATCTTGAGATTTATGCTAAGCTTGCTGATGAGTGGTGATTTTACCTTTTATTTTAGTCTCTTTACTTTAGTTTTTGTATCCGTTAACTATAATATGAGGTTGTTTATGGTGTGTATTGCTAGATTTTCAGGTAAATGATGTCATGAAAGGGCTGAGATCAAATAAAGTAGAATTGATCAAAAAGAGTAAAAGAAGTGAATATTTCCATGGGAATCGCATTTGCGCAGAATAGTCCGTATCTGTGGTCTCACATCTAAGAGAATAGGTAAGCATCTGCGGTAGAAGACCTGCGAGGCAGAAACTGCATCTGCTCTTGATGTACACATCTGTGTACGTACTTCTGCGGCAACATATCTGCTTTTGCAAAATAGCCACTTTCCACCAAATGCCGTTTTTACGATCAGATATCCGCATATGCAGAACCGCACCAGCGAGAATTCTTCCGTAGGTACGGTCAACGGGCATCAGACCTGGACAACTTAGGCATTTCACATTTTCTCCATTCTAAACCCACAAATACACGACCTAGCTTACTGGAAACAAATCTTTGACTTATTTTTCAGTCTCTTGACTAGAGAAGACAAGTTTGGGAGCTAGAGTTCTTGCACACACACTTGGGTCCTGAAGATTTGAAACTTTGGGTTGAGAATTTCTTACCCAATTTTACTGATTTCTTCATTTTCTTGCTTTGTATATGTAAGTGTGTAGTATTTTCTCCAACACTTGAATCTTGTTTACGAGAATATTCATATTTAAATGTTGGATTAAATATCTTGTTGTGCTGAAGTATTAAATGTTTTTTATTAATTATGAAGTGAGTTAATCGTTACTTTAATTATTCTTGTTTTTTAATATTTCCAAAGGGATTAGCTAACCCTAGTACTCGTCCATTAACTTCGAATTACTTGGAAAGGGGAATTTGAGGTTGGAAAGGATTAATTAACAAGAACTTGAGGCGTTAACTCTCACTTTATAGATTCTACCTAGGGATAGGATTGAACTACCTGTAGCCACATCGGTTGCGCTTAATCTCTTAACTGCTTTAGGGATAATTCAATTAGAAAGTCTTGTTAGTCTTCTAAAGAAGCTAATATAGAATTTATAACCGAGGCTAATTAACATAAACTTGCTCACATATGTAAAATCGTGAAGTACATTGGATCGTTACTTGAGTGTAATTTTTCTTGTATCCATGCTTGCAGCCATTGATTATTTTATTTGCTTTCTAGGTTAGTTTACATTTCTACATTTAGTTATAATATTTTTACAATCATCTTTTAAGTGTTTGGCTTAGCATAATAAGCTATAATTCTCTTACATTGCCTAATCCCCTGCATATTATTCTCTGTGGGATTCGACCCCAACTCATAGTTGGGTATATTATATTGCATGCGACCGTGTCCATTTACTTTTTAATAGGGTATTTGGACGTCATAAAAAATTGGTGCCGTTGCCAGGGAACAATTTGGCGCATTTAGGTTGTTTGAGAAATAAGCGTACGTGCTTTGGTTCAAACTTGTGAATATTTGTGTAATTATTTTTCTTTTCTTTGTGTTTGTTTTCTTGTTTACTTTCTTAATTTGTGAAAATGGCATCACATGATGAAAATTGGTCGGATGGTAGTTGTTCATACTTTGATGACCCTTGTCCTTATTGTGGAGGACCACACTCGTGGAAAAATTATTTAAATTCTCCCCGGGGCGGATTGTACGCACAATCTCAAACCCACGAGTTGAGTATATGTGATAGATGTGGTGGTTAAAATGGCCATTGGGCTAATTGTGCCAATTTATCCTTCCCTTCCCGAACCCCCACTATGATGATTCTACTTTTTGTGATGACAAGTATGGGGATATGGAAGTGGAAGAAATTGAGCATGGTCAAAATGGAGAGTTCAACCTCATGATGGAATGCCTACTTGAAGGAGAAAATAAAGAGCAAAAAGCCTTGGAGGAGCTTTTGGAAACTAGTCTCCAAAATGATTTGGCACTAGAAAGGTTGAACTCACAAATGGGAGAAATGCTTGAAGCTTTAGAGGTCCAAAAAACCTCGGAAGTGAATGATAGCCAAGAACCTTCCTTAGAAGTTGAAGCCGAAAATCCTTCTTTGGCACTTGATCAAATCAAGAAGAATTCTCAAATGCTCAAAATGAGAGGTTAATGCTCATGTTGGAGGTCATTCTTGAAAATGAGGAGAAGCAAAACTTGGCACCCGATGACTTAAAAGAAGCACTAAATCAAAATGATAAGACTATCCGCACTTTGGAAGATCAAGAAAAGTCCAACTTCGAGGAAGAAAGTGAGCTTCATTTTGAGAAATTAAGAATTGGACATCCGCCAACCGACTCCATGATTGTTGGTGATGCCAAGAAAAATATAGAATTAGAGTCAACCGGTGTAGTTGAAAATATGGTGGAAATTGACTCTAGTTCAGGGGATAAAGAAGATGTCAAAATCCGGAAAGAATTAAAATTTGAAGGTTTGATGTCACATTCCAAGCATTTTTTCAACTTTGGAATTTCATGGTGATATAGGAATTGAGTCGTGTGAATCCATATGGAAGTGCATAGAAGAAAAACAAGATCCATACATTTTGAAATTGGAAAGTTCAAGAAGCCAACTGACATTCCTCAAAAGAAAGCCAAGAAATACAAAACGAAGAAATTAAAGTTTGTCTTGATGATCTACTTACCCCCTCCCATCGCTCGTGGTCACAAG
This sequence comes from Nicotiana tomentosiformis, assembly GCF_000390325.3. Classification (NCBI taxonomy): domain Eukaryota; kingdom Viridiplantae; phylum Streptophyta; class Magnoliopsida; order Solanales; family Solanaceae; genus Nicotiana; species Nicotiana tomentosiformis. The sequence continues at coordinate 63,505,170 of NC_090816.1, read as the reverse complement.
CTTGATTCCAAGTTAGGTGCCCAATTCATATCCTCCAAGTGGAGAGAAAAGTAGTAAAGTTGATTTACGTCATGCCATGACGTTAAATGCGGCACTTGGTGGGAGGCAACCTGTCGTTTTCAAATTTTGAAGTCGTTTTTGAAATCTTCCTTTTTAGAATAGTTTGTTATAGTATTTTTCACTAATCTGCAAAGTTTTAGATTTTTTGGAGTTGAATTAAGGAGTTCGAGGTATTGGAACAAGCCAAAACAGTGGCTGCCTAGTCCTATGCATCATCTATCTGGTGTAACCGCGTCTGCAGAAATATTCACGCAGATGCGAAACTGCAGAAGCGACATCCTGGTCGCAGATGCAAGAAAATTGCAGAAGCATAATGTTTTTTTGTAGAAGCGCCCTTGCAGAAGCAGTCAGCTTTCCACAGAAGCGACGTTTCGGGTATGTTAAAGAATTAGATCTTCATTCATCAGGTAAAACACTAACCCCTCTTCCCCTAAACTCTAACTCCTCTCATCTTGCACATAACTGCTACTCTCACAACTGCTGCTTGCATTCTACTACTAGCATACAAAGAAATCAGGTACACTCTTCGTCTCTCTCTCCTCTACTTCTCTTTTTGATTTTCTTCTTCTTCTTCTTCTTCTTCTTCTTCTTCTTCTTAGTTATTCCCCACAGTCCTTCTTCTTCTTCTTCTTCTTAGTTATTCCCCACAGTCCCGTTTTCCCTCCTTCTTGATTAGTGTGAGTGTTAGGGTGAGGGATATTGGATGAGAGTGTGCTATTGTGTGTTGTTGATGTTGAAAAAGAATTTGGGAAAGTCTGAGTACCCAATTAATTCAAAGATGTATAACATTCTCTATGCTTGCTAAATGTTCAACAAATTGTCCTATGGAATTTTGGTTGCTATGTACCTTAAAATTGAGGGTAATCAAGTCCCCTAATTATGTAGTGCACAAATTTAGAAGTTTTGAGTATAAATTGTGTGTCAAAATCATGTTTGGAATTGAAAACAATCGGCAGTTGCTGGGCTTTTGAAGCCCCTGATGAACACCACAAAAGCGGAAAAAGGGACGTAGATGCGGCCTCGCACCTGCAATGCCTCTTCCGCAGGTGCGATTTTTGGTCAGCTGTGAATGTTTGCAAAAACAAAGAATTTTTAGCAGAAGCGGAACTACACCTGTGATGGTTTTTGCCGCAGGTGCGGTGACTTGGCAGTTTTTGCAAAAATAGTAGCTCTACAATTATGGTTTGCTGGGCCCGTTTGGCTTAATTCTTTGATCTAATTCCATTGTTTTAAATTACTAAACATGATTATAATGCCCGACTAACTTGGTTTTGATTTTTAGGTACTTTAAGCTTCAAAATGGACCCAAACACAAATGAAAATGCGGCACTTGATCATGAACTTGGGGAAGAGGTTGTGGCGGAACAATTTGACACTAATCGCTTCATGTCTGCTGATTGTCATTGCCGATACTATGAGAACCTTCTTACAAAGAAGGTCATACTTGAAAAGGGAATCTCCAAGGATAAATTGGCCGAGCTAGTTCCAGATTTTTATGGCCGTCTATAGACCAGTGGCTAGTCTTGTTTCATGCCTACTCCGTGTGAGGCCTACGAGTAGTGGGTTCGCGAATTTTATGCAAACCTTAAGCGTACAAACTTCAACGACCCACAACTCACCATAAGAGGCAAACAATGAGGTCTGGACTCGAGCAGATCAATGATGTTTTAGGGCTTTCGGACCATCCACTTGAGCCGGTACGAGAAAAAGATAAATGTTCTAACGGAGAGTAGCTAGCTGCTAAAATTTATCCTGCAGATAAGAGAGCAAAGTGGGACAACAAGAGGAAGGGTTTAAAATCCATTGACTTTATAGATGAGGCCATGATATGGCTTTACATTATCTACAACAGAGTCTCACTTTGTGGCAATGTTTCAGATGTTTCATTTGGCAGGTCCTTGATGATCACATGCATACTTGATGGCATTCATGTGAATGTAGGCTATTATATCATTCGGGAGCTGAAAGAGTACTTGCTACAAGACAGTCTCGGCTTGATGTTCCCTTCATTGATTATAGAGTTATGCCGACGGCAGATGTTTATGTGCATAGCACCGATCATTGGTTACCAGCAAATAAACTGTAATGACCTGACCGGTCATTTTGAGCTCTAGCATATTGCCCGATAGTTTGAGGCCTTGAGTAGCTTCACTTTATGCATTATGACTTGTACGTGTGGTCGGAATTGAATTTCGGGAAGTTCGGAGTTGTTTCGGAAGGAAAATTCTCAATTCGGAAGCTTTAAGTTGGAAGAGTTGACTAAGGTTTGAATTTTATGTAAACGACCTTGGAATCAGGATTTGAAGGTTCCAATATGTTCGTATGATGATTTCGAACTCGGGCGTATATTCGGGTTGAGTATCGGGTGGTCCAGGAGTATTTCGGTGCTTAATAAGAAAAGTTGGTATTTTGAAGGTTTTAGAATTTTCTAATTAGGTTTGAAGTGGACTTTGGTATTATCGATGTACATTTGGGGTTCTGAGCCTTGGAATAGGTTCGTATTGTGATTTGTGACTTATGCATAAAGTTTGGCGTCATTCCGGGATGTTTAAATATGAATCAAACGCGTTCTTCGAAGTTTGAATGTTTGAAAGTTTGGAATTTTTTCTAAGTTTGACCATGGTTTGACTTTAAGGCTATCAGGTTCAGATTTTGGGTTTGGGACTTGGAATAGGTCTGTTTCTTCATTTGGAACTTGCCTGCAAAATTCGGTATCATTCAGAGTTGATTTGATGTGGTTCAAACAATTGGTTGCAATTCTAGAAGTTCTTGAAGTTCATTGTGATTTTTATGGGTTTTGGCATCCGATTCATGATTCTAGAGGTTATTTTGGTGTTTTGATCGCGTGATTAAGTTCGCGTTATGTTTCTTGATTTGTGTGGATATTTGATTTGGAGCCCCGAGGGCTCGAATGAGTTTTGGACTCGTTCCGGAGGAGTTTGTAGAGGTTCAGTTGGTTCTGGTGCACTGTTCTCGAATTTGCGAGGTTTTCATCGCATTTGCGATAGCCGCATTTGCGAGATCATTCTCGCTTTTGCGAAGATGGGCTGGGGCAGGGGATTTCGCATTTGCGAACAAACTATCACTTTTGCGAAGTCAGTGAGCTCGCATTTGCGAGACTTTTGTTGCATTTGCGACGCAGACAGTGTTGGTCGGGCTTCGCATTTGCGACGCCAATTTCGCAAATGTGACATCTGAGGCTGTTATTAAGGCAGCATTTCGGGACTTATCCCATTTCTCTCACATTTTCATTTGGTTGGGCAATTTTTGGAGCTCTTGAAGGCAAGATTTTCATTATCTATTGCAAGTAAAGTAATTCCCACATATTGTAAGTTAATTACATGGATTCTATTTATTTAACATGGAAATTGTGGGATTGTTGAAGAAAAACCTAGAAATCATATTTTTGGATTTTGACCACGAAATTGGACGTTGAATTAGGAATAAATTATATATTTTAGTTCGTGGCAATATGGGTAATGTTTATCTTCGAAAATTTTCGGAATCCGGGCACGTGAACCCGAGGGTTGACTTTGTTGACTTTTCGAGCGGAGTTAAGAATTGTTATAAATTGATTAATTATGAGTATTAGAGTATATTTTTATTGGTTTGCATATTTTTTGACAAGCTTCGGATCGATGGGCATCGATTTGAGGTGTTAGAGAGGCGTCAGAGCTGGTTATGAAACTTCGGAGCGAGGTAAGTCTCCTGTCTAACTCTGTGAGGGGAAATTTACCCCGTAGGTGTTATTCCTATTATATGCTACATGTTGAGGGATCTGCGCACGTATGAGGTGACGAGTGTCCGTGCGTATGCTAGAATTCCTGATTATGTCCGAGTAGACCTAGGTTCAAGCCATGCTTTAATTGTACTAATTGCGTTATCCTTGCCTATTTAATTCCTTTATTTCTCATTACGACTTGAGACTAGGCTTGCGTAGAGTGACGTACTCGCTACTGTAGAGATTTGATGAGCTATTTGATTAGCCGTAGAATAATTGTATTTTCCCCTACGAATTTCTCCCGCATTCTGCGTTTTCATCGAAAAGCTTCCTTAAATTTTATAATTTACACGTATATTTGTGAGTGGGGTCAAGGACCCGTTAAAGCTTCTTATTCTAATTGGATCAGGCCATTCGCCTCGGTAGTATAATATTCTTATGGGATTTAGCCCTTTCGCCTCGGCAATATCATATTCTTATGGGATCGGGCCGTTCGCCTCGGCAGAATCATATTCTTATGGGATCGGGCCGTTTGCCTCGGCAGTATCATATTCTAATGGGATCAGGCCGTTCGCCTCGATATTTCTATAAAATGCTCTTATGGGATCAGGTCGTTCGCCTCGGCAACTTCATGAAACACTCTTATGGGATCGGGCCATTCGCCTCGGCAGAATCTTGCGTAATATTTGACAAGAAGCCAGCGTATCCGTGAGTTTTCCTAATTTAAATTGTGACGACCTATATGGTGGGGAATATTTTATATATATATACTCCGGTTGAGGAGGTAACTGATAATTGTGAGGTTGTGTTTACTGTTTAGAGGAGGATCGTACCACGTACCTATATTTGTTTACACTGTTTATTTACCATGCCTCATACTTGTTTACTTTCTATTGTACTTGATTTATTTGACCACTAGTAAGTGTCAATGTCGACCCCTCGTCACTACTTCTGCGGGATTAGGCTAGATACTTACTAGGTACGCGTTGATTTACGTACTCATGCTACACTTCTACACTTATTGTGCAGGTATATATTTTTGATGTTCTTTTGGGCGCAGCTGTTGCGGGGACTTTACGGTGAGCTGCATCCCATGTTATGATCCATGGCATACATAGTCTCCATCAGAGTTATTTACATTTTTCCTGTCTAACTTGTATTCCAGACAGATGTTATATTGTTATTGTACCTGCTAGTAGATGCTCATGCACTCGTGACACCGGGTTTTGGGGATGTTCTAGAATTTGTTATGGATTGTTTTACATTGATACACTTTCACTTATTATTTTAACAAGACTGTACGTAACCACGATTTATTTTAATGCACTAACCTCTCTATCTAAGTAAGATTCATGATTTTAAAAATAATAAAATGAATAATTTTGTGTTGGCTTGCCTATCGGCGATGTTGGGTGCCATCACGGCCTATAGTGGATTTTGGGTCGTGATAGCTTGGTATCAGAGCGTTAGGTTCACTTAGGTCTCACGAGTCATGAGCAAGTCTAGTAGAGTCTTGCGGATCGGTACTGAGACATATGTACTTATCTTCGAGAGGCTACATGACTGTTAGGAGCACTTACCTTCTTGATTCCTCGTCGTGCGATTTTATTCCATTGAGGCTTATGCCTTCGTTTCCTTTCTATTCATTCTTGTACGATGTGAGTGCTTGCTATTCGTTGGGCATCGAGGAGTTGTAATGATACCGCAGATGTGGTGCAGGATATTTCTCCCTGCGTATTTGAGTGGGCTATTATCGTCGCCGTATGGATGGGTGTTCTTTCATTTCAGCCCAGTATTTGTGTTGCCTACGGCCGAGATTGATATCTCTGAATTTGGTGGAACTCTTGTTAATATCACGGTGTCGCCGTCCTTGATTGAATGCGTTGAGGCTCATCAGCATGTTGGTCTTCATTTGTTTGCCTCTAGGCACGGTGTCGTGAGATGGAACTTAAGAGGAAGTTATCCGAAATGGTTATGTGCTGCAACTTCAGGACTGAATCGGCGTTTCCAGTGTTGATGGATCGAAAGAGATGATCTCTGAGGTGGTTTCTATGCCTAGGAAATTTTGAATGTCGCGAGAAGGACTTGATAACATATTGTTGGAACTTCGGGTGATGTTAATGAATGAAGGGATTCTTACGGATGGCGGATCAGTGCGGACCCAGGGAGGTTAGTTGATTTCATGATGGATGCAAATATAGCAATGAAGTTAGAGGGGGTCGAGATAAGGGTACACATGTGGGCTATCTCTTGTGAGCAGGTTAGCGCTTGCATGATTTTGATGAGGTTCCTACAAAGAGTTCTATCTTCTGCCCAACATCGGATGAATGTACTGCGAGGTGAGCTTGGATCACTTGAAGAAGATGGTACGACGGTTAGGAGGTCGAGTGCAAGATTGTGGCAGATAATTCGGTATGTGTGTTACGCGGCGCCTTCCTGAAGTTCCTTGGAAGGGCGACGTAAGGCTAAGCAACCGATGTCAGTACGGTTGCTGTCCGCCAACTGAGGTCCCCTCCGTACGCTAGACTAGATTGTCAGTGCCGTACGGGAAAACCAATGTCATGAGCAATTGAAAGAGAGCAGAAAAGAGAATTGAGAATGAAAGAAAGCTTGATTGCATTGAATGAAAGCTATTACAGAAAACAAGACGGTGTCGGGGGGAGAGACACCAGTACAGAGAATTGTTTGCTTGCTTGAAAGTTTTGATTGCTTGGTCCCCCTTAATAATGCTTAAAAAAATAAACCAAAGTTACATGACTAGACCTATGAAAGCTGGAAAATCACATTTAAAGAAAATACAGCAAAACTACTCTATATTTACAATGAAAAGGACTTAGTCTTCTACAAAGCAGCAACAAGTCCGTTGGCAGCAACTTTGTCTTTAGCATCAGGGTCTGCGCGCGCGACATTGTCTACGCGCGCGGCGCTGTTGGCATCTGCCTGTGGCTGGGCACTGGCGATGGCTATCGGTGGGGCGACAGAGGCACATGCGCGCTTGTCACTTGGAGCTGCCGAGACCACGGGGCCGACCGTGGCGACGGGCGTTGGGAGGCTGGCCAGGACGCCACGGGGCGCGTTCAAGGGGTCATGGGGCATGGTTGGAAAGCCGCCCATGACATTCTCCCCCACCTGAGTTAGCGACGTCCTCGGCGCCTTCCTTGCAAGGTAATCATCAATCAGGCTCTTGTAAGCTTTGAGGTTTGTTCCCCTCTCCCAAGTATTCTCCTCTGCATCACAACCCTGCCATTTCACCAAGAACTCCTGGTGATCTTTTCTTGAGGCGTGAATCACTCGATCATCAAGAATAGCTTCAGCACGCCTTTTCGCGGTTGAATTGGGGCCTCAAATACTTGGTATTGTGAGTTGGCTTCGTGAAGGGTCCTCCATATTTTCCCGAAAAGGTTTTAGGAGACTGACATGGAAAACAGGATGGATTTTCCACCAAGCTGGGGTATCCACCCGGTATGCAACTTTCCCAATGCGCCTTTCAATGGACAAGGGTCCAATATATTTTTGCAATAGGCGAGGGTCATGGACACCTGTAAACAAGTACCGCTTTGGGATTTTGACCATCACTTTGTCTCCCACCTGGTATTCAACAAAGCGGCGATTCTGATCAGCATGCCTCTTCATCCGCTTTTGGGCTTTGACAAGATAGCTCCGCACTATCTCCAAATTTTGCTTCCATTCTTTTGAGAAGCTAGCAGCCCGAGGAGATTTTGACATGTTTGGTGCGTTCACTGCGTGTGGGAGTAGCGGTTGCTTTCTGGTAACAATTTCAAAAGCGCTTTTGTTGGTACTTGAGCTCTTTTGTGAATTGAAACACAGTTGAGCAGCATCCAGAAGCTTCACCCAATTCTTCTGCGATCCGGTCACAAAGTGCCGGAGATATTCCTCTAGCATGCCATTGAATCGCTCCGTCTGGCCATCAGATTGCGGATGAAAACTTGAGCTATGACTCAATTTTGACCCGAGGCACTTAAAGAGTTGGGTCCAAAAATTGCTAGTGAAGCGTGAGTCGCGATCACTAACAATGTCTTTAGGTAAGCCCCAATATTTGACGACATGAGAGAAGAATAGTCGAGCTGTATCTTCTGCTGATATATATTGTGGGGTTGCTATAAAGGTAGCATACTTGGAAAACCGATCCACCACAACCAAGATAGTTGTGAGATCTCCGACCTTGGGCAATCCGGTGATGAAGTCCAGGGAAATGCTTTCCCAAGGTCTTTTTGGGACAGCTAGTGGTTCTAAGAGCCCTGCCTGTGTCAAGTGGTCTGACTTATCTTTCTGGCATACTAGACAAGTCTTCACATACTGAGCGACGTCATCGACCATTTGAGGCCAATAATATGCACGGCGAAGTAATGCCATGGTGCGTTCCTCGCCGGGATGACCGGCCCACAAAGTATCGTGGCATTCTGCAAGAAGAGCCCGTCGCAGATCTCCTCCTTTAGGAACATAAAGTCGGTTCCCTTTCACCTTCAGGAAACCATCTTCGGTGTAGAACTGGCGAGTCTTGCCCTGTCCTACCAAATCAACCAAATACTGTGCAGCAGGATCCTTGATGAGTAGATCCTGTATCTAGTCTTTTATGGTGGTGGTTACTTCGCTTCCCTTTAGGGCGGCGAGTACACACATCGATGCTAGATCAGCCCTCCGACTGAGTGCATCAGCAACATGATTGGTCTTTCCACTTCGGTACTCCAGGTTGAAGTGAAATTCTGCTAGGAGTTCCTGCCACCTAGCCTGTCGACCATTCAGCTTTGGCTGGGTCATGAAATGGCTAACGGCTGTGTTGTCTGTCTTGACCACAAATGGGGCTCCCAGTGGATAATGCCTCCAAAGGCGTAAGCAATGAACGACAGCCAATAATTCTTTCTCATGAGCGGCATAGCGCCGCTCTGCATCCTTCAGTTTCCGGCTCTCGTACGCTACGGGATGCCCTTCTTGTAGCAATACTCCACCAAGTGCATAGTCGGAGGCATCCGTTTGCACTTCGAATGGCTTGGCCAAGTCAGGGAGGGCCAAGACAGGGCTACTAGACATAGCCATTTTCAATGCGTCGAAGGCCTCTGCCCGCTTGGGGCCCCAATCCCACGGGGTGGCCTTCTTGAGAAGTTCTGTCAGCGGCACTGCAATGAGGGAGTAACTTTTCACAAAACGCCGATAGAAGTTGCATAGACCAAGGAACGACCTCAAGGCATGTATATCCTTAGGAGGCGGCCATTCTGTAATGGCCTGAATCTTCTGCTGGTCCATCTTGATCCTCCCTTCCTCGATGACATGTCCGAGGAAGTCAATTTGTTTCTGAGCAAAGGAGCACTTGGATAGCTTCGCATATAATTCGTGCTCCCGCAATCGGGCTAGGACCTTCCGCAAATGCTCCAGGTGTTCTTCCAGTGTCTGGCTATATACCACAATGTCATCCAAATAAACCACGACGAATTCATCAATGTATTCTCGGAAGACTTGGTTCATCAGGGTGCAAAATGTGGCTGGCGCGTTAGTCAAGCCAAAGGGCATAACCAGGAAGTCGTACGACCCATATCTTGTCACACAGGTCATCTTGTGCTCATCACCATCTGCAATCCGAACTTGCCAATAACCTGTCCTCAGGTCTATTTTGGTGAATACCGTCGCACCACCCAGTCTATCAAACAAGTCTGCCATTAGCGGAATAGGATACTTGTTTTTCACGGTGATTTTGTTTAGAGCCCGGTAATCCACACAGAGTCGTAAACTACCATCATGTTTCTTTTGGAATAGCACAGGGGACCCGTATGGGGACTTGGAGGGCACGATGATCCCTGTGTCTAGCATTTCCGTCAATTGTCTCCGAAGCTCGGAGAGTTCAGGTTGTGACATTCTATTCGGCGCCCGGGCAGGTGGCTTCGCACCCGGCACCAACTCAATCTCATGGTCCACAGTTCGCCTAGGAGGAAGGCGCTTTGGCATGTCTTGTGGCATGATGTCTTCAAATTCCAGAAGCAACTCCTTCACGGGTGCAGGAATGGGACCCGAGGAGCGTTCTATATCTTCCATGCAGAGGGTAGCCAGGAACATGGGTTCATGTCTTTTTACCCCCTTCTTCAACTGCAAGGCCGAGATGTTCTCGGCTGCCATCTTCATGGGAATGCACGGAATAATGCAGGGCTTGGCCCCATTTGCCCCCATCATCAGTAGCATGTCTGCATACGGTGCGGGCATGGTATTGGTCTGTCTCAGGAATTCCAACCCCACTATTAACTCAAAGTCATCTATGATCACTACGCGCAGGTTGAACTTTCCTTCATAAGGGCCAAGCTTCACTGGTACTTCTTTGGCTATTCCACCCACTGGTTGAGGTGGTGAGTTGATAGCCTTCACACGACCTTTGCCCTTTCCTACAACTAGTCCAAGACGCTCCACCTGAGTCGAGGCTAAGTAGTTGTGGGTGGCACCCGTGTCTATCATTGCCCGAATGGGCTTGCCATTTACCTTCATGTCAACGAACATTAAGGTCCTCTCTTGATGAGGAGGAGTCCTCAAATTCGCCTTCTTATTTCCTTTCCTGGCAATTGGACAGGGGTCCTTCTTCTTGCGGATACCGGCACTGGTTCCCGCTAAGGGCTCAGAAATGGAGCCAACAATTGCATTGAATGCACCTACTGGCTCGGTCTGGTCCGCATCATCGGCGTCGTCATCCGTCCCATCCTCAAAAGCTTGATGGGCGTTCATCTGTGCATGTGGGCATTCATTATTCTAATGTGGTCCGCCGCAATGATGACATCCTGAGGGGGGCTTCCTCCTCCGATCATTGTTGTTAGATGCAGCACTAGTACTGCCGGAAGAGGGAGCCTTAGATTTGGGTGCACTCCGGTCTCCTCCACTTCTGCTAGGGCCACCAGTGTTTGGTTGGCCCCCTTTGTATCCTCCTCGGACAGGCTGTTGAGGCCTATCCTTCCGGGCTTCCACTTGGTAATCCCCAAGGCACTCTGCTGCTTGGATTGCCTTAGGCAACGTGTCTACCCTTTGTCTCTGCAACTCCATCCGGGCATAAGGTTTCAACCCTTCCAGGAAGGTGAAGAGTTTGTCTTTGTCCCCCATGTCACGGATGTTCAGCATGAGCGCGGAGAATTCCCGCACGTAATCTCGCACTGATTTGGTCTGGCGGAGCTCCCGCAACTTTCTCCTGGCATTGTACTCAACATTTTCGGGGAAGAACTGTAGGCGTATGGCTGCCTTCAGTTCCGCCCATGTGTCGAGGGCATCTTCACCTGCCTTGATGGCTTCGTACTTCACCCGCCACCAGAGTTTGGCATCACCCTGAAGATACATGGCAGCAGTTGCTACCTTCTTAGCTTCTTCCAGGCTTCCCACGGCATCGAAGTATTGCTCGATGTCGAAAATGAAATTTTCCACTTCTTTGGCATTCCGAGCTCCACTGTATGGCTTTGGCTCAGGAATTTTCAGCTTTTGTGCCATGGGGGCGAGGTTCACACCACCCCCAAATTGGTTTCCGCCTCCTCGAAGTAGGCCTTGTAAAGCAGCATTGACAACATTGAGCTGGCCTGTCAAGTTGTCAATGGTTTGTTGCATGGCAGTCACCCTGTCTGCCTCTTGTTCCCTGTTGGCTAAATCCTCGGCACGCTCCTGCTGGAGGACCTCAAATTTACCAAAAATTTCAGCTGCCTCTGTGGCTGCTGTTTGCCGGTCTCCTTCAGAGTCGCGGCTGATGTTTTCTATGTCAACTTCGGCCTGGATGAGTCTGCGGTCCAGGTCGTCCAACCTTTGCACTAGGCTGGTTTTTAGATCGGGCACCATTTCCACGATGGGCCGTAATGCGTCAACCGTTCCCTCAAGGGTCGCGATGCGATCCCCATAATTCACCATGGTCAGAAATGGTGGTAATTGCAATGTGATCCCTCGTCCGATGTCGAGCCTAGGCTCTGATACCAACTGTTACGCGGCGCCTTCCTGAAGTTCCTTGGAAGGGCGACGTAAGGCTAGGCAACCGATGTCAGTACGGTTGCTGTCCGCCAACTGAGGTCCCCTCCGTACGCTAGACTAGATTGTCAGTGCCGTACGGGAAAACCAATGTCATGAGCAATTGAAAGAGAGCAGAAAAGAGAATTGAGAATGAAAGAAAGCTTGATTGCATTGAATGAAAGCTATTACAGAAAACAAGACGGTGTCGGGGGGGAGAGACACCAGTACAGAGAATTGTTTGCTTGCTTGAAAGTTTTGATTGCTTGGTCCCCCTTAATAATGCTTAAAAAAAATAAACCAAAGTTACATGACTAGACCTATGAAAGCTGGAAAATCACACTTAAAGAAAATGCAGCAAAACTACTCTATATTTACAATGAAAAGGACTTAGTCTTCTACAAAGCAGCAACAAGTCCTTTGGCAACAACTTTGTCTTTAGCATCAGGGTCTGCGCGCGCGGCATTGTCTACACGTGCGGCGCTGTTGGCATCTGCCTGTGGCTGGGCGCTGGTGATGGCTATCGGTGGGGCGACAAAGGCACATGTGCGCTTGTCACTTGGAGCTGCCGATACTACGGGGCCGACCGTGGCGACGGGCGTTGGGAGGCTTGCCAGGGCGCCACGGGGCACGTCCAAGGGGTCATGGGGCATGGTTGGAAAGCCGCCCATGACATCTCTTTCATCATTGCAGTATTGTGAGGGTTGAGACTAGGCTTATATGTGTTATGATGTATACTACGGGTATCTGGTTTGTGAATTTGGAACTATTGTAGTCGGAGGATGTTATTACGAACATATGAATGTGCGGTAAATTGTGTGATCTCAGTATGGGTGCATAATCATATTTGGTACTGTGGGTGGAGACTGTTATGATGTTCGTATGTTGGAATCAGATCTGATAGAGAATTCTGGATGTTTGAATTTGGTCCTAAGGCTTGTTGGCTAATATAAAAGGGAGGATCTTCAGTCTGGCTCGAGCTAATGGGCTCACGTGGGTTGTGGTGGCACGGATAGGTGCATGAGGTGTTAAACAGTGTTTTTTGGTCAACTCTGGAACAGTTCTTGGCACGTTCGAGGACAAACGTATGTTTAAGTGGGGGAAAATGTAACGATCCGATCGGTTATTTTGAGCTCTAGCGCATCACCCGATAGTTTGAGGCCTTGAGTAGCTTCACTTTATGCATTATGACTTGTACATGTGGTCGGAATTGAATTTCGTAAAGTTCGGAGTTATTTCGGAAGGAAAATTCTCAATTCGAAAGCTTTAAGTTAGAAGAGTTGACTAAGGTTTGAATTTTGAGTAAACGACCTCAGAATCAGGATTTAAAGGTTCCAATATGTTCGTATGATGATTTCGGACTCGAGCATATGTTCGGGTTGAGTATCGGGTGGTCCGGGAGCATTTCGGCGCTTAATATGGAAATTTGGCATTTTGAAGGTTTTAGAATTTCCTATGTTTGGTTTGAAGTGGAATTTAGTGTTATTGATGTCCGTTTGGGGTTCCGAGCCTTGTAATAGGTTCTTATTGTGATTTGTGACTTGTGCGTAAAGTTTGGCGTCATTCTGGGATGTTTAAGTATGAATCGGACGCGTTCGTCGAAGTTTGAATGTTTAAAAGTTTGGAATTTTTCCTAAGTTTGGCCATGGTTTGACTTTAAGGCTATCGGGTTCGTATTTTGGGTTCGGGACTTGTAATAGGTGCGTTTTGTCATTTGGAACTTGCTTGCAAAATTTGGTGTCATTCAGGAGTTGATTTGATGTGGTTCGGTTGATTGGTTGCAATTGTAGAAGTTCTTGAATTTCATTGTGATTTTTATGAGTTTTGGCATCAGATTCGTGATTCTAGAGGTTATTTTGGTGTTTTGATCGCGCGATCAAGTTCGCGTTATGTTGTTAGACTTGTGTGGATGTTTGGTTTAGAGCCCCGAGAGCTCGAATGAGTTTTGGACGCGTTCCGGAGGAGTTTGTAAAGGTTCAGCTAGTTTTGGTGCACAGTTCTTGCATTTGCGATACCTGCATTTGCGAGATCATTCTCGCTTTTGCAAAGATGGGCTGGGGCAGGGGAGTTTGCATTTTCAAACAAACTGTCACTTTTGCGAAGTCACTGAGCTCGTATTTGCGAGACTTTTGTCGCTTTTGCGACACAGACAATGTTGGCAGGGCTTCGCATTTACGACACCAATTTCGCATTTGCGAGCCTCTTGTCGCATATGCGACATCTGAGGCTGTTATTAAGGCTTCATTTCGGGACTTATCCCATTTCTCTCACATTTTTATTTTGTTGGGCGATTTTTGGAGCTCTTGGAGGCAAGAGTTTCATCATCTATTGCAAGGTAAGTAATTCCCACATATTGTAAGTTAATTAAATGGATTCTATAAGGATTTAACATGAAGATTGTGGAAAATTGTGGGATTTTTGAAGAAAAACATAGAAATCGTATTTTTGGATTTTGACCACGAAATTGGACATGGAATTAGGAATAAATTATACATTTGAGTTCGTGGCGTTATGGGTAATGTTTATTTTCGAAAATATTCGGAATCCGGGCACGTGGGCCTGAGGGTTGACTTTGTTAACTTTTCGAGCGGAGTTAGGAATTGTTATAAATTGATTAATTATGAGTATTAGAGTATATTTTTATTGGTTTGAAATTTTTTTGACTAGCTTCGGATCAATGGGCATCGATTTGAGGTGTTAGAGAGGCGTCAGAGCCGGTTGTGGAACTTCAGAGCGAGGTAAGTCTCCTATCTAACTCTGTGAGGGGGAATTTACCCCGTAGGTGTTATTCCTGTTATATGCTACATGTTGTGGGAGCTGCGCACGTATGAGGTGACGAGTGTCCACGCGTATGCTAGAATTCCTGATTATGCCCGGGTATACCTAGGTTCACGCCATGCTTTAATTGTACTAATTGAGTTATCCTCGCCTATTTAATTCCTTTATTTCTCGTTACGACCTGAGACTAGGCTTGTGTAGAGTGATAGACTCGCTACTATAGAGATTTGATGAACTATTTGATTAGCCGTAGAATAATTGTGTTTTCCCTTACGAATTTTTCCCACGTTGTGCATTTTCATCGAAAAGCTTCCTTAAATTTCATAACTCACATGTATATTCCTGAGTGGGGTCAAGGACCCGTTACAACTTCTTATTCTAATAAAATCGGGCCGTTCGCCTCGACGATATCATATTCTTATGGGATCGGGCTGTTCGCCTCGGCAATATCATATTCTTATAGGATCTGGCCGTTCGCCTCGGCAGTATCATATTCTTATGGGATCGGGCCGTTCGCCTCAACCTTTCTATAAAATACGCTTATTGGATCAGGCCGTTCGCCTCGACAACTTCATGAAACATTCTTATGAGGTCAATCGGACTTGATTTGTTAGGTTTCGGCGTCGAATGTAGAAGTTTGAAGTTCTAAAGTCCATTAAGCTTGATTTCGGGTGCGATTCGTGGTTTTAGCGTTGTTTGATATGATTTGAAGGCTCGACTAAGTTCGTAATGTGTTTTGGGACGCATGGGTGTGTTTGGTTAAGGTCCCGAGGGCCTCTGGTGAGTTTCAGATTAGAATCAGATCAAAATTTAAACTTAAGGAAACAAAAATCAGGAAATTTTGGCCTTCTGGTGCAACCACTCCTGTGGAATTTTGCTCGCAGGTGCGAGCTCGCAGAAGCGAGCATGGTAGCGTAGAAATGGGAAATGGTTGAGTGAGGCAGTGGTCGCAGGTGCGCATGGGCGACCGCAGAAGCGAAGTCGCCCCTGCGACACATCCATCACCGAAGCAAAAAATGGGAAGGGGCAGCCTCATCGCAGAAACGATTCTGCAGAAGCGTACTGCTGTCCGCAGAAGGGCCCTGAGCCGCAGAAGCGTCGAAGCCCTCGCATCTGCGAGACCGCAGATGCAGCCAAGTGAGCCGCAGATTCGAAAACCCCTAGGCAGAATAAAAATCGAAGGGGTTGCGGGATTTTGGTATTTTTGGACATTTCCAACACGGGTTGAGGCAATTTTTCAGAAGGATTTCACGGGAAACTCGAGGTAAGTCCCTTGTGATCATTGTTAATCAATAATATTGAATTATCATTGAGTATTTCGACTAGGTTACATGTTTTTGAGGTAAAATTCGAGGATTTGGGCCTAGGAATTTGAAAATAAGAGTTGGGGATTTGAGTGGCGATTTGGTATCGGATTTTGGAAATTTTGGTATGGGTGAACTCGATATCAAATGGGTGTTCATATTTTGTGACTTTTACTCGATTTTGAGACGTGGTCCCGGGTTGACCTTTTGGGGCAATTTTTTAATTCTTTGCTAAAGTCGTAGTTTCACTATTTAAATTTATTTCTTGTAGTTGTATTTATAGTATGTAATTTCTTTTGGCTAGATTTTGGCCACATGGAGTCGAAAAATCGAGGGGAAGGCATTCTTATCGATTGATTGAGCGAGACTTGAGGTAAGTGACTTGTCTAACCTTGTGTGGGGGAATTCCCCTTAGGATTTACTGTTGTAATAATTTGTGATATGTGAGTGCTGTGTACGCAAGGTGACGAGTGTGTACACGAGCTAAATGTGGAAATTATGATTCTTGCTGAGCAGTTTTCTTTTAAATCCTTAACTGAGTTGCTCTAGTCTGTGTAGTCATCATGTTTAGCCTATTGTCACATGTCTACGTGCCTTACCTCTTACTTGCAATTTGTGCAACATGCTTAGTTGAATTATTTGCTTTCGTGATCTTGTATTCAGTCTTTAAATATATGATTCCTTGCTGTAAATTCGTTGTTCCATAGCTTATGAGTTGTGTATTTACTTTTGGGACTACGAGGCGGTACCTCAGAAGATCCCCTGTTGCATATTTACTTTTGGGACTACGAGGCGGTACCTTGGGAGATCCCCTGTTGCATATTTACTTTTGGGACTACGAGGCGGTACCTCGGGAGATCTCCTATTGTGTATTACATTTGGGTCTATGAGGCGGTACCTCGGGAGATCCCCTGTTTCATATTTACTTTTGTAACTATGAGGCGGTACCTCAGGAGATCTCCTATTGCATATTTACTTTTGGGACTACGAGGCGGTACCTCGGGAGATCCCCCTGTTGTGTATTTATATTTGGGACTACGAGGCAATACCTCGAGAGTGCCCTTGTTGTTTACCTCTATTTGCTGTGCTGTTACCTTTCTGAAATTTCTTGTTGTTCATTTCTCAGTCATTTCATTATATTATTATATTTTCTGCCTCATTTCCTTTTATTCCAGTAGGGCCCTGCCCTGATCTCGTCACTACTCTACCGAGGTTAGGCTTGGCACTTACTAGGTACCGTTGTTGTGTACTCATACTACACTTCTACACATTATTTGTGCAGATCCAGGTACTGCTTACCAGACCAGGTACCAGTGAGCTATACCGTACGTGAAGACTTTAAGGTATATCTGCCAGCGTCCGTAGACCTCTGAGTCCCCCTCTATCTTTATGATGTTGCTTTCTTTATGTTTACTAGACTTTGATGTTTAGAGACACTTAGCATTTTCTCCTTAGAGCTTGTGACTTATTTATATCGGGATTTGGGAGTTGTAATTATTTAAATAGCAGTTCTTGTTTATATTTCATATGTTGAGATTTGAGTTCAGTTTTATATTCGGTTATTTCGCAAATTATTAGGCTTACCTAGTCTTAGAGAGTAGGTGCCATCACGATATCCTACGGAGGGAAACTGAGGTCGTGACAGGTTTGTATTAGAGCACTAGGTTCATACTTGTTATGAGTCACAAGCAGGTTTAGTAGAGTCTCGCGGATCGGTATGAAGACGTATGTACTTACCTTCGGGAGGCTACTGAACTATTAGGAAAAGTTTCACTTCCTTGATTTCCTTATTGTGCGATTTGATTCCTTGAGGCCTATGCCTTTATTTTCTTCTTACTCAATCTCTTGCGACGTGAAGCCCTTGTTATCAATTGGGCATCGAGGAGTTGTAGTGGTGCTGCAGACATGGTGCAAGATGTTTTCCTTACGTGTTTGAGTGTGCTATTATCGTCGCCTTGCGGAAGGATGTTCTGTCATTTCAGTTCAGTATATGTACTTCCTATGGTTTTGAGGCTATGCACGGATTGCTATGATATTCACGCATTGTCATCGCACATCGTTGGTGTAATGGTAGGGTGCTTGTCTATGTGTCGAGGCAGTGAATGACTTGAAAGGAGGATCTATCGGTGCATGATTTAGAGGTTCAGCATTTAATTCTAGCAAATGAAAGGCAACTGGACTATGGATGTTCAGGCCTTGGTCGATGAAGCGATGAGACTTGATATTTTCGAGTGTGGTGGAACTCTCATTTGTGATGCGGTGTCGTCTCCCTTGTTGGAACACATTAAGGTTCGCCGGTGTTATGGTATTCTTCAATTTTCCTTCGGGACAGGATGTTGGGAAGTGGCGCCTAAGAAGT
Organism: Nicotiana tomentosiformis; assembly: GCF_000390325.3. NCBI lineage: Eukaryota > Viridiplantae > Streptophyta > Magnoliopsida > Solanales > Solanaceae > Nicotiana > Nicotiana tomentosiformis. The sequence goes on along the minus strand of NC_090816.1, from coordinate 63,486,980 downwards.
GGTTGTCAGAGATAGAGGAGTGTAGCGGTCTCAGAATTGAATTGGTGTTTCTAGTGTTGATGGCTCGAGAACGAAGATCTTTTAGGAGGTTGGGAGTTGGTTGCGATGTATCAGTTCAGGTGCTACAGGTATGGATTTGATTTGAGGCAACATTTGGGCAACGAAGTATGAGGGAGGACATGGCGGGAAGTGTCTCGCGGTGGTTGAATTACTGGCAGGTCAAGTATGAAAAGAAGAGGCCGAGAAGTTGCTTAAAGGAGATGGTTTAACCAAAGTAAGAGTGGCAGGCCAGCATATGGATTCTGTGGTAGGATAGCCACGCGCTTTGAGAGAGTTTAGAGAAATTTTGGAAATCGTGATGGAAGGTGGTTTGGTCTACGGATTTTATTTGGGATGGTGGTTACTGTACTGAGGAAAATTGAATACGGCAGAAAGGAGTTTGCTTGGAATGAAGAGGGGTGTGAAAACTTGATTATCGTTGGGATGCAACATGACTTCGAGTTTGGATTGTGTTGTCACATTTTTAGTTTTTGTCAATGGGGAGTGAACGGACTTGTACAGTTAGTAGGCGAGCATGGACATAAGAGGTTTACTGATTTCATGGTAGTTGTAACCAGTGCAGCGCCATTGGAAGATGTCGGCATGGAATTCCATAGGTGGGTTATCTCCTATGGGCAGGTTACCGGTTGCGTGATGTTGATGGAGCTTCCGCGAAGAATACTACTTGCTACCCGGTAAGAGGTCGAATATGTGGTTGTGACAGATGATTCAGAATGTTCATGAAAATCTTAACAAAAGACTTTGAGGAATTTGGCAGGTTAACGATACGGGATCATGGTAAATGAGAAGGAGGAATCGTTGTGGGCTCTACATTATGTGATGGTAACTTAAAGCTAAGTGGGGGAGCCCTACTATCTACGATTGGATCGCGTGGTTGTTTGCTTGTGCAACTTCTGGTTATCGGTGCATTGGTGGACTATTTGTGACTAAGAAAAGGAAAATATGAGGGGTAATTCGATCAAAGAAATTGATAAGTGTGCACTATATTTTGCCTTATAAATATTCATTGGTTGCTTCTTTGAGAGGGTGTCCATGTGCTAGCAGAGCGTTGAAGTTTGGTTATATACGGGATCAGGTCAGAGTGGGTGACTCTCAACAACGGTCCTAGTGGGTTCAAGAATCTAGGTTAAGTGCCTAGGGATTTCGGGTCCATTGTGTTGTTAAGGATCGAGTTTTCGCAGTGGATTACGAACGGAACATGGAATGTTCTATGTTATCATCAGGTATGCGGTGCAGTATTGGAGGAAAGGAAGAAATAGCTTCGGATTTGCGGAAGGTCTTGCAGAATGGGTGTAGCAGTCGGAGATGCTATTGTGCACTTGGGGAGGGTATGAGACGGTTCATGGGTATCGAGACGATGTGATCTCGTGATTCAGGTCACTCAGGATGAGTGCTGATTGAGTTCGTTATGTTTTTGAATGGAGCTATTATTATTATTTCTAAGGAAAGTCAAGAGTAAATAGGAAGAAGTTGGGTCAGATAGTAATGGTTTGAACCAGTAGATTGTGGCAATGATTAGTTTCTTCTGCTTGTGAAGTCATACATGTGGTTTGTAGCTGAGATGAGCAGGGAAGAATTCAGATGTTTAGAGTAAGCTGGCGTTATCTTAGTGTCACCAGAAATGGTGTTCTGTGGAAGGAGCATTGTGTACTGATTTACGGGTTCTTGAATTTCTTTACAGATTAGTACGGTTGGTGGTATGGAGGTGCAGACTTTGCTACCTGGTGCGGAAGGTCGTGGGACCGTATCCCACGGGGAGATTTGTATAAGTGTGACATGCTAGTCACTTGATTGTTAAAGATCGAAACCAAATACGGAAATTTTTGGTACTATCGTTAATGTGAGAGTTTATGCCTAGAAGGCGCTCCATTCCTTTGGTTGTGAACTATAGGGGTTGTTCCGGATTGAGACGGCTTGATTATTTGAACATATGTTGAGGTCCCGTGTAGATTGTGATGTCATATGAGTAGGATGTCTTTCGAGATGCAGGTCATTTATCGCACCTTAATCGTTCTTAGGTTTTGTGGTGTATTGCGCTATCCGTCTCCTCAGAGTTGTATTTTTGCACTTGGCGTGCTTGTGGCCGATATTCGGTATTCCGTAGGTAGAAGCATTATGGCTTGATGGGTATGTCCTTATTTATTGATATGAGTGGATCAGGTGGCACACAACCACGGGTACGTTATCTGGATCGGGTTGCACGCCGCAACGGTATCATGTTTGGTTTGAGTTGCACGTCGCAACGGTATCATGTCTGGATGGCGTTGCACGCCGCAACAGTGATATGTTTAGTACGATTCCCTATATCTATTCCTACGTATTTTGTTTCTCATTCTCTGAGAAGGGTTCATAATATCTGTTCAACTGTTTCATTCGTTACGCGAGTTGGATAATTCTTTTCCAGAGTTCGTTCCTCCTTATGTGTCATATTCAAGTTGTAGCTTGTCGGCGCATTGATGGCGTCATGTGAGATCTAGGTTAGTGTTTGAGGTGGCTTATTACCTGAGTAGCTTGTACTGGATAAGACGAGATTATTGACCTGAAATTAGTGCAATCAGAGTTATATAAGGTACATTAAAGAGAAAATATCGTTATTCAGTTTAGAATGAGGTAATGGTTTTTGTCAGGAGGAGGGACTCCATGAAGTATTGATTTTGTAGGTGGTTATGAGTTTCTACACATCACTTTCGTTGTGGCAGTATTGCAAGAATTGGAACAGGGTTCACATGTGATATGAGGCGTATTCCAAGCATCAGATTCGTGAGGTTGGTTTCAGCTGTTGTGGTCGGAGGATGTATTATGGGCATGTGAATTATACGGTGCATGGTGTGAATTCAACAAAAGGTGTACGATCGTATTTTGGTACAGTGTGTAGTGATTGGTACGATGTTCGTATGTTAGAAGCAAGTCTTGTAGAAGAATTCGGAGGTTGGAATTTGGTTCTAAGGCTTATGGATTAAAAAAGGGAGGATCTTCAATCTGACTCGGGCTAATGTGTTCAACTGGATTGTGGTGACATGGGTAGGTGCACGAGGTGTTAAACAGTGATTTTGGACAACCCTGGAGCAGTCCTCGGCACGTTCGAGGACAAACATATGTTTAAGTGGGGGAGAATGTAACGACTCGACCGATCGTTTTGAGCTCTAGCACGTCGTTCAGCGGTTTAAGGCCTTGGGTAGCTTCACTTCAGGTGCTACGACTTGTACGCATGGTCGGAATTGAATTTAGGGAAGATCAGAGTTGATTTCTAAAGAAAATTCTAATTTCGGAAGCTTTAAGTTAGAAGGATTGACTAAGGTTTGACTTTTGAGTAAACTACCTCGGAATCGGGATTTGAAGGTTCCAACAGGTTTGTATGATGATTTTGGTCTTAGGAGCGTGTCCGGATGTTGATTTGGAGGTCCGTAGGTCATTTCGACGTCAATTGGCAAAAGTTGGAAATTGGATGATTTTTGGGAAGTTTGACCGGGAGTGGACTTTTTGATATCGAGGTTGGATTCCGATTCCGGAAGTGGGAGTAGATCCGTAATATCAATTATGACTTGTGTGAAAAATTTGAGGTCAATCGGACTTGATTTGATAGGTTTCGGTCGAATGTAGAAGTTTGAAGTTCTAAAGTTCATTAAGCTTGATTTGGGGTGCGATTCTTGGTTTTAGCATTGTTTGATGTGATTTGAATGCTCGACTAAGTTTGTAATGTGTTTTGGGATGCGTGGATGTGTTTGGTTGAGGTCCCGAGGGCCTCGGGTGAGTTTCAGATTGGAATCGGATCAAAATTTTGACAAGGAAAAAAATCTGGTAATTTTGGCCTTCTGGTGCAATCGCACCTGCGGAATTTTACTCGCAGGTGCAAGCTCGCAGAAGCGAGCATGGTAGCGCAGAAGCGAGAAATGGTTGAGTGAGGCAGTGGTCGCAGGTGCGCATGGGCGACTGTAGAAGCAGAGTCGCCCCTGCGACATATCCATGCAGAAGTAGAAAATGGGAAGGGGCGGCCTCATCGCAGAGGCGGACAGCTTCTTCGCAGAAGCAAGTCCGCAGAAGTGCCCTGAGCCGCAAAAGTGTCAAAGCTCTTGCATCTGCGAAACCGCAGATGCGGCCAAGTGAGCCGCAGATGCGAAAACCCCTGGGCAGAATAAAAATCGGAGGGGTTGTGGGATTTTGGCATTTTTGGATATTTCCAACACGGGTTGAGGCGAATTTTCCGAGGGATTTCACGGGAAACTCGAGGTAAGTCACTTGTGATCATTGTTAGTCAATAATATTGAATTATCATTGAGTATTTCGACGAGATTACGTGTTTTTGAGGTGAAATTCAAGGACTTGGGCATAGGGATTTGAAAATAAGAGTTGGGGATTTGAGTGGTGATTTGGTGTTGGATTTTGGTAATTTTGGTGTGGATGAACTCGATATCGAATGGGTGTTCGTATTTTGTGACTTTTACCTGATTCTGAGACGTGGGCCCGGGTCGACTTTTTGGGGCAATTTTTCAATTCTTTGCTAAAGTCGTAGTTTCACTATTTAAATTTGTTTCTTCTAGTTGTATTTATAGTATGTAATTGCTTTTGGCTAGATTTGGGCCGTTTGGAGTCGAAAAATCAAGGGAAAGGCATTCTTATCGATTGATTGAGCGAGACTTGAGGTAAGTGACTTGTCTAACCTTGTGTGGGGGGAAACCCCTTAGGATTTGGTACTGTTGTAACAATTTGTGATATATGAGTGCCATGTACGCGAGGTGACGAGTACGTACACGGGATAAATGTGAAAATTTCGGTTCTTGCTGAGTAATTTTCTTCTAAATCTGAGTTGCTCTAGTCTGTGTAGTCATCATGTTTAGCCTAATGTCGCATGTCTACGTGCCTTAGCTCTTACTTGCAATTTGTGCATCATGCTTAGTTGAATTACTTGCTTCCGTGATCTTGTATTCAGTCTTTAACTGTATGATTACTTGCTGTAAATTCGTTGTTCCAAAGGATATGAGTTGTGTATTTACTTTTGGGACTACGAGGCGGTACCTCGGAAGATCCCCTGTTGCATTTTTACTTTTGGGACTATGAGGCGGTACCTCGAGAGCTCCCCCTGTCATGTATTTACTTTTAGGACTGCGAGGCGGTATCTCGGGAGATCCCCTGCTGCATATTTACTTTTGGGACTACGAGGCGGTACCTCGGTTGATCCCCCTATTGCATATTTACTTTTGGGACTACGAGGTGGTACCTCGGGAAATCCCCTGTTATGTATTACATTTGGGACTACGAGGCGTTACCTCAGGAGATCCCCTATTACATATTTATTTTTGGGAATGCGAGGCGGTACCTCGGGAGATCCCCTGTTGAATATTTACTTTTGGGACTACGAGGCGGTACCTCAGGAGATCCCCCTATTGTGTATTTACATTTGGGACTACGAGGCGATACCTCGGGAGCACCCCTGTTGTTTACCTCTATTTGCTGTGCTGTTACCTTTATGAAATTTCTCGTTGTTCATTTCTCAGTCATTTCATTATATTATTATATTTTCTGCCTCATTTCCTTTTATTCCAGTAGGGCCCCAACCTGACCTCGTCACTACTCTACCGAGGTTAGGCTTGGCACTTACTGGGTACCGTTGTGGTGTACTCATACTACACTTCTGCACATCTTTTGTGCAGATCCAGGTACTGCTTACCAGACCAGGTACCAGTGAGCTATACCGTACATAGAGATTTCAAGGTATATCTGCCAGCGTCCACAGACCTCGGAGTCCCCCTCTATCTTTATGATGTTGCTTTCTTTATGTTTACTAGACTTTGATGTATAGAGACACTTAGCATTTTCTCCTTAGAGCTTGTGACATATTTCTACCGGGTTTTGGGAGTTGTAATTATTTAAATCGCAGTTCTTGTTTATATTTCATATGTTGATATTTGAGTTTAGTTTTATATTCAGTTATTCCTCAAATCGTTAGGCTTACCCAATCTTAGAGACTAGGTGCCATCACGTCATCCTACGGAGGGAAACCGGGGTCGTGACATATTTGATGTGATTTGAGGATTCGACTAAGTTCGTATCGTGTTTTAGGACCTGTTGGTATATTTGGATGGGGTTCCGGGGACCTCGGGTGTGATTCGAATCATGTTCGGCTCATTTTTGGACTTGTTGGACTGCTGAAATGGTTGTATCTGGTTTTTTTATATGCGTTCGTGAGGGAGGTCTAGCGATAAGTGTACTTGGGTGACTGGTTAAGTTGTGCATTGCGTTCGCGAGAAGTTGGACGCGTTTGCAAAGGTCTGGTAGGTCTGTGCATCGCGATCGCGAGAGGGGACTCGCGTTCACGTAGAAGGATGGGGCCGGTTTGGGTAGCAGGCATGTAAGCCATCACGTTCGCGGGAGAGGGGTCGCGTTTACGTAGGCATTGGATCAAAGGTCATCGCGTTTGCGACACAAGCGTCACGTTCGCGAAGGTGGAATTGGCAGCTGAGGATTTTTGTTCTTCGCAAATGCGAGGCATTTTTCACGTTCGCTAAGAAGGAACACCTAGACAGATTTAAAAACCCCAAATCGTGGATTAGAATATTATTTCATATTTTGATTTGTGGAGCTCGGCTAGGGGCGACTTTTGTGAGGGATTTCACTACAAATCAAGAGGTAAACAACTTTTGATCACTTTTTCCTATTAATATTGAATGCCCATTGATTTCTACACCTAGATTACGTGTTTTTAAGGTGAAATTTGGAGATTTGTGGTCTATGTATTGGAGTGTAAGGCATGGGGATTTGAGGTTCGATTTGTGGTCGGAATTGGATGATTTTTATATGGTTGGACTCGTTATTGAATGAGTGTTCGGATTTTCTAAATCTCTACTAAAAATAGCAAATTTGCGACTGAATCAATAGGAAACTTTATTAAAAATACATGTTAATTTTTTTAATTTTTGGCTCCAAATTACGACTGATTCAGTCGCTCAATTACACAGAAAATACCGCGAAAATATTTTTTGTAGCTTCCGACTGAATCAGTCGCAAAAATTAAAATTAAAAAAAATTAAATCTTTCAACTGATTTGGTCGGAATCTACAATAAAAATGAGGTCTGACTGGTCAACGGGATTTGCGACCAAATCAGTCGCTATTTGAAAATTTCAAATTTCACATTTGCGACCGATTCAGTCAAAAATCTATTTTTGATACGGCCGTAACCCATTTTTTCTTCTTTCTTCTTTCTTCTCTAGTTTTTTTTCCTCTCCTCTTCTGCTCCCACCCGCTATATTTCTTGATTTTCTCCTCTAATCTAACCATATAAGGTATGATTTCCCTCTCTCTCCCTCACCCGCTCTCTTTCCCCTGTCCAGCCGCCCCCCTCCCCTAATATTTTTTTCCCCAAGTTGTTTAACTTGTTTTTGGTGTAGGAATCTGGCGGCTCATCTTCCCTCCGGTGGTGGTCCGACAGCAGTTCCGTTGGTCGTTTTTCAGGTATTTCTTTTGCATTAATTTAGCAAAATAGTATGTATAAATTAGCTATATAATTTACAATATAGTATAGATAAATTAGCAATAATTATTGCAATATAATATGTATATAGTGACTTGTTAAAAATTTATTTCTTTAGATTAATTAGTTATTTTTTTTCTTTTTAGTTAGATGTTCTTGTGAAAATGTCTAGTATACTTGTATGTATCCAATAGTAAATCAAGAAAAAAAAATTAGAATAATTTGGGTATGTTCCATAAGTATGGAATTCTTGTTTATATAAAAAACAACTTAAGTGCTAAAACTTCTCTGTTCGAGTTGAACAATATTTTAAAGAGTTAGAATTTTTATACATTCAAGTTAGGTTAGTTAAGAAACAACTTAAGTGCTAATACTTTTTTGTTTTGACTTTTCATTTGAAAATTCTCCATTCCCTATCTATGTGTTAATTATATTATTTATTATTGGAACGAAATAAAGAAAATACAGTTAATTAAGTATTAGAGCGCTATCATATGCTAATTTGACATAAATTAGATTAATTTATATGTTTTAGGACTTTTTTGTCTTACAATAGTTTAATGTACCTATTAATATTGAAACCACCCAAGTATTATAGTAAACTATATAATTAAACTATTTAGATAACATTTGGGAGAATATAACTTAGTAAGTAGTATAAATAAAATAAATATATCAACTTCTATTTTTTTTTGTGTAGATAGCATTTGCGCATCGTAGATGGATATATAAAAGGAATCATCCTAATTGTGTGGGGTTAAGGGATGAATTTAAAGAAGGGGTTGCTGAATTTATTACTAAGGCAAGGACACTTGATGATTTTCGTATTGAAGGAACGATTATGTGCCCTTGTGTGAAATGCAAGTCTATTAACTTATTGGGAGAAGATGTTATTACATTTCATAATTTTTAAAAAGGGATTTATGGAAGATTATTATGTGTGGACTGCTCATGGGGAGAATCTTTATAGCGTAAATGATGTTGATTTTCATAATTGTTTTGGTGGTGAGGAGGGTAGTCCCGTAGTGGAGAATAATGTTGAAAATTCTAGATTCAATGACATGATGAGGGATGCCTTTGAGATGTTCCCGGGGGTTCAATCTGAACCAAATGATGAGGCTAAGAAGTTCTTCAAAGAGTTAGAGGAAGCTAGTGTTCTGTTGTATGAAGGCTCAATGCATTTCAAATTGTCTGTTGCTGTTCGATTACTTTAGATTAAGTCAGATAGTTCTATTTCTCAATCGGGCATGAATTCTATCATTAGGCTTATGAATGAACTTAATCTGAGTAACATTGACCTACCCAAAGATTTCTACACGGCAAAAAAATTGGCTTCCAAGTTGGGTCTTTCATCAGAGAGGATTCATTGCTGTCAGAATGGTTGCATGTTATTTTATAAGGATGATTCATCTCTGAGAACTGCGAATATTGTAACAAGCCTCATTACAAGGATGACACAAATGATAAAAAGAAGAAGATCCTGGTGAAGGCGATGCACTACTTACCCCTTATACCAAGGTTAAAGAGGTTGTATGCATCAATGAGCTCCGCTCCTCATATGAGATGACATCATGAGCATAGAGGGCCAGATGGTCTTCTATGTCATCCATCAAATGGAGAAGCATGTAAGCATTTTGATAGGGTGTTCCCGGACTATGCTAATGAACCAAGAAATATTAGGTTGGGATTATGCGCTAATGGATTCACTTGATTTGTAGTCTCTTCTGCACCATATTCATGTTGGCCGGTGTTTGTTACGCCGTATAATCTTCCACCTGAGTTATGTATAACTAGTTCATATTTATTTTTAACTTGTATTGTTCCGGGTCCATGCAATCCAAGTTGATTGATGTTTACATGTAGCCTTTGATTGATGAGTTGAAGTTATTGTCGCATCAAGGCATGGAAACATATGATGTATCAACTAAGCAAAACTTCAGATTGCGTCCTACTTTGATGTGGACTATAAATGATTTTTCTTTCTTATGGAATGATGTCCGGGTGGTCAACTGCCGGAAAGTTAGCTTGCCCGACTTGTATAGAAGTTACAAAGGCATTCACTATGAAACATGAAGGTAAGAACACATGGTTTGACTGCCATCGTCGCTTCTTGCCAATGGGTCATGAGTTCAGGAGAAATACTAGTGCATTTATGAAGAACAAAAATGATTATAAGGAGCCACCATCCGTCTTGTCTCCAGAAGAGATTTGGAACAGATTTAGGGATATACCTAAGGTAACAGAGTATGCCTTGGCTAGTAAGATACCTGTTTATTGTGTACACACAACTGGACTAAACAGAGCATATTCTGGGAGTTACCTTATTGGAAGCAAAATCTTCTTCGGCATAACCTTGATGTTATGCATATCGAGAAGAACTTTTTTGACAACTTGGTTAATACTGTGATGGATGTCAACAACAAAAAAAAGGATAACTTGAAGGCCAGGATGGACTTAAAGGAATATTGTAGGCGAAGTGAGTTGTACCTGACATATTTGAACAACAAGATTCAGAAACCCAAGGCCAGTTTTACCTTCACCTTGGAGGAGAGAAGAGAGATTTGTGATTGGGTTAATAATTTAAGTATGCCTGATGGGTATGCATCAAACCTGTCTAGGTGTGTTGACATGAAAGAAAGAAAGTTGACGTCTATGAAAATCCACGATTGTCACATTTTCATGGAATCTTTGATGCCTGTTACGTTTAATGCATTGCCTGATAGAATATGGAAGCCCATCACAGCGATAAGCTTATTTGTCAAGGATTTGTCTTCTAGCACCTTAAGGGTGGAGAACCTAACTTACATCGAGAGTATCATGATACGCTCAAATTACACCTTAATAAATGATGTAAGGCGGTTGATGTCAAATATAATAACCCAACTAGGTTGGGGTCGAATCCCATAGGGAATAGGTGAGAAAAGGTTACTTGAATAGTGTGAAACTTGACTTAAGTCGTAATCCTACTTCGTTAGCTTAAAGGAGAGTGTTGTAATTCTGAGTTATCGAGAAAACTATTTTGTTATGAGAATGTAATTAATTTGATTAAGGAAACCAAGGTTGTGTCCCCATCAATAGAATGTAATGCTATCGGTGTTAATATGATATATTCCTAATGGAAGGTCCTTTCTAAATGACTACCCAATATTTTCCAATAGTTAGGTAGTATTTTCTCTTTATGATTTTCCCAGATATAAAAGAGTTACAATTAAGAACAACCAATTTATGCCAAATTGAACCCACTTTTTCCTAAGCGATTCTATTAAACAAGGTTTAAAGCCTTGAGTTTTTGCTATTCAATTCTACCAAACCCTAACCCACTTTTCCAAGTAAAGATAGAATGAAATGGCATTAGTCAATGTTTTCAACCACCAACACTAAATGAAGCATGATAAATGGGTAAATACCAACCAACCATTATATATATATTCAATGGTAAACACCCATTAACATTACACCCATTTAGATCCCACAACCTTATTATTTAAAACTAGCTACTCATACTAGAATCCAAGAACAAAGCAATAAATGAAGTCATAAAGCTTACAAAGATACAAGATTCTTTCTTCAAAAGCTTCCAAAACAATGGTGTATTCAATGCTCTTAAAGTAGCCTCCTTTTTCAGACAAGATCTCCCACAAAACCCCTAGTTATTCTATTTATAATGGGCTAAAAATAGGGATCAAAATATGGCAAAAATGCCCCTGCAGATCACATCTGCGACCGCATAATGGGTCGCAGATCATGTTCACGGTCTGCATAAATGCAAATCCACCGCATAGTTGCACGCCCAGTTGCCCGGTTGTTCATCGCAAATCCGTTATACGGTCCGCGTGTTGATTATGTGATCGTAGACTATGCCGCAAAAGTGCTCTCACAGAACCCTTTCTTGCACTTATGCGGTCACTATGTGACCCGCACAAGCGTTATGCAACCACATAATAGACCGCATACTCCTCTCTCAGAAACTGGAATAACTGCTTCATTCTGCGGTTGGTTTGCAGCCCGTACATCACTATTGCGGTCGCAAACCTGCCGCATTTCTGCCCTTCTATGGGTTTTTGTCATCTTTTCCATGTTCTTGGTTTTTCAAGTCTGGTATACTACAAAACACCAAAACTACATACGAAATAACTAAAAATGCTTTAAAAGGTGAGCGAAAGTCTATGTAATTAGTATCAAAAGTGCCAAAATTCTACGGCACATCAACACCCCCAACTTAGACTCTTGCTTGTCCTCAAGCAACTAAAACAAAAGGCATCCTATCATATACTAATCTATTTCCGACAGATCACAAAACAACATTGACTGTAGATGGTGCTGACTGTCAGATAACACGCATGTAACTTCTTTTATTCACCCTTCATGGAAGACAACAATCATTTAGCAATTCGAATAATCAACTTGTAAACTTCGAGCCTCAAGCAAACTAACAGAGTGCTACCCACAGCTAAGTGTGCACTTGTATCCTACTTCAAGAACCTAACTTCTGCTAAATCTTGCAATTTATGCGTGCTCACAACAAAGAAAATCCCTAACTCACAAATATGTACAGGGGATACAATCAAACACTCTTGCACTCAGAAAGAAGGCTAACTGCTATAAGTATCAGTCCATATGCTTGCCCTTATTTTAACTCACTGCTATCTCAGGAATAATTGGTTGTAGATCATAAAGGACTTTTCACAGGTTGGACAAATATTTGGGAATGTAGTGGTTGTACCCTCGTTGAACTCTACATACACTTTGCTTCTTTACCACATAGCACTTATTGACCTCAAGTTACCGACATAGAATCACCTCAACGTATATCTTCAGTTTTCACAAGACTCTAGTTTTCTCCATTTTTTTTCTTTTCTTATATATATACAGATGTTTTTTTTTTCCTTTGGAGCTTGAATATCTTCATATACACCACTTTGAGGTTTTTTTGCTTCTACACGTAGTGAGCAACCTTACCAATTTTCAATTAACACCGACACCCCTAACTTAGGCTTTTAATCTCATTCTTAATTGTTCAAGGAAGGATGGGTTCAAAAGAGGAAATTATTTTATGAAGGGGTAAAGGTTTGTAATGTAGTGGCCAAGTAAAAGGTTGAAGGCTCAACAGGGGTAACTAGGATAATCGATGTACCAGGGAGGTCAATTTGGTCAAAAATTAGTTAGCAATCACTAAGAGAGCCTAAGATCATTTCAACACCCAATCATCAACCTGAGAATTGAATTAAGAAACCAACCAGGCAAGTTCTAGATAACACAAGTTAAGCATATACATTATTTATACGAATCCTCACTCACTCACAACGGATGAACTGTTCGACTCGGCATAATTTCAACCCTCAAGTGAATACAATGCAACTCAAAGCTTCATCCATGATATTTGAGATTCTAAGTAAGCAAAAAGTCAAAGAGCGAGCCTCGATTTCACAAGAATGACTAACCGTTTATTTACAAAATCAGAAGGGTGCAATTTATTCAACAAAAATTTATCACATGCTTGAAGCTACAACAAAAACACCAAACAAGTCAAAACATTTTATGCTACCGCCACGGTTCTACTATTACACCCTAGAAAAAGAACCCGACGAAGAAAAACCAAGGGGAATTCATTGTTATATACAAATCTACACTTATCAAAGTAAAAATTTTATATACAAGTTTAAAACAAATATTTAACTACCCCACACCCCCAACTTAAGAGCATGCATTGTCCCCAATGCATTGAGAAAGTAAGAGTAAACTTTAGGGGCTTCCTAGGGCGCACTAGGCACTTGAAGGGGCTGGAACATCCGAGGCAGCTGCGGGGTCGGAGGCTGACACTGTGGGAGCAACGGGTGGAACCTCAGAATGTGTAGTGGTGCCTGAGACCAGAATAGGAAGCTCCACATGCTGTGAAGCTGGGTATGGGACCTGGGAGCTACTAGCCTTCTCCACTGATGACTGTGTGGTCATGGGAGTGGCTTTGGCGACCATATCTGCAAGGGAATGTGCAATGGCTGTCTGCACATCTGCTTCCTCCTCACCATGTGTATCTGTAGAGACAATAATTTGTTTGCCTCTGTTGTCCCGTTGATCATCATTCTCCTCAAGAAATCCCTCCTCATCAATTTCCCCCTAAGACCCTCCGAACTCCTCGTCTGAATGAGTATCAATGTTCACAACAGAGTCCGGATCTTGTGAAGCCTCAGTACCATGGGCCACCGGAGTTGTCATGAGGTTTTTGAAATCAAGGTCAAGGCTCGGAAGGTGGGAGGTACCGGTGCCCTGCTCCGCTTCCTTCGGGAGGAGTGACGTCAAATCAAACTCTAGATTTTGCATCTTGTGCAGCTCTGACTTTAGCTCAGCTACATCATTTTGGAGTTGAGGCATGTCTCCAGATTCACCTCATTCGACCCTCTCAAGGTGTACTTCAGAGTGCTTGAGTCGATCTTTATAATATTGATGCTGTTTTTGAAGAACATTCACTGAGGTTTGGATAGGGGCCAGTGCTTGCCGGATGAGAGCTGGAAGTTCCTTTGTCAATTTGTCTACTTTGGCATTGGCATGTTGTGCCAGTAGACCAAGCTTCGAGAGTGCAGGCAATGAGGCAGGTGGTTGCGTAGTGGCTGGTTTGGGAGTGGATGTGGACATGGCTGGTGCAAAAGGAGTGTCAGGCACTGATGAAACAACAGGTGCTGCCGAGGCTGGAGGAGGAGTGAGTGAAGGCTCTGGTGGATTTTCTATCACTTTTTTTGAAGCATCATTGATCCGTGTGATGTCAATATCTTGAACAGCTTTTTTCGATGCGGTCATGTTTGGGGATAGGAGGAACTTTCCTAGCTTTACACAAAGCATGGATCAAGCATGGGAAGGGGAGCGATGTTTCTTTCTGGTTTACTCGGATCCCAATCTCACAGAATATAATCTCTCCCACATCAACTTTGATACCCGACATGATGCATGCAATGAGGATTGCCTTCTCGATACTTATGTCGGTTTTATTTCTTGAGGGATTTAGATGAGAGCAGACCAAACTGAGCCAATACCGGCCTTCTTGGGTGAGATCCCTCTTGAGAATATTTTGGCGCGGAGCGATCCAGGATGGAGTTCCCTTGGCTATGACTGAGGCAACCCAAGCACGCGTAGATTCCTTATTAGCCATCTTTGCATCATATTCGGCCATGCCTGGATCCCAATCCTCAAAATATATATCATTGACCGATGAGGCATCATAGAGTGATTGAACCCCTCGAACTAGGACAAATTGCAAGAATATACGGTTTCGCTTCTGTTCAGCGTTCCCGGAGGCAGCATATGCAGCATAGAATTCCTGAACGAGCATCTCGTTGTACTCCCCCGGAACCTGAGTGAAGAACTCCCATGTCCTCTTTTTAATATTTTCTAGCACATGAGGGTAATATTCTTTTAAATGTTTCAAGCTTAGCTGCTTCTCTTCAAGGATTCTTCTCTTTGCTAAGCCATCTCTGTACAGGTTCCAAGAGCAGGAAACCCCAAACCTGATATCTTCACCACTTTCTCGGCGTGCTTCAGCATGGAGGTCAACGGGTGGCACAAGATCAGTCTGTGCTTCCTCCTCTTTAGACTGGGAGGAATGCTCAAATATACTTCTAGCTGTGTCAGGCCACGTGCGTTTGGATTGCTGTACTTGTTGGCTCAGAGCTGCAGCCCGTTTCTTTCCTCGAGCGGGAGGTTGTCGTGATGCTAGGGATTTCTTTGGTGTCATTCCTGTCAATTAATCAATGAGTGAGTATGTGATATGGCATGGGCAACATATTGAGAACAAATAAAAGTATCAAGAAGTTTCTGCGATTAGTTATGCGATCGCATAACAACTCTGCAAGCCGCAAAACCTGTCGAATAATACATCCCTCAGAAGCAAAGAAAGTTATGCGGTACGCAGAAGTGGCTGCAGAACAACTTATGCGACCGTAAATTGGTCGCGTTTTGTTCTTCAGATTCATCATTTTATCTGCCTCAGTCTGCGACCATTTCACGATCCGCAAAACGTTTTTGCGGTCGCAATCCAACCGCACAAGTCCTTTTTAGAAAACTACCTAGGGCACAAAATGCGATGACTTTGCGGACTGCAAAGATCATCATCCTTAGTCAAAAAAGGTCTTCCCACTCAGTCTCAAATACAGGGTTTTCTAGTAGCTACACTCAGTCATTGCACACCTATTAAGACGAAATGTAAGCAAAATGCTACAACTCTCCAATCCCTGTTCTTCTACTCCTACTCTGTAGATTAAATCCCCAAATTCCAATTTACCCACAGCATAATGTTTT
Source organism: Nicotiana tomentosiformis (assembly GCF_000390325.3). Taxonomy (NCBI): domain Eukaryota; kingdom Viridiplantae; phylum Streptophyta; class Magnoliopsida; order Solanales; family Solanaceae; genus Nicotiana; species Nicotiana tomentosiformis. The sequence continues at coordinate 63,471,167 of NC_090816.1, read as the reverse complement.
TTTTCCAGCGATGATTTTCAGCTCAATCACGCACACAAGAACACCCATAGCAAGGGATTGAGAAGAAGGGGGGGTGAGGGAAATGAAATTCCATGGTATTCTTCAATTTGATCAAGCAAGAGAAAGGGTAGAATTATACATACCAGATTGCCTTTGAAGCATGAACCAGGCGAGCCCTTCCTTTTCAATTCCTTTTTCTTTTTATGATTTTGAGTTGTTGTTTCAACGTTTTTTTCCCTGCTTTTATGTTATGCGGTGCTCGTGTGTGTGAGAGTGTAAATGAACGACGTAAATACGGAGTGAGGGATTTAGGGTTTTAATACCTGGAAGGTTCGCGGTGAGAAAGTGCATCGCATAACACATTATGCGGTCGCATATGTGTCATGCGATGAGTTAGTGACTAAGTTAGGCAAACTAGCTTTGCAATCGGTTCTGCGGTCACATAATAGTTATGTGGGCCGTGGATAGAAAAATCTCACCGCATTTTTGAAAGCCCAGATTGCATTTGCTTCTGATTGTGTCTGCGATCATTATGCGGTCTGCATATCCATTATGCGACCGCATATGTTGCCGTAGACCATAGAGCTTGCTTTCCTTCATTTTCCTCTGCACTTGCATCCTGTTTCATTGTATTTTGGATTACCTGCATTCTAACACACACGTCAAACTACTCAACACTAACAACTAAACCTACAAAAATTAAAATCTAACCAAAAAGTGTGACCACACATGGGTTGCCTCCCAAGAAGCGCCTGATTTAACGTCGCGGCACGACGATGTTGTCCCCATTTTGGCTAATCAGTGGTGGGGGCTGGTGTAGGACTATCCTTGAGTGCGAATTGTTCTACCAAGTGCCTTTCTCCTTCGGTTTCGAGGTAATGCTTGACCCTTTGGCCATTAACTTTGAAAGTTCGAGTCCCGTCCTCAGACTCCAATTCAATAGCGCCATAGGGAGACACATTCACAACTTTGAACGGGCCAGACCATTTGGATTTGAGTTTGCCCGGAAATAACTTGAGTCTTGAGTTAAAGAGTAAGACCAAGTCACCGGATTTGAATTCCCGCTTCTAAATCTTCTTGTCATGAACAAACTTCATTCTTTCCTTATACATGGCTGCACTCTCATAGGTATGAAGACAGAATTCTTCCATCTCGTTGAGTTGTGTCATTCTTAGATTAGCAGCATCGGCCCAGTCAAGATTTAACTTTTTCAATGCCCACATAGCTTTGTGTTCAAGCTCCACTGGCAAGTGACACGCCTTACCAAAAATCAACCGGTATGGTGAGGTACCAATAGGAGTCTTAAATGTTGTGCGATATGCCCACAATGCGTCATCTAGCTTCGTTGACCAGTCGGTCCTATTTGCATTAACAGTTTTTGCTAGGATGTTTTTGATCTCCCTGTTTGAGACTTTAACCTGACCGCTTGACTGAGGATGATAAGGGGTGGCCACCTTGTGTTTAACTCCATATTTTTCGAGCAGCCCGGCGAAAGCCTTGTTGCAAAAGTGAGAACCACCACCACTAAGAATGGCCCTTGGGTTCCAAATCGCGTGAATATGTTCTTCTTCAAGAGAGCGGTTACACTTCTTGCCTCATTGTTAGGAAACGCGATTGCCTCGACCCTTTTGGAGACATAATCTACTGCCACCAAGATATATGTCATGCCGTAAGAGCTTACAAAGGGACCCATGAAATCTATCCCCCAAACATCAAAGATCTCGACCTCCATCACAAAGTTCATAGGCATCTCATGTCTTCTAGATATTGACCCTTGTCTTTGACATTGATCACATGCCTTGACCATTTGCTTTGCGTCTTGGTAGATCGATGGCCAATAATAGCCACATTCGAGCACTTTTGCCGCAGTACGATTTCCACCATGATGGCCCCCAACTGGGGAGTCGTGACATGCTTTGAGAATCTGCATTACCTCATCTTCCGGAACACAACGCCGAATGATGTTGACGGCATAAATCCGGAACAGAAAGGGTTCCTCCCAATAGTATTGTCTACACTCCCGCAAGAATATTTTCTTTTGATAAGCTTCCAATCCATCGGGGATAAGGTCACTAACCAAGAAGTTAGCGATGTCAGCATACCAAGGAGTGAAGGTGTTAGACAATGCCAATATGTGCTCATCTGGAAAGGCATCATTAATTTCAAGATTTTCTTTTGGTCTCCCTGCCTCTTCAAGCCTAGATAAGTGGTCCGCAACTTGATTCTATGTTCCTTTCCGATCTTTGACTTTGAAGTCAAACTCTTGTAATAAAAGAACCCACCTAATCAATCTTGGTTTAGCATCCTTCTTCACCACAGGATAGCAGAGAGCTGCATGATCACTGTAGACTATCACTTTGGACCCCAACAAATAGGCCTGATAATTTTCAAAAGCATAGACAATGGCAAGCAGTTCTTGCTCCGTCACCATATAATTCATTTGTGTGCCATTCAGTGTCTTGCTTGAATAGTAGACAGGATGAAGGATCTTGTTATGCTGTTGACCAAGTACCGCCCTAATAGCTACACCACTGGCGTCACACATGAGTTCAAATAGAAGGGACCAATCGGCTGTGACAATAATAGGTGCCGTTGTGAGCCTCGCTTTCAATTCCTCAAAAGCTTTGAGGCACTTCTCATCGAAATTAAACTTTGCATCTTTTTCAAGGAGCTTGCACATGGGACTTGCAATTTTTGAGAAGTCCTTGATAAAACGCCTATAAAAATCGGCATGCCCCAAAAAGCTTCGAACGCCTTTTACCGAAGTGGGAGAAGGAAGCTTGGAAATGATCTCGATCTTTGCCCGATCAACCTCTATGCCTCGCTTGGACGTTTTGTGGCCCAGAACAATACCCTCGTCCACCATGAAGTGACATTTTTCCCAATTTAGCAAAAGTTTGATTTCCTCACATCTTTTGAGCACTTGCCTAAGGTTGTCAAGGCAATGCTCAAAGGAGTCACCAACAACAGAAAAGTCATCCATAAACACCTCTAAGAAATCATCCACCATGTACGAGAAGATTGACATCATGCACCGTTGAAAGGTGGCCGGGGCATTGCATAGCCCAAATGGCATCCAGCTAAAGGCAAAGGTCCCATATGGGCATGTGAATGTTGTCTTCTCTTGATTTTCTAAGGTGATCTTGATTTGGTTATAGCCATAATAACCATCCAAGAAGAAATAAAATGACCTTCTCGCTAGCAGATCAAGCATTTTATCAATAAAAGGCATAGGGAAATGGTCCTTGCAAGTAGCACTATTGAGCTTCCGGTAGTCCATGCAAACTCTCCACCCGGTCACCGTCCTCGCTGGGATGAGCTCATTTTTTTCGTTCTGAATCACGGTCATGCCTCCTTTCTTTGGAACACATTGCACTAAACTCACCCAAGGACTATCGGCAATGGGGTAGACAACTCCAACATCCAACCATTTTATAATTTCTTTCTTCACCACCTCTTGCATGGAAGGTTTAACCTTCTTTGATGCTCCATGCTAGATTTGCTCTCTTTCTCCAATTGTATCTTGTGCTCACAAATTCCAGCGGGAATTCCTCGGATATCTGCTATTGTCCACCCAATGGCCTGTATGTGCTCCCTCAAGGTATTCAACAAGTTTTCAACCTGCACATCATTCAACAAAGAGGAAACGATTACAGGCAGAGTTTCATTAGAGCCAAGAAATTTATACCTTAAGTGCGGTGGAAGTGGCTTGAGCTCAAGTTATGGCAGCTCGATAATTGAAGGCTTAGCGGGAGGAGTGACTCTATTCTCTAAGTCAAGAGAAAGTTTCTTTGGTGCATAAGTGTAGGACCCAAGCCCTTCTAATGCATTTACCGATTCCATGTATTCTTCCATGTCTTCACCATCAAATTTTACCAAAATAGCCTCCAATGCCTCACCCAAGCATTCTTCTTCCATCTTCATCTCGACTGCATCCTCTACCTCATCACAATATCAATGACTGAGATACTTTCGTATGTATGTGGCAATTTCATACTCTTACTCGCTTGAAAGGTAATCTCTTCATCATTAACTCGGAACTTGATCTCATTTTGTTCTGAATCCATGAGTGCTCTTCCAGTAGCTAGGAATTATATCCCCAAGATTATAGGGATTTCATTATCAACAGCACAATCAAGGATAACAAAGTAGGCAGGGAGGAGGAACTTCCCCACTTTCACAAGAACATCATCAACAATTCCCACCGGTCTTTTCATTGAACGGTTGGCCATTTGCAACCTCATACTTATAGGCTTAGGCATACCTAACCCCACTTTCTTGTAAATAGCAAGAGGCATTAAGTTGATGCTAGCCCCATTATCACAAAGAGCTCGTGCAAAATCGCTCAACCCGATAGTGCATGGAATGATGAAGGCTCTCGGGTCCTCCTTCTTTTGGACGGTGGTTGTTGCAGTGATAGAACTAACCCGGTGAGTCATATTCACCACTTCATTCTTGGTGGTTTTCTTTTTAGTGATCAAATCTTTCAAGTACTTAGCAAAACTCGACATCTCTTGAAATGCTTCCACAAATGGAATGTTCACCGATAATTTTTTAAGAATGTCAGAATTTCTCGAGTTTGCTATCATCAACCCTCCTAGCAAGTCTTTGAGGGAAAGGAGGAGGAGGCCTAGGAATTGGTGCTAGAGCTTTTGGTGTCTCTTTTACCTTTTCCTTAACCTCTTCACAGTTCACTTCTTGAATTTTTACTTTCTTTGAGAGTCTTTCAGCTTCAACAGCAATTGGCACCTTAACTTGTGCCTCAACTTCTTGTTCAGGATCTTCCACTTTGACCACTTGTTCATTTTCTCCTTGAAGTAGTTTACCACTTCGAGTTGTGATTTCCATACAATGAGAAGTCGGACCATTCCCACTACCTTTTGGGTTTGCTATTGTGTCACTTGGGAGCGTATCCTTCTACTTCGGATTTTGCTCTCTTGATAGATCTCTCATTTGCATTTCTAACTTTTGAATGGATGCGGTGTGAGAACCCACAAGCTCGGTCATGTTCTTCATTGAAGTGTCAGATGTTTCTTGATTTTGCAATACTCGTTCAAGCATGTTTTCCAACTTGGACTCACTTGAAGAACTTTCCTTCCAATGCGGAGAGTTAGAATATTTCCCCTTTGGTGGAACATAGGGGTTTGAACTCCGATTTGAAAAGTTGTTGTTGTTGTTACTCTAATTACCTTGATTTGAACTACCTTGATCATTTCGCCACTGTTGATGGCCTTGACCTTGTGGGTTAGACCTCCATTGGTTTTGTTGTCCTGAACCTTGGTAGGGCTGGCTTTGATAACCACCTTGCGAGTTGTTGACATAATTTGCTTCTTCATAATCCTCATTTGACAAGGGTTGCACATCTTCCACAATATTCACCTTTTTTGTTTGGCTTTCAGTGAACATCTTCATCAACACATTGATGCTGGTTGCAAGCCCGACAATTACTTGATCTCTTTTTTGGTTCTCCTTAATCATGTTGGTCAAGGAAGGAGTACCATATGCAATTCCACCCGTGGTGTCTTCCGAGTTCCAAGCTTGGTTATGTTCTGCCATCTCGTCAAGGATTTGTGTGACCCTTGCAAATGTTTTATCCATAAAGGATCCATCAGCTGCATTTTTGGCTATGGATTGATTCATAGGATCCAAGCCCATATAAAACTTCTCCAACAAGATGTTATCCGAAATATCATGATTTGGTGACCTCACTAGATATAGCTTGAATCGATCCTATGCCTCATGTAGATGCTCTCCCGGTAATTGCTTGAAAAAGAAAATTTTATCCCGGAGCTCGGACTTCTTGCTTTGCGGGAACCATTTTGATAGGAAAGTTCGGACAAGTTTGGGCCAAGTATGAATGGAATTAGGCGGTAGATTTTGGATCTATTGTCTTGCCTCTCCAGTTAGAGAGTACTTGAACACCCTCAGCCTTAGGACATCATATGAAACGTGATTCTGCTTGTGCATCACACACGGACCCAAGATGTTTCTATGATGTTGTGTTGGATCATCATCTGTGGAATTTCGAAAAAACCCCTCTGCCTTGAGCATTAGGATTAGACTGTGTTCCACCTTGAAGGTGGCAGCATAAACACTTGGAGGGACAATGGCATTTGTATCCTCAATATACTCATCTATATCCGCAAAAATGTTTTCTTCTTCTGGTTCACCTGTGTTTACCTAGTGACACCAAGCAGAGCAAGAAAAGTGTGATGGAATAGAAGAAGACGTAAAGTAAAAGCACACACTAATTAGTAATTTCAAAACTGTATTCCCCGGCAACAATGCCAAAATTTGATATGCTCAAACTACACCTAAATAAATGGTGTAAGGCGGTCGATGTCAAATATAATAACCCAACTAGGTTGGGGTCGAATCCCACAGTGAATAGGTGAGAAAAGGTTACTTGAATAGTGTGAAAATTGACTTAAGTCGTAATCCTACTCCGTTACCTTAAAAGAGAGTGTTGTAATTATGGGTTATCGAGAAAACTATTTTGTTATGAGAATGTAATTAATTTGATTAAGGAAACCAAGGTTGTGTCCCCATCAATGGAATGTAATGCTATCGGTGTTAATATGATATATTCCTAATGGAAGGTCCTTTCTAAATGACTACCCAATATTTCCCAATAGTTAGGTAGTATTTTCTCTTTATGATTTTCCCAAATGTAAAAGAGTTACAATTAAGAACAACTAATTCATTCCAAATAGAACCCACTTATTCCTAAGCGATTCTATTAAACAAGGTTTAAAGCCTTGAGTTTTTGCTATTCAATTCTACCAAACCCTAACCCACTTTTCCAAGTAAAGATAGAATGAAATGGCATTAGTCAATGTTTGCAACCACCAACATTAAATGAAGCATGAGAATTGAATAAATACCAACCAACCATTATATATATATATATATTCAATGGTAAACTCCCATTAACATTACACCCATTTAGGGCCCACAACCTTAGTATTTAAAACTAGCTACTCATACTAGAATCCAAGAAATCTGGTGAGAAGAAAATTGAGGCCAATGACAGAAAGGTGGAAACATATAACTCTAGGGTCGATCGAATCCCGGGAGCACCCCCGATATTAAAAGGACTGGAATCTAAGAAGTTTATCCAAAAGCCTTTTCCGCCGAGCGCTGCACCAAAGCCGATCCTAAAGAGGTTTTGTATGCCCGATATTCCAAAGTACATCGGAACCACATATCAAAATGAGCATGTGTGCTCCTATACATGTGCCATCAAGGGTAACGACTTGGAAGATGAAGAAATCAAGTCGGTTTTTCTAAAGAAGTTCGGGGAAACTCTGTTAAAAAGAGGAATGATATGGTATCACAACTTACCCCCAAATTCTATTGATTCGTTTGTTATGCTTGCAGATGCTTTTGTGAAGTCACATGCCGGGGAAATCAAGGTCGAAACCATAAAATCAGACCTTTTCAAAGTTAAACAAAGAGATAACGAGATTCTTAAGGAGTTCACGTCGAGGTTGCCGATGATTGGGACGTTCAGGCATTCACTCAAGGACTTAACCCCCGAAGCTCCTTGGCTTCGCAGCAGCTGAAACAAAATTTGGTAGAGTATCCAGTGGTAACCTAGGCAGACGTCCACAACAGATACCAGTCAAAAATCAGAGTCGAGGACGACCAACTCGGAGCCCCTTCCAGGTCCGTTTATCCAGTTACAACTGACGATAAGTCTAAGAGGGTCTTCGATCAAGAACCTAGATCGATATGAGACTGGTATCAACCATACAGTGGAGATCGAAGGGGAAACGGGTCCGGGTGTCACACCACGAGAAACAAAAAGAGAAGCGATCGAGGGCCCGAAAACCTAGGTCTGATGAGAAAAAATGGTTTCGACAGGCCGCTTGGGGCCGGGGAGGCCTCGAGATTGTCAGAATATAACTTAAACATCGATGCTGCTAGTATCGTATCAGCCATAAGACGAATCAATGACACCAAGTGGCCTCGACCATTGCAGCCCGACCCTACTCAAAGAGATCCTAACTTGATGTGTAAGTATCATGGCACTCATGGCCACAAGACCGAGTATTGCCGGCAATTGAGAGAAGAAGTTGTCCGGTTGTTTAACAACAGGCACCTACGAGAATTTCTACGCGATCAAGCCAAAAACCACTTTAGAAACAGGGACGCCAACAAATAGACCGAACAAGAAGAACCTCAACATGTCATCAACATGATCATTGGAGGGGTCTATGTCCCTCAAGGGCCAATGATAAAACGCACTAAAGTATCCATCATGAGGGAAAAACGCAATCGAGATTATGTCCCGGAGGGGACCATTTCGTTCGGCGATGAGGATGGCGAAGGCATTATACAACCTTATAATATTGCACTGGTAATATCTGTACTTATCAATAAATCTCGAGTTAAACGTGTGTTGATTGATCTAGGTAGCTCGGCAAACATCATCAGATCGAGGGTCATTGAGAAGTTAGGGCTACATGACCAAATAGTGCCAGCAGTCCGGGTTTTGAATGGATTAAACATGGCATGCGAAACCACCAAAGGGGAGATAACCCTACTAATGAGTACCGTCTGGACCATCCAGGAAACAATGTTCTATATGATCGAAGGGGACATGAGATATAACGCCCTATTCAGAAGACCATGGGTTCACAACATGAGGGCGGTACCTTCGACCTTACACCAAGCATTAAAGTTCCCTACACCGGGAGGAATAAAGACAGTATATAGAGAACAACCAGCTACAAAGGAGATGCTCGCAGTCGATAAAGTACTCTCAGTGCCCACCGTCTTGACATTATGGAACATGGGGCTGACCAGATGGGCCGAAGTTAAATAGCAACCACCGACGCCGGTCCTGGCCAGACCGGAGGAACAAGGAGTCGACGAGGGGGATGATTACAGAGTTCCAAGATTATTCATAGCTACTGATGATATTGATACCACCAAATTGACGGTCGAAGAGTTGAAGCAAGTTACATTGATCGAACACCTGCCGGATCGAAAGGTATACATGGGCACGTGGTTAACACCGAGCTCAGGAAAAAGCTCATTAATTTTCTTAAAGCTAATGTAGCTTGTTTCATTGGTCCCATCTTGACATGACATGTGTCCCGCCGGAGGTAACCACTCATAAGCTGAGTTTGGACCCAAAGTTCCACCCAGTTAAACAGAAGAGGAGACCTCAGTCCGAGGTCTAGCATGAATTCATCAAGGACGAGGTATCTAAACTCCTAAAATATGGTCCATTTGGGAAGTTAAGTACCCGGACTGGTTAGCTAACATAGTGGTAGTATCTAAAAAGGGAAATTAGATAAGAATATGTGTAGATTACAAAGCCTTGAACAAGGCGTGCCCTAAGGATTCTTTGCCTTTGCCTAACATAGATCGTATGATTGACTCAATGACAGGACACGATATACTCAGCTTACTCGATGCCTATTCCTTGTACAAACAAATTCTTATGGACCCAGGTGATCAAGAAAAGACCTCTTTTATCACTAAATTCGACACCTATTGCTATAATGTAATGCCATTCGGATTAAAGAACGCCGGTGCCACCTATCAATTCCTAGTAAACATGATATTCAAAGAACAAATAGAAAAATCAATGGAAGCTTATATTGACGACATGTTAGTTAAGTCCCTGCGAGTAGAGGACCATTTGAAATATTTGCAGGAAACCTTAGACATATTGAAGAAATACAATATGAAGACAAACCCGGAGAAATGCGCGCTCAGGGTCGTATCGGGAAAATTCCTCAGGTACATGGTATCCAATCATAGAATGGATATAAATCCCGACAAAATTAAAGCCATAGAAGACATCACCTTGGTGGACAACGTCAAGGTCGTTCAGAGGATGACCGGGCATATAGCCGCTCTGGGTCGGATCATATCAAGATCCTCGGACAAAAGCCATCGGTTCTTCTCACTGTTGAAAAAGATGAACAATTTTTCCTGGACCCCAGAATGCCAACAGGCTTTGGAAGAGCTCAAACGGTACCAATCACGTCCGCCCCTGCTGTACACTCCGAAGGCGGACGAACAATTGTACCTTTACTTGGTGGTTTCCGAGGTGGGGGTAAGTGGATTATTAGTTCGGGAAGATGAAGGTATGCAATTTCCTATTTACTATGTCAGTAGAACTCTAGGCGAGGCCGAAACGAGGTATTCTAACTTGGAAAAATTGGCGCTCGCTTTGCTAAGCGCCTCCAGAAAGTTAAAACCATACTTTTAATGCCACCCATATGTGTCGTAACCTCTGACCCACTGAGTAACATCAAGCACAAACCCAAACTCTCGAGCAGGTTGGACAAATGGGCCATCAAAATGAGCATGTACGATATCGAGTATCGACCCCAAACTGCCATAAAATCTCAAATTTTGGCAGACTTCGTGGGTGACTTTACGCCGGCCTTAATACCCGAAGTCGAAAGGAAATTATTGCTAACCTCAGGGACTACCTCAGGAATTCGGACCCTTTTTACGGACGGTGCCTCGAACGCAAAGGGGTTCGGTCTCGGCATCGTACTGAAACAACTTACAGAGAATGTAGTTAGGCAGTCTATTAGATTTGTGAAATTGACTAACAATGAGGCCGAGTATGAGGCCATGATTGCAGGTCTCGAATTGGCTAAAGGCCTTAGGGACGAGGTGATCAAAGCTAAGTGAAACTCCCTCCTCATGGTAAATCAAGTCAATGGGACGTTCAAAGTCAAAGAGGAATGAATGCGAAGGTATTTAGATAAATTACAGGTAATGCTACATCAATTCAAGGAATGGACCGTACAACATGTACCCTGAGATCAGAATAGCGAGGCTAATGCTCTGGATAACTTGGGGTCATCGGTCGATGTCGATGAGTTTAGCTCGGGAACAAAAGTATAACTCATGAAATCGGTGATAGAAGAAGCCTGCGCCGAAGTAAACTCAATGAGTTTAACTTGGGATTGGAGGAACAAGTAATAGACTACTTGAAGACTTGATAATTTCCCTCAGATCCTAAAGAGTCGAGAGATCCTGGTACCAAGGCTGCCAGATTTAGCTTGGTCGAAGGGACATTGTTCAGGAGAACGTTCGACGGCCCGTTAGCTAGAGGCTTGGGGCTGGGAGATACCGAATACGCCTTGAGAGAAGTTCACGAGGGCACTTGCGGGAACAATTTGGCGATAGACTCTTTGGCCCAAAAATTAATCAGGGCCGGCTATTACTGGACCAAAATGGAGAAGGATGCAAAGGACTTCGTACAAAAATGCGACGACTGCCAAAGACACACACCAATGATCCATCAACCCGGAGAGCTACTCCACTCAGTCTTGTTGTAATGACCCGGCCGGTCTTTTTGAGTATTTTAGCCCCAATCCTCTATTTAATTACCCCTCTATGTTGTACTATGGATATGTGATTTTCTGAGGGTGTTTGGTTTTGGTTTCGGGCGAGTTTCGGAGTGGAATGGGACATATAGTCCCTAAGTTGGAGGCTTAAATTGAAAGCGTTTACCGTAGTTTGACTTTTGTCTAAACGACTCCGAAATGGAGTTTTGATGGTTCCAATAGCTCTATATGGTGATTTTATACATAGGAGCGTGTCCGGATGTGGATTTGGAGGTCCGTAGGTAGTTTTGGCATGAATTGGCAAAAGTTAGAAAAATTAAGGTTTGGAAGATTGTAAAGTTTAATCGGGAGTTGACTTTCTTGATATTAGGGTTGGACCCCGATTCCGAAAGTTGGAATATGTCCGTAATATCATTTTTGACTTGTGTTCAAAATTTGAAGTCAATCACAGTTGTTTTGGTATAAATCGTCATTGGTTTCGGAATCCGGAAGTTCATAGGCTTGAATTTGTGTTGCGATTCATAGAATCGATGTTGTTTATATGATTTTTGGCCTCGAGTAGGTCCGTTATGTGTTTTAAAACTTGTTGGTATATTCGAATGGGGTCCCGGGGGCCCCGAGTGTGATTCGGATTGAATCCGGATCAATTTATGGACTTGTGCAATTGCTAAAGTTTCCTTCATCTGGTGTCATCGCATCTGCGGAGGGATTGGCCGCATGTGCGGACTCATAAATGCAAGTGGTGGAGTGCAGTAACGACAAGGGCTGCGTAGGCCTGGGATCGTAGGTGCGAGGTGATTTCCGCATCTGCGAGTCCTCAGGTGCGGAAAAGTGGTCGCATATGTGGAAGAGGCAAGCTTGGTCGGTCATCGCAGAAGCGAAGAGTTTTCCGTAGGAGCGCACTCGCAGGTGCGAGTTTTTATCCGCAGAAGCGGAACTCCTGGAATTAAGCGAAATCCGCACCTACGATGGTTTATCCACGGGTGCGGCATCACATGTGTGACCCTAGGCCCGCAAAATCGAGGATCGCTAGGCAGAAAGGTCTTGTTCGAGTGTTTGATTTTAATAATCTATTTTTGGACTTAGAGAGCTCGGTATGAGGCGATTGTTCGGGAGATTTTCAAGTAAAACATTTGGGAAAGAATTCCTAACTTGATTTTGGTAAAATTACACGAATCGATTTTTGTTTTTATCATTTAATTTGTGTTTTGAGTTGGAAATTTTGTGAAAATTTGTAAAACTCCTTAGGCTAAATTTTTGAGGATTTGAAAGGTGATTTGAGGCCGGATTTGAGTGATTCTTGTATGGTTGGACTCGTTATCGAATGGGTGCTCGGATTTCTTAATTTGGTCGGGTTCCGAGACGCGGGCCTAGGTTGACCTTTTGAGTTGACTTTTATATTTCTTTGTAAAGATCATAATTTTATTGTTCGAATTAGTTTTCTATCATTTATATTTAGAGTATGAAGTTGTTTTGGCTAGATTCAAGCCGTTCGGAGTTGGATAATCAAGGAAAAGGCCTACTAGTGGATTGAGTTAGCGTGATTTGAGGTTAGTGTCTTGCCTAACCTTGTGTGGGGGAATTACCCCTTATGATTGGTGTTTTTTGTGATAAATGTGATGTGTGGAAGCTGTGTACGCAAAGTGATGAGCATGAGCTAAAAGTGGAAATTTCCGGTTTTAGCTATGTAGATTCCTTTCATGCCTAAATTGAGTTACCTTAACATGTTATAGCCATCATTTCTAGTCTATTTTCACATACTATACTTGTCTTATCTCTTACTTGTTAATTGCTCTACATGTTTAGTTGAAGATCTTATTTCCTTTATTCCTTATTCATCATGCAGCCGTTAAATTCTTTACTTGAAGTTGTTATTCTTTGGATATATTATTATTTAAAGAGGCATTGAGTTATAAAGGCGGTGATTTACATTGAGGCAAAGTGTTAAGTTGTGAAATACTATTCTATTGAGTTATTCACTTCCAATTATTATTATTGAGACTTTTGTGTATATTGTGGTTGAGCCATGGGCTCTTTATTGTGAAAACACTGTTATTGTTGATTCTTTGGCAAGTTGTGATATTAGGCACTTGAGGTCCAACTTCTGATACGTTGTGATATTGATACGCATACGGTGGTATAAGATTTTGGGGTTGAAACACATGCGGTGAGATAAAGTGGGCTTGGTACAGGTGGCTAGTAGGGGAACTACTAGAAGTCATGCGGCATGATAAGGTGGGGTAAAATGCGGGATGCTATTTCAGAAAAATGATTTTCAAGACTGAACGCAAGGCTCCCGCGGTGATATAAGGAAAGATTGTAAATTATTCTTATGATTTGAAACTACGAGGCGGTACCTCGATAGTGACTCTTGTTGGTACTCTCTATTACTTCACTCATGTTTGGTTGTTTTGTTTCCTTGACTAAACATTTCTTGTTTTCTTTCGTGGTGCATTATTTGCCTTGATTCTGTGTAGTTAATTTGGCATATTCTTTACTTGTTTCATTTCTATTGTCATTATTATTGTATTGTTAAATTTTTTGTCCTGTTTCTTATTAATTTCAGTAGGGCCTTGACCTGACCTCGTCATTACTCTACCGAGGTCATGCTTGGCACTTACTGGGTACCGTTGTGGTGTACTCATGCTACGCTTTTGTACATCTTTTTGTGCAGATCTAGGTACCTCCCACTAGTTCAGGCATCAGTGCCCTGAGTTCATATGCGGAGACTTCAAGGTACACCTGCCAGCGTCCGCAGGCCACGGAGTCATCCTCTATCTACTCTTATATTTTTTCTTTCTTCTACTAGTACCATTGTATAGGGATGACTTTGATACTATTGTAGAGCTTGTGACTCGATATCACCAGGTTTTGGAAAAAATGTATATGTTGAGCAGTGAAGTTTATTCTATATAGATGTTGAGTATTTAAGAGTTTATTTCATATTTCAGTTATTTCTGCATATTTGTTAGGCTTACCTAGTATTAGAGACTAGGTTCCATCACGACATCCTAGGGAGGGAAATTGGGGTCGTGACACTTATCCCCGTGGCCATTTTATAAATGGGGAATGGACATTGTCATCCCCTGCCGTGGGCACCCGATAAGGCTTAATTCATACTATTCATGATCGATTATTTTTCTAAATTGGTCGAAGCTCAAGTGTTCGAGAATGTCTGGGAAAAAAAGTCATTGACTTCATTTGGGACCACATAACATGTCGATTCGAGATATCGGCCGAGATCGTTTGTGATAATGGAAAACTATTCATAGGAAGCAAGGTAAATAAATTCTTCGAAGATCACAAGATTAAGAAGATACTATCAACACCTTACCACCCTAGTGGGAACGGACAGGGGGAATCAACAAACAAGACCATACTTCAAAACCTGAATAGAAATCCTACCCCAGGTCCTATGGGGATATTGTACGTCATCAAAGTCTAGCACCGGGGCCATTCCATTTTTGTTGGTCTACGGGGCCGAAGCCTTAATACCAGTCGAAGTGGGAGAACTGAGCCCCAAGTTCCAATATGCAATCAAAGAGTCAAATGGCGAGGCCATGATCACAAGCCTAGAATTATTGGATGAAAGGCGTGAGGCCGCCCTAGTCCGGTTGGCCGCCCAGAAACCGCGAATAGAAAGATACAACAACCAAAGAGTCAACCTCCGACACTTCAAGATCGGGGACTTGGTGTTGAGGAAAGTAACATTACACACCCAGAACCCGAACGAGGGGTAGCTGGCACCAAATTAGGAAGGACCATATCGAGTCATCGGAATAACTGGCAAAGGCTCATACAAACTCAAAGCAGGAAACGTTGTGCAACTACCGAACAACTGGAATGTGACTCACTTAAAGTGGTATTGCTGCTAAGGTACGATCTCAATTACTCTTTAATAATATTATGGATCAGACTAACACTTGCAGGCAACGACCAAGGATGGATGTGGCTATTAGGTCAGAAAGCACGCATTGCACCCTTTTTCCCTTGAACCGGTTTTGTCCTAAAATGGGTTTTTCGACAAGGTTTTTAACGAGGCAACAGTAAAATGTGCTAACTTAGATTCGAAGACCGGTCTCAAGCTATAGTTAATGGGCGTTCACTTCACATCAACAGTATCCGAGCCCTATCAAGCTCGACCTTGAATACTAGGGGCCATTACCCTCAGATTAAGGTTTTTAGGAAGGGAAAATTAAGCGGGAAAAACAAGAAAACCTTGTACTTTAGAAGCTAATACCGGTGGTTAGGATTCATTGTAAGGGCCAAACGGTCATGTGAACCGTGCCCACATACTCCACTTCAGCTATGATACAAGCTTTTACACGCTTTCGATCATGTACTTTACACTTTGAAATGAAAGAAGGTTCCGCCTTGCTATTACACATTTTCTTGCCTTGAGCTAGCCCTACTCGGGGACTATCGAGCCCAAGGGCTACCCCTACTCAGGGACAGTTGTCCGAAAAAAGTTCGAATAACCCGGGATACCAAATCCCGAAGGCAACAAACCTATTAGGCGATGCCCAAATACAAAAGGCTACGGCCACCCTAAAAACTGCTCGAAGGCGTCCGAAGCTCGGAATCAGAATGTAAGGCCTTTATCAAAATTCGAAGCCCAGCAAAAAGGTTACCCTTGGAAAAAGTGTCATCTAAAATCACTTAAGCATCTTCAAAACTGGTCACACCGAGGTTTCAAAACTTCAAACAAAGTTGTATAGAAGTCAGGTTCCGTTCGGACCCCCGAAAAATGAATGACCTATAACTACATTTGATTCTATGTTTAGGCATAAAAAACATTACATGAATAGAAATTATAAAAAGATGCTGGAAAGGTAAAGGCACGATATTGCCAAAAAGGGGAAATTTCATATATATATTCTGAAATATATTTACAAAGGCTTGACATAACGACCTCAAAACAAAAGAAAACAATACATGAGACAAAAACTAAAAATCTACTAGGGCATCTACGCTTGGTCTTCACCGGGCCCGACTCGTCGCCAGAACCATCTAAGCCCTCAGAATCTTCAGGCTCAAAATGCTCCTTCACTTCGACTTCAAGATTCTTCGTTTCCTCGATCTCGGCCGATAAGTCGAAGCCTCGGGCGTGTATCTCCTTGAGGGTCTCCCTTCGGGACAACCGCTTCATGTATTCAGCCTTTGTTTTTAGGCAGACCTCGGCTGCCTCCACATCGGCCTTGTATTAGGTTATCATTTCTTCGGCATCAGCGGTACTTATGTCCAACATGGACTTCATTGCCTCATATTCCTTACCGAGGGCATCCCGTTCTACGACAACGGAGCTCAGTTATGCACGAAGATCGTCATTCAACTAAGGCCATTTGTTAGCTTTGTCATTCCCCACCTGGAATTGGTTCTCCACCGATGCCAGCTCTGCCTTCGTAGCCACCTTCTCCGAGGCCAGTCGGTCCATCATGCCTTTCCATATTTTGGTCTGGGCCTTGACCTCGTCTATCTCGACCCGCTGCTGGTCGATTGGATCTTTCTTCCATTGGAACTGTGAAGTTGTGTTATTAGTCCTCATGATACCTTTTCAACCAGGTCAGTGTGTTCCCATTTCGGGGTCGAGGCTTCCTTCCGAATTATTTTCCAGCTCGTCTTGGAGAATCGGGAGGTCCTTAAGGGTCCCGTTCTATTTCTCACTCAGAAGCCTATACATGTCCATTTTCCGAACCTGCTCCTTGAGCTCGGACTCGAGCTGGCTGGTTTCCAAGCGGTACCGAAGCAAACTCTCGTGGTGAAGCACTGAAGCTTATAAAGCCCTGGAATTAAGTAAGAGGCATCAAATGAAAATTTAAATGATTCATAAGGGGAGTTTAAAGGTGTTATAACCTTACCCGGTTTAGCGCCTACTGTGCCTCATTGAAAAGACTCGACGAGCCCACCTCATTCATCTGGTTAGGATTCATTGTCAGGGCCAAACGGTCGTGTGAACCGTGCTCACATACTCCACTTTAGCCATGAAAGAAGCTTTTACACGCTTTCGATCATGTACTTAACACATTGAAATGAAAGAAGGCCCCACCTTGCTATTACACATTTTCTTGCCTCTTAAAATCTGGATCCTAAGAGCCCACGGACTAGCCCTACTCGGGGACTATCGAGCCCAAGGGCTACCCCTACTCAGGGACAGACGTCCGAAAAAGGTTCGAACAACCCGGGCTTCCAAATCTCGGAGGCACCAAACCTATTAGGCGATGCCCAAATACATAAGGCAACGACCACCCTAAATGGCTCGGAGATGTCCGAAGCTCGTAATCAGAATGTAAGGCCTTTATCAAAACTCGAAGCCCAGCAAAAAGGTTACCCTCGGCACACTGAGGTCTCAAAACTTCAAACAAAGTTGTATCGAAGTCAGGTTCTGTTTGGAACCCCGAAAAATGAATGACCTATAACTACATTTGAATCTATGCTAAGGCATAAAAAATATTACATGAATAGAAATTATAAAAATATGCTGGAAAAGTAAAGACACGATACTGCCAAAAAGGGGAAATTTCATATATATATATATATATTCCGAAATACTTACAAAGGCTCGACCTAACGGCCTCAAAACAAAAGAAAAAAAGTACATGAGACAAAAATTAAAAAAGCACTAAGGCATCTACGCCTGGTCTTCACCGGGGCCCAACTCATCGATAGAACCATCAGAGCCTACGGATTCCTCGGAACCTTCGGAGCTCTCAGAACCTTCATGCTCGAAAAGCTCCTTCGCTTCGGCTTCGAGATTCTTTGCTTCCTCGATCTCGGCCGATAAGTCAAAGCCTAGGGCGTGTATCTCCTTGAGGGTCTCCCCTCGGTACTGTTTCTTCATGTATTCAGTCTTTACCTTTAGGCTGACCTCAGGTGCCTCCCTACCGAGGGCATCGCGCTCTGCGATAGTCGAGCTCGGTTATGCTCAAAGATCGTCATTCAACTGAGATCATTTATCAGCTTTGTCTTTCCCCACCTGGAGTTGGTTCTCCATCGATGCTAGCTCCGCCTTCGCAGCCTCCTTCTCTGAGGCCAGTCGGTCAATCCTGCCTTTCCATATTTTGGTCTGGGCCTTGACCTCGTCCATCTCGACCCGCAACTGGTCAATTGGATCTTTTTTCTGTTGGACATGCGAAGTTGTGTTGTTAGTCCTCGCGACTAGCTACTAGTTCTTATCTTCAAAGACCTTTACCTTGTAAACTAAGTCAGCGTGTTCCCGTTTCAGGGTCGAGTCTTCCTTCCGAATTCTTTCCAGCTCGTCTTAGAGAATCGGGAAGTCTTTAAGGGCCTCATCCTGTTTCTCACTTAGAAGCCTGTACATGTCTATTTTCTGGACCAGCTCCTTGAGCTCGGACTCGAGCTGGCTGGTTTCCAAGCGGTACCGAGGGAAACTCTCGTGGTGAAGCACTGAATCCTATAAAGCAATGGAATTAAGTAAGAGGCATCAAATGAAAATTTAAATGATTCATAAAGGGAGTTTGAAGGTGTTATAACCTTACCCGGTTCAGCGCCTGCTGTGCCTTGTTGAAGAGGCTCGAGGTGCCCACCTCATTCATCTAGTTAGGATTCATTGTCAGGGCCAAATGGTCGTGTGAACTGTGCCTACATACTCCACTCTAGCCATGATACAAGTTTTTACACGCATTCGATCATATACTTAACACATTGAAATGAAAGAAGGCTCCGCCTTGCTATTACACATTTTTTTGCCTCTTAAAATATGGATCCTAAGAGCCCACGGGCTAGCCCTACTCGGGGACTATCGAGCCCAAGAGCTACCCCTACTCAGGGACAGACGTCTGAAAAAGGTTCGAACAACCCGGGCTACCAAATCCCGGATGCACCAAACCAATTAGGCGATGCCCAAATACATAAGGCAATGGCCACCCTACAACTGGCTCGAAGACGTTTGAAGCTCGTAATCAGAAAGTAAGGCCTTTATCAAAACTCGAAGCCTAGTAAAAAGGTTACCCTCAACAAAAGTGTCATCTAAAATCACTTAAGCATCGTGAAACTAGTCACACCGAGGTCTCAAAACTTCAAACAAAGTTGTATCGAAGTTAGGTTACGTTCGGACCCCCGAAAAATGAATGACCTATAACTACATTTGATTCTATGCTAAGTCATAAAAACCATTACATGAATAGAAAGTATAAAAAGATGCTGGAAAAGTAAAGACACGATACTGCCAAAAAGGAGAAATTTCATATATATATTCCGAAATATATTTACAAAGGCTCGACATAACGGCCTCAAAACAAAAGAAAAAAAGTACAAGAGACAAAATCTAAAAAAGCACTAAGGCATCTATGCCTGGTCTTCACCGGGGCTCGACTAATCGCTAGAACCATCAAAGCCTTCGGATTCCTCGGAACCCTCGGAGCCCTCAGAACCTTCAGGCTCAAAAAGCTCCTTTGCTTTGGCTTCGAGATTCTTCGCTTCCTCGATCTTGGCCGATAAGTCAAAGCTTCGGGCGTGTATCTCCTTGAGGGTCTCCCTTCGTGACTGCCGCTTCATGTATTCAGCCTTTGTCTTTATGCAGACCTCGGCTTCCTCCCTACCGCGGACATCCAGCTCTGCGACAGCCGAGCTCGGTTATGCTCAAATATCGTCATTCAACTGAGACCATTTATCAGCTTTGTCTTTCCCCACCTAGAGTTGGTTCTCCATCGATGCCAGCTCCGCCTTCGCAGCCTCCTTCTCCAAGGCCAGTCGGTCCATCCTACCTTTCCACATTTCGATCTGGGCCTTGACCTCATCCATCTCGACCCGTAGCTGGTCGATTAGATCTATTTTCAGTTGGACCTGCGAAGTTGTGTTATTAGTCCTCGCGGCTAGCTGCTCATTATTATCTTCAAAGACCATTACCTTTTCAACCAAGTCAGCGTGTTCCCGTTTCAGGGTCGAGGCTACCTTCCGAATTCTTTCCAGCTCGTCTTGGAGAATCGGGAGGTCCTTGATGGCCTCGTCCTGTTTCTCACTCAGAAGCTTGTACATGTCCGTTTTTCGGACTTGCTCCTTGAGCGCGGACTCGAGCTGGCTGGATTCCAAGTGGTATCAAAGGAAACTCTCGTGACGAAGCACTGAAGCCTATTAAGCAATGGAATTAAGTAAGAGGCATTAAATGAAAATTTAAATTATTCATAAGGGGAGTTAGAAGGTGTTATAACCTTACCCGGTTCAGCGCCTGCTGTGCCTCGTTGAAGAGACTCGACGTGCCCACCTCATTCATCTGGTTAGGATTCATAGTAAAGGCCAAACGGTCGTGTAAACCGTGCCAACATACTCTACTTTAGCCATGATACAAGCATTTACACGCTTTCGATCATGTACTTAACACATTGAAATGAAAGAAGGCTCTGCCATGCTATTACACATTTTCTTGCAACTTAAAATCTGGATCCTAAGAGTCCACGGGCTAGCCCTACTCGGGGACTATCGAGCCCAAGGGCTACCCCTACTCAGGGATAGACATCCGAAAAAGGTTCGAACAACCCGAGCTACCAAATCCCAGATGCACCAAACCTATTAAGCGATGCCCAATTACATATGGCACTGGCCACCCTACAAATGGCTCGAAGACTTTTGAAGCTCGTAATCAGAAAGTAAGGCCTTTATCAAAACTCGAAGCCCAGCAAAAAGGTTACCCTCGGCACACTGAGGTCTCAAAACTTCAAACAAAGTTGTATCGAAGTCAGGTTCTGTTTGGAACCCCGAAAAATGAATGACCTATAACTACATTTGAATCTATGCTAAGGCATAAAAAATATTACATGAATAGAAATTATAAAAATATGCTGGAAATCTAAAGACACGATACTGCCAAAAGGGGGAAATTTCATATATATATATATATATATATATATATATATATATATATTCTGAAATACTTACAAAGGCTCGACCTAACGGCCTCAAAACAAAAGAAAAAAAGTACATGAGAAAAAAATTAAAAAAGCACTAAGGCATCTACGCCTGGTCTTCACCGGGGCCCGACTCATCGATAGAACCATCAGAGCCTACAGATTCCTCGGAACCTTCGGAGCTCTCAGAATCTTCATGCTCGAAAAGCTCCTTCGCTTCGGCTTCGAGATTCTTTGCTTCCTCGATCTCGGCCGATAAGTCAAAGCCTAGGGCATGTATCTCCTTGAGGGTCTCCCTTCGGTACTGTTTCTTCATGTATTCAGTCTTTACCTTTAGGCTGACCTCAGGTGCCTCCCTACCGAGGGCATCGCGCTCTGCGATAGTCGAGCTCGGTTATGCTCAAAGATCGTCATTCAACTGAGATCATTTATCAGCTTTGTCTTTCCCCACCTGGAGTTGGTTCTCCATCGATGCTAGCTCCGCCTTCGCAGCCTCCTTCTCTGAGGCCAGTCGGTCAATCCTGCCTTTCCATATTTTGGTCTGGGCCTTGACCTCGTCCATCTCGACCCGCAACTGGTCAATTGGATCTTTTTTCTGTTGGACATGCGAAGTTGTGTTGTTAGTCCTCGCGACTAGCTACTAGTTCTTATCTTCAAAGACCTTTACCTTGTCAACTAAGTCAGCGTGTTCCCGTTTCAGGGTCGAGTCTTCCTTCCGAATTCTTTCCAGCTCGTCTTAGAGAATCGGGAAGTCTTTAAGGGCCTCATCCTGTTTCTCACTTAGAAGCCTGTACATGTCTATTTTCTGGACCAGCTCCTTGAGCTCGGACTCGAGCTGGCTGGTTTCCAAGCGGTACCGAGGGAAACTCTCGTGGTGAAGCACTGAATCCTATAAAGCAATGGAATTAAGTAAGAGGCATCAAATGAAAATTTAAATGATTCATAAAGGGAGTTTGAAGGTGTTATAACCTTACCCGGTTCAGCGCTTGCTGTGCCTTGTTGAAGAGGCTCGAGGTGCCCACCTCATTCATCTAGTTAGGATTCATTGTCAGGGCCAAATGGTCGTGTGAACTGTGCCTACATACTCCACTCTAGCCATGATACAAGCTTTTACACGCATTCGATAATATACTTAACACATTGAAATGAAAGAAGGCTCCGCCTTGCTATTACACATTTTTTTGCCTCTTAAAATATGGATCCTAAGAGCCCACGGGCTAGCCCTACTCGGGGACTATCGAGCCCAAGAGCTACCCCTACTCAGGGACAGACGTCTGAAAAAGGTTCGAACAACCCGGGCTACCAAATCCCGGATGCACCAAACCTATTAGGCGATGCCCAAATACATAAGGCAATGGCCACCCTACAACTAGCTCGAAGACGTTTGAAGCCCGTAATCAGAAAGTAAGGCCTTTATCAAAACTCGAAGCCTAGTAAAAAGGTTACCCTCAGCAAAAGTGTCATCTAAAATCACTTAAGCATCGTGAAACTAGTCACACCGAGGTCTCAAAACTTCAAACAAAGTTGTATCGAAGTTAGGTTACGTTCGGACCCCCGAAAAATGAATGACCTATAACTACATTTGATTCTATGCTAAGTCATAAAAACCATTACATGAATAGAAAGTATAAAAAGATGCTGGAAAAGTAAAGACACGATACTGCCAAAAAGGAGAAATTTCATATATATATTCCGAAATATATTTACAAAGGCTCGACATAACGGCCTCAAAACAAAAGAAAAAAAGTACAAGAGACAAAATCTAAAAAAGCACTAAGGCATCTATGCCTGGTCTTCACCGGGGCTCGACTAATCGCTAGAACCATCAAAGCCTTCGGATTCCTCGGAACCCTCGGAGCCCTCAGAACCTTCAGGCTCAAAAAGCTCCTTTGCTTTGGCTTCGAGATTCTTCGCTTCCTCGATCTTGGCCGATAAGTCAAAGCTTCGGGCGTGTATCTCCTTGAGGGTCTCCCTTCGTGACTGCCGCTTCATGTATTCAGCCTTTGTCTTTATGCAGACCTCGGCTTCCTCCCTACCGCGGACATCCAGCTCTGCGACAGCCGAGCTCGGTTATGCTCAAATATCGTCATTCAACTGAGACCATTTATCAGCTTTGTCTTTCCCCACCTAGAGTTGGTTCTCCATCGATGCCAGCTCCGCCTTCGCAGCCTCCTTCTCCGAGGCCAGTCGGTCCATCCTACCTTTCCACATTTCGATCTGGGCCTTGACCTCATCCATCTCGACCCGTAGCTGGTCGATTAGATCTATTTTCAGTTGGACCTGCGAAGTTGTGTTATTAGTCCTCGCGGCTAGCTGCTCATTATTATCTTCAAAGACCATTACCTTTTCAACCAAGTCAGCGTGTTCCCGTTTCAGGGTCGAGGCTACCTTCCGAATTCTTTCCAGCTCGTCTTGGAGAATCGGGAGGTCCTTGATGGCCTCGTCCTGTTTCTCACTCAGAAGCTTGTACATGTCCGTTTTTCGGACTTGCTCCTTGAGCGCGGACTCGAGCTGGCTGGATTCCAAGTGGTATCAAAGGAAACTCTCGTGACGAAGCACTGAAGCCTATTAAGCAATGGAATTAAGTAAGAGGCATTAAATGAAAATTTAAATTATTCATAAGGGGAGTTAGAAGGTGTTATAACCTTACCCGGTTCAGCGCCTACTGTGCCTCGTTGAAGAGACTCGACGTGCCCACCTCATTCATCTGGTTAGGATTCATAGTAAAGGCCAAACGGTCGTGTAAACCGTGCCAACATACTCTACTTTAGCCATGATACAAGCATTTACACGCTTTCGATCATGTACTTAACACATTGAAATGAAAGAAGGCTCTGCCATGCTATTACACATTTTCTTGCAACTTAAAATCTGGATCCTAAGAGTCCACGGGCTAGCCCTACTCGGGGATTATCGAGCCCAAGGGCTACCCCTACTCAGGGATAGACATCCGAAAAAGGTTCGAACAACCCGAGCTACCAAATCCCGGATGCACCAAACCTATTAAGCGATGCCCAATTACATATGGCACTGGCCACCCTACAAATGGCTCGAAGACTTTTGAAGCTCGTAATCAGAAAGTAAGGCCTTTATCAAAACTCGAAGCCCAGCAAAAAGGTTACCCTCGGCACACTGAGGTCTCAAAACTTCAAACAAAGTTGTATCGAAGTCAGGTTCTGTTTGGAACCCCGAAAAATGAATGACCTATAACTACATTTGAATCTATGCTAAGGCATAAAAAATATTACATGAATAGAAATTATAAAAATATGCTGGAAATCTAAAGACACGATACTGCCAAAAGGGGGAAATTTCATATATATATATATATATATATATATATATATATTCCGAAATACTTACAAAGGCTCGACCTAACGGCCTCAAAACAAAAGAAAAAAAGTACATGAGAAAAAAATTAAAAAAGCACTAAGGCATCTACGCCTGGTCTTCACCGGGGCCCGACTCATCGATAGAACCATCAGAGCCTACAGATTCCTCGGAACCTTCGGAGCTCTCAGAATCTTCATGCTCGAAAAGCTCCTTCGCTTCGGCTTCGAGATTCTTTGCTTCCTCGATCTCGGCCGATAAGTCAAAGCCTAGGGCATGTATCTCCTTGAGGGTCTCCCTTCGGTACTGTTTCTTCATGTATTCAGTCTTTACCTTTAGGCTGACCTCAGGTGCCTCCCTACCGAGGGCATCGCGCTCTGCGATAGTCGAGCTCGGTTATGCTCAAAGATTGTCATTCAACTGAGATCATTTATCAGCTTTGTCTTTCCCCACCTGGAGTTGGTTCTCCATCGATGCTAGCTCCGCCTTCGCAGCCTCCTTCTCTGAGGCCAGTCGGTCAATCCTGCCTTTCCATATTTTGGTCTGGGCCTTGACCTCGTCCATCTCGACCCGCAACTGGTCAATTGGATCTTTTTTCTGTTGGACATGCGAAGTTGTGTTGTTAGTCCTCGCGACTAGCTACTAGTTCTTATCTTCAAAGACCTTTACCTTGTCAACTAAGTCAGCGTGTTCCCGTTTCAGGGTCGAGTCTTCCTTCCGAATTCTTTCCAGCTCGTCTTAGAGAATCGGGAAGTCTTTAAGGGCCTCATCCTGTTTCTCACTTAGAAGCCTGTACATGTCTATTTTCTGGACCAGCTCCTTGAGCTCGGACTCGAGCTGGCTGGT
The DNA here is from genome assembly GCF_000390325.3 of Nicotiana tomentosiformis. Lineage (NCBI taxonomy): Eukaryota > Viridiplantae > Streptophyta > Magnoliopsida > Solanales > Solanaceae > Nicotiana > Nicotiana tomentosiformis. Next base: position 63,445,804 of record NC_090816.1, on the reverse strand, counting down.
TTCCAAGCGGTACCGAGGGAAACTCTCGTGGTGAAGCACTGAATCCTATAAAGCAATGGAATTAAGTAAGAGGCATCAAATGAAAATTTAAATGATTCATAAAGGGAGTTTGAAGGTGTTATAACCTTACCCGGTTCAGCGCTTGCTGTGCCTTGTTGAAGAGGCTCGAGGTGCCCACCTCATTCATCTAGTTAGGATTCATTGTCAGGGCCAAATGGTCGTGTGAACTGTGCCTACATACTCCACTCTAGCCATGATACAAGCTTTTACACGCATTCGATCATATACTTAACACATTGAAATGAAAGAAGGCTCCGCCTTGCTATTACACATTTTTTTGCCTCTTAAAATATGGATCCTAAGAGCCCACGGGCTAGCCCTACTCGGGGACTATCGAGCCCAAGAGCTACCCCTACTCAGGGACAGACGTCTGAAAAAGGTTCGAACAACCCGGGCTACCAAATCCCGGATGCACCAAACCTATTAGGCGATGCCCAAATACATAAGGCAATGGCCACCCTACAACTAGCTCGAAGACGTTTGAAGCTCGTAATCAGAAAGTAAGGCCTTTATCAAAACTCGAAGCCTAGTAAAAAGGTTACCCTCAGCAAAAGTGTCATCTAAAATCACTTAAGCATCGTGAAACTAGTCACACCGAGGTCTCAAAACTTCAAACAAAGTTGTATCGAAGTTAGGTTACGTTCGGACCCCCGAAAAATGAATGACCTATAACTACATTTGATTCTATGCTAAGTCATAAAAACCATTACATGAATAGAAAGTATAAAAAGATGCTGGAAAAGTAAAGACACGATACTGCCAAAAAGGAGAAATTTCATATATATATTCCGAAATATATTTACAAAGGCTCGACATAACGGCCTCAAAACAAAAGAAAAAAAGTACAAGAGACAAAATCTAAAAAAGCACTAAGGCATCTATGCCTGGTCTTCACCGGGGCTCGACTAATCGCTAGAACCATCAAAGCCTTCGGATTCCTCGGAACCCTCGGAGCCCTCAGAACCTTCAGGCTCAAAAAGCTCCTTTGCTTTGGCTTCGAGATTCTTCGCTTCCTCGATCTTGGCCGATAAGTCAAAGCTTCGGGCGTGTATCTCCTTGAGGGTCTCCCTTCGTGACTGCCGCTTCATGTATTCAGCCTTTGTCTTTATGCAGACCTCGGCTTCCTCCCTACCGCGGACATCCAGCTCTGCGACAGCCGAGCTCGGTTATGCTCAAATATCGTCATTCAACTGAGACCATTTATCAGCTTTGTCTTTCCCCACCTAGAGTTGGTTCTCCATCGATGCCAGCTCCGCCTTCGCAGCCTCCTTCTCCGAGGCCAGTCGGTCCATCCTACCTTTCCACATTTCGATCTGGGCCTTGACCTCATCCATCTCGACCCGTAGCTGGTCGATTAGATCTATTTTCAGTTGGACCTGCGAAGTTGTGTTATTAGTCCTCGCGGCTAGCTGCTCATTATTATCTTCAAAGACCATTACCTTTTCAACCAAGTCAGCGTGTTCCCGTTTCAGGGTCGAGGCTACCTTCCGAATTCTTTCCAGCTCGTCTTGGAGAATCGGGAGGTCCTTGATGGCCTCGTCCTGTTTCTCACTCAGAAGCTTGTACATGTCCGTTTTTCGGACTTGCTCCTTGAGCGCGGACTCGAGCTGGCTGGATTCCAAGTGGTATCAAAGGAAACTCTCGTGACGAAGCACTGAAGCCTATTAAGCAATGGAATTAAGTAAGAGGCATTAAATGAAAATTTAAATTATTCATAAGGGGAGTTAGAAGGTGTTATAACCTTACCCGGTTCAGCGCCTGCTGTGCCTCGTTGAAGAGACTCGACGTGCCCACCTCATTCATCTGGTTAGGATTCATAGTAAAGGCCAAACGGTCGTGTAAACCTACCAACATACTCTACTTTAGCCATGATACAAGCATTTACACGCTTTCGATCATGTACTTAACACATTGAAATGAAAGAAGGCTCTGCCATGCTATTACACATTTTCTTGCAACTTAAAATCTGGATCCTAAGAGTCCACGGGCTAGCCCTACTCGGGGACTATCGAGCCCAAGGGCTACCCCTACTCAGGGATAGACATCCGAAAAAGGTTCGAACAACCCGAGCTACCAAATCCCGGATGCACCAAACCTATTAAGCGATGCCCAATTACATATGGCACTGGCCACCCTACAAATGGCTCGAAGACTTTTGAAGCTCGTAATCAGAAAGTAAGGCCTTTATCAAAACTCGAAGCCCAGCAAAAAGGTTACCCTCGGCACACTGAGGTCTCAAAACTTCAAACAAAGTTGTATCAAAGTCAGGTTCTGTTTGGAACCCCGAAAAATGAATGACCTATAACTACATTTGAATCTATGCTAAGGCATAAAAAATATTACATGAATAGAAATTATAAAAATATGCTGGAAATCTAAAGACACGATACTGCCAAAAGGGGGAAATTTCATATATATATATATATATATATATATATTCCGAAATACTTACAAAGGCTCGACCTAACGGCCTCAAAACAAAAGAAAAAAAGTACATGAGAAAAAAATTAAAAAAGCACTAAGGCATCTACGCCTGGTCTTCACCGGGGCCCGACTCATCGATAGAACCATCAGAGCCTACAGATTCCTCGGAACCTTCGGAGCTCTCAGAATCTTCATGCTCGAAAAGCTCCTTCGCTTCGGCTTCGAGATTCTTTGCTTCCTCGATCTCGGCCGATAAGTCAAAGCCTAGGGCATTTATCTCCTTGAGGGTCTCCCTTCGGTACTGTTTCTTCATGTATTCAGTCTTTACCTTTAGGCTGACCTCAGGTGCCTCCCTACCGAGGGCATCGCGCTCTGCGATAGTCGAGCTCGGTTATGCTCAAAGATCGTCATTCAACTGAGATCATTTATCAGCTTTGTCTTTCCCCACCTGGAGTTGGTTCTCCATCGATGCTAGCTCCGCCTTCGCAGCCTCCTTCTCTGAGGCCAGTCGGTCAATCCTGCCTTTCCATATTTTGGTCTGGGCCTTGACCTCGTCCATCTCGACCCGCAACTGGTCAATTGGATCTTTTTTCTGTTGGACATGCGAAGTTGTGTTGTTAGTCCTCGCGACTAGCTACTAGTTCTTATCTTCAAAGACCTTTACCTTGTCAACTAAGTCAGCGTGTTCCCGTTTCAGGGTCGAGTCTTCCTTCCGAATTCTTTCCAGCTCGTCTTAGAGAATCGGGAAGTCTTTAAGGGCCTCATCCTGTTTCTCACTTAGAAGCCTGTACATGTCTATTTTCTGGACCAGCTCCTTGAGCTCGGACTCGAGCTGGCTGGTTTCCAAGCGGTACCGAGGGAAACTCTCGTGGTGAAGCACTGAATCCTATAAAGCAATGGAATTAAGTAAGAGGCATCAAATGAAAATTTAAATGATTCATAAAGGGAGTTTGAAGGTGTTATAACCTTACCCGGTTCAGCGCTTGCTGTGCCTTGTTGAAGAGGCTCGAGGTGCCCACCTCATTCATCTAGTTAGGATTCATTGTCAGGGCCAAATGGTCGTGTGAACTGTGCCTACATACTCCACTCTAGCCATGATACAAGCTTTTACACGCATTCGATCATATACTTAACACATTGAAATGAAAGAAGGCTCCGCCTTGCTATTACACATTTTTTTGCCTCTTAAAATATGGATCCTAAGAGCCCACGGGCTAGCCCTACTCGGGGACTATCGAGCCCAAGAGCTACCCCTACTCAGGGACAGACGTCTGAAAAAGGTTCGAACAACCCGGGCTACCAAATCCCGGATGCACCAAACCTATTAGGCGATGCCCAAATACATAAGGCAATGGCCACCCTACAACTAGCTCGAAGACGTTTGAAGCTCGTAATCAGAAAGTAAGGCCTTTATCAAAACTCGAAGCCTAGTAAAAAGGTTACCCTCAGCAAAAGTGTCATCTAAAATCACTTAAGCATCGTGAAACTAGTCACACCGAGGTCTCAAAACTTCAAACAAAGTTGTATCGAAGTTAGGTTACGTTCGGACCCCCGAAAAATGAATGACCTATAACTACATTTGATTCTATGCTAAGTCATAAAAACCATTACATGAATAGAAAGTATAAAAAGATACTGGAAAAGTAAAGACACGATACTGCCAAAAAGGAGAAATTTCATATATATATTCCGAAATATATTTACAAAGGCTCGACATAACGGCCTCAAAACAAAAGAAAAAAAGTACAAGAGACAAAATCTAAAAAAGCACTAAGGCATCTATGCCTGGTCTTCACCGGGGCTCGACTAATCGCTAGAACCATCAAAGCCTTCGGATTCCTCGGAACCCTCGGAGCCCTCAGAACCTTCAGGCTCAAAAAGCTCCTTTGCTTTGGCTTCGAGATTCTTCGCTTCCTCGATCTTGGCCGATAAGTCAAAGCTTCGGGCGTGTATCTCCTTGAGGGTCTCCCTTCGTGACTGTCGCTTCATGTATTCAGCCTTTGTCTTTATGCAGACCTCGGCTGCCTCCCTACCGCGGACATCCAGCTCTGCGACAGCCGAGCTCGGTTATGCTCAAATATCGTCATTCAACTGAGACCATTTATCAGCTTTGTCTTTCCCCACCTAGAGTTGGTTCTCCATCGATGCCAGCTCCGCCTTCGCAGCCTCCTTCTCCGAGGCCAGTCGGTCCATCCTACCTTTCCACATTTCGATCTGGGCCTTGACCTCATCCATCTCGACCCGTAGCTGGTCGATTAGATCTATTTTCAGTTGGACCTGCGAAGTTGTGTTATTAGTCCTCGCGGCTAGCTGCTCATTATTATCTTCAAAGACCATTACCTTTTCAACCAAGTCAGCGTGTTCCCGTTTCAGGGTCGAGGCTACCTTCCGAATTCTTTCCAGCTCGTCTTGGAGAATCGGGAGGTCCTTGAGGGCCTCGTCCTGTTTCTCACTCAGAAGCTTGTACATGTCCGTTTTTCGGACTTGCTCCTTGAGCGCGGACTCGAGCTGGCTGGATTCCAAGTGGTATCAAAGGAAACTCTCGTGACGAAGCACTGAAGCCTATTAAGCAATGGAATTAAGTAAGAGGCATTAAATGAAAATTTAAATTATTCATAAGGGGAGTTAGAAGGTGTTATAACCTTACCCGGTTCAGCGCCTGTTGTGCCTCGTTGAAGAGACTCGACGTGCCCACCTCATTCATCTGGTTAGGATTCATAGTAAAGGCCAAACGGTCGTGTAAACCGTGCCAACATACTCTACTTTAGCCATGATACAAGCATTTACACGCTTTCGATCATGTACTTAACACATTGAAATGAAAGAAGGCTCTGCCATGCTATTACACATTTTCTTGCAACTTAAAATCTGGATCCTAAGAGTCCACGGGCTAGCCCTACTCGGGGACTATCGAGCCCAAGGGCTACCCCTACTCAGGGATAGACGTCCGAAAAAGGTTCGAACAACCCGAGCTACCAAATCCCGGATGCACCAAACCTATTAAGCGATGCCCAATTACATATGGCACTGGCCACCCTACAAATGGCTCGAAGACTTTTGAAGCTCGTAATCAGAAAGTAAGGCCTTTATCAAAACTCGAAGCCCAGCAAAAAGGTTACCCTCAGCAAAAGTGTCATCTAAAATCACTTAAGCTTCTTGAAACTGGTCACACCGAGGTCTCAAAACTTCAAACAAAGTTGTATCGAAGTCAGGTTACGTTCGGACCCCCGAAAAATTAATGACCTATAACTACATTTGATTCTTTACTAAGTCATAAAAAACATTACATGAATAGAAATTTTAAAAAGATGCAGGAAAAGTAAAGACACGATACTGCCAAAAAGGGGAAATTTCATATATATATTCCGAAATATTTACAAAGGCTCGACATAACGGCCTCAAAACAAAAGAAAAAAAGTACATGAGACAAAAACTAAAAAAGTACTAAGTCTTCTACGCCTGGTCTTCACCGGGGCCCGATTCGTCGCTAGAACCATCAGAGCCTTCGAATTCCTCGAAACCATCGGAGCCCTCAGAACCTTCAGGATCGAAAAGCTCCTTCGCTTCAGCTTCGAGATTCTTCGCTTCCTCGATCTCGGCCGATAAGTCAAAGCCTCAGGCGTGTATTTCCATGAGGGTCTCCCTTCGTGCCTGCCGCTTCATATATTCAGCCTTTGTCTTTAGGCAGACCTCGGCTGCCTCCCTACCGAGGGCATCCAACTCTGCGACAACTAAGCTCAGTTATGCTCAAATATCATCATTAAACTGAGATCATTTGTCATCTTTGTCTTTCCCTACCTGGAGTTGGTTCTCCACCTATGCTAGTTCTGCCTTTATAGCCTCCTTCTTCGAGGCCAGTCGGTCCATCCTGCCTTTCCATATTTCAGTTTGGGCCTTGACCTCATCCATCTTGATCCGCAGCTGGTCGATTAGACCGATTTTCTGTTGGACCTGTGAAGTTGTGTTGTTAGTCCTCGCAACTAGCTGCTCGTTCTTATCTTCAAAGACCTTTACCTTTTCAACCAAGTCAGCGTGTTCCTGTTTTAGGGTCGAGGCTTCCTTTCGAATATTTTCCAGCTCGTCATGGAGAATCGGGAGGTCCTTAAGGGCCTCGTCCTGTTGCTCACTCAGAAGCCTGTACATGTCCGTTTTTTGGACCTGCTCCTTAAGCTTGGATTCGAGCTGGCTGGTTTCCAAGAGGTACCGAAGTAAACTCTCGTGGTGAAGCACTAAAGCCTATAAAGCAATGGAATTAAGTAAGAGGCATCAAATGAAAATTTAAATGATTCATAAGGGGAGTTTGAAGGTGTTATAACCTTACCCGGTTTAGCGCCTGCTGTGCCTCGTTGAAGAGACTCGAGGTGCCCACCTCATTCATCTTGTTAGGATTCATTGTTAGGGTCAAACGATCATGTGAACCGTGCCCATATACTCCACTTTAGCCATGATACAAGCTTTTACATGCTGTCGATCATTTACTTAACACATTGAAAGGAAAGAAGGCTCCGCCTTGCTATTAAACATTTTCTTGCCTCTTAAAATCTGGATCCTAAGAGTCCATGGGCTAGCCCTACTCGGGGACTATCGAGCCCAAGGGCTATCCCTACTCAGAGACAGCCATCCGAAAAAAGTTCGAACAACCCGGGCTATAAAGTCCTGGAGGCACCAAACCTATTAGGCGATACCCAAATACATAAGGCAACGACAACCCTAAATATGGCTCGGAGACGTCTGAAGCTTGTAATCAGAAAGTAAGGCCTTTATCAAAACTCAAAGCCCAGCAAAAAGGTTACCCTCGGCAAAAGTGTCATCTAAGTCACTTAAGCATCTTCAAAATGGTCACACTGAAGTCCCAAAACTTCAAACAAAGTTGTATCGAAGCCAGGTTCCGTTCAGACCCCCGAAAAATGAGTGAGCTATAACTACATTTGATTCTATGCTAAGGCATAAAAAACATTACATGAATAGAAATTATAAAAAGATTCTGGAAAAGTAAATACACAATACTGCCAAAAAGTGTAAATTTCATATATATATTCCCAAATATATTTACAAAGGCTCCACATAACGACCTCAAAATAAAAGAAAAAAAGTACATGAGATAAAAACTAAAAAAACACTAAGGCATCTACGTCTGGTCTTCACCGGGGCCCGACTCGTCGTCAGAACCATCAGAGCCTTCAGATTCCTCGGAACCCTTGGAGCCCTCAGAACCTTCAGGCTTGAAAAGCTCTTTCGCTTCGGCTTCGAGATTCTTCACTTCCTCGACCTCGGCAGATAAGTCAAAGCCTCGTGCATATATTGAGGGTCTCCCTTCAGGAATGCCGCTTCATGTATTTAGCCTTTCTCTTTAGGCAGACCTTGGCTGCCTCCCTATCGAAGGAATCCCGCTCTACGACAACCGAGCTTAGTTATGCTCAAAGATCATAATTCAACTTAGACCATTTGTCAGCTTTGTCTATACCCACCTGGAGTTGGTTCTCTATCGATGCCAGCTCCGCCTTCGCAGCCTCCTTCTCAGAGGCCAGTCGGTCCATCTTGCCTTTCTACATTTCGGTCTAGGCCTTGACCTCGTCCATCTCGACCCGCAGCTGGTCGATTAGATCTATCTTCTATTGGACCTGCGAAGTTGTGTTATTAGTCCTCGCGACTAGCTGCTCATTCTTATCTTCAAAGACCATTACCTTTTCAACCAAGTCAGCGTGTTCCCGTTTCAGGGTCGAGGCTACCTTCCGAATTGTTTCCAGCTCATCTTGGAGAATCGGGAGGTCCTTGAGGGCCTCGTCCTGTTGCTTACTCAGAAGCCTGTACATGTCCGTTTTTCGGACCTGCTCCTTGAGCTCGGACTCGAGCTGGCTGGTTTCCAAGCTGTACCGAAGTAAACTCTCGTGGTGAAGCACTAAAGCCTATAAAGCAATGGAATTAAGTAAGAGGCGTCAAATGAAAATTTAAATGATTCATAAGGGGAGTTTGAAGGTGTTATAACCACACCCGGTTCAGCGCCTACTGTGCCTCGTTGAAGAAACTCGACGTGCCCACCTAATTCATCTGGTTAGGATTCATTGTCAGGGCCAAACGGTCATGTGAACTGTGCCCACATACTCCACTTTAGCCATGAAACAAGCTTTTACACGCTTTCGATCATGTACTTAACACATTGAAATGAAATAAGGCTCCGCCTTGCTATTACACATTTTCTTGCCTCTTAAAATATGGATCCTAAGAGCCTATGGGCTAGCCCTACTCAGGGACTATCGAGCCCAAGGGCTACCCCTACTCAGGGACAGTCGTCCGAACAACCCAGGCTACCAAATCCTGGATGCACCAAACCTATTAGGCGATGCCCAAATACATAAGGCAACGGCCACCCTAAAAATAGCTTGGAGATGTCTGAAGTTCGTAATTAGAAAGTAAGGACTTTATCAAAACTCGAAGCCCAGCAAAAAGGTTACCCACGACAAAAGTGTCATCTAAAATCACTTAAGCATCTTTAAACTGGTCACACCGAGATCTCAAAACTTTAAACAAAGTTGTATCGAAGTTAGGTTACGTAAGGACCCCCGAAAAATGATTGACCTATAACTACATTTTGATTCTATGATAAGGCATAAAAAACATTACATGAATAGAAATTATAAAAATATGCTGGAAAAGTAAAGACACGATACTGCCAAAAAGGGGAAATTTCATATATATATTCCGAATATATTTACAAAGGCTCGACATAACGGCCTCAAAACAAAAGTAAAAAGGTACAAGAGACAAAAACTAAAAAAGCACTAAGGCATCTACGCCTAATCTTCACCGGGGCCCGACTCATCGCCAGAACCATCAGAGCCTTTGGATTCCTCGGAACCCTCGGACCCTCGGAACCTTCAGGCTCGAAAAGCTCCTTTGCTTTTGCTTCGAGATTCTTCGCTTTCTCGATCTCAGCCGATAAGTCAAAGCCTCGGGCGTGTATCTCTTTGAGGGTCTCCCTTCGGGACTGTCGCTTCATATATTCAGACTTTGCCTTTAGGCAGACCTCGACTGCCTCCCTATGGAGGGCATCCCGCTCTGCGATAGCCGAGCTCGGTTATGCTCAAAGATCGTCATTCAACTGAGATCATTTATCAGCTTTGTTTTCCCCACCTGGAGTTGGTTCTCCATCGATGCTAGCTCCGCCTTCACATCCTCCTTCTCCGAGGCCAGTCGGTCCATCCTGCCTTTCCACATTTTGGTCTGGGCCTTGGCCTTCGTCCATCACGACCCGCAGCTGGTCGATTGGATATTTTTTTCAGTTGAACATGCGAAGTTGTGTTGTTAGTCCTCGGGACTAGCTGCTCGTTCTTATCTTCAAAGACCTTTACCTTCTTAACCAAGTTAGCGTGTTCCCGTTTCAGGGTCGTGGCTTCCTTCCGAATTCTTTCCAGCGCATCTTGGAGAATCGGGAGGTCCTTAAGGGCCTCATCCTATTGCTCATTTAGAAGCCGGTACATGTCTATTTTCCGGACCTACTCCTTGAGCTCGGACTCGAGCTTACTGGATTCCAAGAGGTACCGAAGAAAACTCTCGTGGTGAAGCACTAAAGCCTATAAAGCAATGGAATTAAGTAAGAGGCATCAAATAAAAATTTAAATGATTCATAAGGGGAGTTTGAAGGTGTTATAACCTTACTCGGTTCAACGCCTGCTGTGCCTCGTTGAAGAGACTCGAGTTGCCCACCTCATTCATCTGGTTAGGATTCATTGTCAGGGCCAAATGGTCGTGTGAACTGTGCCCAAATACTCCACTTTAGCCATGATACAAGCTTTTACATGCTTTCGATCATGTACTTAACACATTGAAATGAAAGTAGGCTCCGCCTTGCTATTACACATTTTCTTGCCTCTTAAAATCTAAATCATAAGAGCCCACGGGCTAGCCCTACTCGGGGACTATTGAGCCTAAGGGCTACCCCTACTCAGGGATAGACGTCCGAAAAAGGTTCGAACAACACGGTCTACCAAATCCCGGATGCACCAAACCTATTAGGTGATGCCCAAATACATAAGGCAATGGGCACCCTACAAATGGCTCGAAGATGTGTGAAGCTCGTAATCAGAAAGTAAGGCCTTTATCAAAACTCGATGCCCAAGAAAAAGTTACCCTCGGCAAAAGTGTCATCTAAAATCACTTAAGCATCTTGAAAATGGTCACACCGAGGTCTCAAAACTTCAAACAAAGTTGTATCGAAGTCAGGTTACGTTCGGACCCCCGAAAAATGAATGACCTATAACTACATTTGATTCTATGCTAAGTCATAAAAAACATTACATGAATAGAAATTATAAAAAGATGCTGGAAAAGTAAAGACACGATACTGGAAAAAAGGGGAAATTTCATATATATATTCTAAAATATATTTACAAAGGCTCGACACCGGGGCCCGACTCGTCGCCAGAACCATCAGAGCCTTTGGATTCCTCAGAACCCTCGGAGCCCTCAGAACCTTTAGGCTCGAAAAGCTCCTTTGCTTTGGCTTCAAGATTCTTCGCTTCCTCGACCTCGACCGATAAGTCAAAGCTTCAGGCGTGTATCTCCTTGAGGGTCTCTCTTCGAGACTGCCACTTCATGTATTCTGCCTTTGCCTTTAGGCAGACCTCGACTGCCTCCCTACCGAGGGCATCCTGCTCTACGACAGGCGAGCTCGGTTATGCTCAAAGATCATCATTCAACTGAGATCATTTATCAGCTTTGTCTTTCCCCACCTTGAGTTGGTTCTCCATCGATGCTAGCTCTGCCTTCACAATCTCCTTCTCCGAGGCCAGTCGGTCCATCCTGCCTTTCCACATTTTGGTCTGGGCCTTGACCTCGTCCATCTCGACCCGCAACTATTCGATTAGATCTATCTTCTATTGGACCTGCGAAGTTGTGTTATTAGTCCTCGCGACTAGCTGCTCATTCTTATCTTCAAAGACCATTACCTTCTTAACCAAGTCAGCGTGTTCCCATTTCAGGGTCGAGGCTTCCTTCCGAATTCTTTCCAGCGCGTCTTGGAGAATCGAGAGGTCCTTAAGGGCCTCGTCATGTTGCTCACTCAGAAGCCTATACATGTCTATTTTCTGGACCTGCTCCTTGAACTCGGACTCGAGCTTGCTGGTTTCCAAGCGGTACCAAAGGAAACTCTCGTGGTGAAGCATTGAAGCCTATAAAGCAATGGAATTAAGTAAAAGGCATCAAATGAAAATTTAAATGATTCATAAGGGGAGTTTGAAGGTGTTATAACCTTACCCGGTTCAGCGCCTGCTGTGCCTCGTTGAAGAGACTCGAGTTGCCCACCTCATTCATCTGGTTAGGATTCATTGTCAGGGCCAAATGGTCATGTGAACTGTGCCCACATACTCTAATTTAGCCATGATATAAGCTTTTACACGCTTTCGATCATGTACTTAACACATTGAAATGAAAATAGGCTCCGCTATGCTATTACACATTTTCTTGCCTCTTAAAATCTGGATCCTAAGAGCCCAAGGGCTAGCCCTACTCGGGGACTATCAAGCCCAAGGGCTACCCATACTCAGGGACAGACGTACGAAAAAGGTTCGAACAACCCGGTCTACCAAATCCTGGATGCACCAAACCTATTAGGCGATGCCCAAATACATAAGGCAATGGCCACCCTACAAATAGCTCGAAGACGTCTGAAGCTCGTATTCAGAAAGTAAGGCCTTTATCAAAACTTGAAGCCCAGGAAAAAGGTTACCCTCAGCAAAAGTGTCATCTAAAATCAATTAAGCATCTTGAAACTGGTCACACCGAGATCTCAAAACTTCAAACAAAGTTGTATCGAAGTCAGGTTACGTTCGGACCCCTGAAAAATGAATGATCTATAACTACATTTGATTCTATGCTAAGTCATAAAAAACATTACATGAATAAAAATTATAAAAAGATGCTGGAAAAGTAAAGACATGATATTGCCAAAAATGGGAAATTTCATATATATTTATATTCCAAAATATATTTACAAAGGCTTGACATAACGGCCTCAAAACAAAAGAAAAAAGGTACAAGAGACAATAACTAAAAAAGCACTAAGGCTTCTACGCTTGGTCTTCACCGGCTCCCGGCTCGTCGCCAGAACCATCTGAGCCTTCGGATTCCTCAGAACCCTCGAGCCCTCAGAACCTTCAGGCTCGAAAAGCTCCTTTTCTTTGGCTTCGAGATTCTTCACTTCCTCGATCTCGGCCGATATGTCAAAGCTTCAGGCGTGTATCTCCTTGAGGGTCTCCCTTCAGGACTGCCGCTTCATGTATTCAGCCTTTGTCTTTAGGCAGACCTCAGCTGCCTCCCTGCCGAGGGCATCCCGCTCTATGACAACCGAGCTCAGTTATGCTCAAAGATCGTCATTCAACTGAGACCATTTGTCATCTTTGTCTTTCCCCACCTAGAGTTGGTTCTCCATCGATGCCAGCTCCGCCTTCGCAGCCTCCTTCTCCGAGGCTAGTCGGTCCATCCTACCTTTCCATATTTCGGTCTGGGCCTTGACCTCGTCCATCTCGACCAGTAGCTGGTCGATTAGATATATTTTCTGTTGGACCTGCGAAGTTGTGTTGTTAGTCCTCGCGACTAGCTGCTCGTTCTTATCTTCAAAGACCTTTACCTTTTTAACCAAGTCAGCGTGTTCCCATTTCAGGGTCAAGGCTTCCTTCCGAATTCTTTCCAGCTCATCTTGGAGAATCGGGAGGTCCTTAAGGGCCTCGTCCTGTTGCTCACTCAGAAGCCTGTACATGTCCATTTTCCGGACCTGCTCCCTGAGCTCGGACTCGAGCTGGCTAGTTTCCAAGCAATACCGAAGGAAACTCTCGTGGTGAAGCACTGAAGCCTATAAAGAAATGGAATTAAGTAAGAGGCATCAAATGAAAATTTAAATGATTCATAAGGGGAGTTTGAAGGTGTTATAACCTTACCCGATTCAGTGCCTGCTGTGCCTCGTTGAAGAGACTCGAGGTGCCCACCCCATTCATCTGGTTAGGATTCATTGTCAGGGCCAAACGGTCGTGTGAACCGTGCCCACATACTCCACTTTAGCCATGATACAAGATTTTACAAGCTTTCGATCATGTACTTAACTCATTGAAATGAAAGAAGGCTCCGCCTTGCTATTTCACATTTTGTTGCTTCTTAAAATCTGGATCCTAAGAGCCCACGGGCTAGCCCTACTCGGGGACCATTGAGCCCAAGGGCTACCCCTACTTAGGGACAGACATCCGAAAAAGGTTCGAACAACCCGGGCTTCCAAATCCCGGAGGCACCAAACCCTTTAGGCGATGCCCAAATACATAAGGCAACGGCCACCCTAAAAATGGCTCGGAGATGTCCGAAGCTTGTAATCAGAATGTAAGGCCTTTATAAAAACTCCAAGCCCAGCAAAAAGGTTACCCTCGGCAAAAGTGTCATCTAAAATCACTTAAGCATCTTGAAACTGGTCACACTGAGGTCTCAAAACTTCTAAAAAGGTTGTATCGAAGTCAGGTTCTGTTTGGAACCCCGAAAAATGAATGACCTATAACTACATTTGATTCTATGCTAAGGCATAAAAAATATTACATGAATCGAAATTATAAAAAGATGCTGGAAAAGTAAAGACACGAAACTGCCAAAAAGGGGAAATTTCATATATATATATATATATATTCCAAAATATTTACAAAGGCTCGACATAACGGCCTCAAAACAAAAGAAAAAAAGTACATGAGACAATAACTAAAAATGCACTAAGGCTTCTACGCCTGGTCTCCACCGGGGCCCGACTCGTCGCCAAAACCATCAGAGCATTCGGATTCCTCGGAACCCTCAGAGCCCTCAAAACCTTCAGGCTCGAAAAGCTCATTCTATTCGGCTTCGAGATTCTTCGCTTCCTCGATCTCGACCGATAAGTCAAAGCTTCGGGAGTGTATCTCCTTGAGGGTCTCCCTTCGGGACTGCCGCTTCATGTATTCAGCCTTTGTCTTTAGGCAGACCTTGGCTGCCTACCGCGGGCATCCCGCTCTGCGACAACTGAGCTCAGTTATGCTCAAAGACAGTCATTCAACTGAGACCATTTGTCAGCTTTGTCTATCCCCACCTGGAGTTGGTTCTTCATCGATGCTAGCTCCGCCTTCGCAGCCTCTTTCTCCGAGGCCAGTCGGTCCATCCTGCCTTTCCACATTTCGGTCTAGGCCTTGACCTCATCTATCTCGACCCGCAACTATTCGATTAGATCTATCTTCTATTGGACCTGCGAAGTTGTGTTATTAGTCCTCGCGACTAGCTGCTCATTCTTATCTTCAAAGACCATTACCTTTTCAACCAAGTCAGCATGTTCCCGTTTCAGGGTCGAGGCTACCTTCCGAATTGTTTCCAGCTCGTCTTGGAGAATCGGGAGGTCCTTGAGGGCCTCGTCCTATTTCTCACTCAGAAGCCTGTACATGTCCGTTTTCCGGACTTGCTCCTTGAGCGCGGACTCGAGCTGGCTGGATTCCAAGTGGTATCAAAGGAAACTCTCGTGATGAAGCACTGAAGCCTATTAAGCAATGGAATTAAGTAAGAGGCATTAAATGAAAATTTAAATTATTCATAAGGGGAGTTAGAAGGTGTTATAACCTTACCCGGTTCAGCGCCTATCGTGCCTTGTTGAAGAGACTCGACGTGCCCACCTCATTCATTTAGTTAGGATTCATTGTAAGGGCCAAACGGTCGTGTGAACCGTGCCAACATACTCTACTTTAGCCATGATACAAGCATTTACATGCTTTCGATCATGTACTTAACACATTGAAATGAAAGAAGGCTCTGCCATGCTATTACACATTTTCTTGCCTCTTAAAATCTGGATCCTAAGAGCCCACGGGCTAGCCCTACTCGGGGACTATCGAGCCCAAGGGCTACCCCTACTCAGGGATAGTTGTCCGAAAAAAGTTCAAACAACCCGGGCTACCAAATCTCGGAGGCACCAAACCTATTAGGCGATGCCTAAATACATAAGCCAACGACCACCCTAAAAATGGCTCGGAGACGTCTGAAGCTCGTAATCAGAAAGTAAGTCCTGTATCAAAACTTGAAGCTCAGTAAAAAGGTTACCCCCGACAAAAGTGTCATCTAAAATCACTTAAGCATTTTCAAACTGGTCACACTAAGGTCTCAAAACTTCAAACAAAGTTATATCGCAGTCAGGTTCCATTCGGACCCCCGAAATATGAATGACCTATAACTACATTTGATTCTATGCTATGGCATAAAAAACATTACATGAATAGAAATTATAAAAAGATGCTGAAAAAGTAAAGACACGATACTGCCAAAATGGGGAAATTTCATATATATATATATATATTTCGAAATATATTTACAAAGGCCCGACATAACGGCCTCAAAACAAAAGAAAAAAAGCACATGAGACAAACTTAAAAAGCACTAAGGCATCTACGCTTGGTCTTCACCGGGGCCCGACTCGTCGCCAGAACCATCAGAGCCTTCGGATTCCTCGGAACCCTTGGAGCTCTTAGAACCTTCAGGCTCGAAAAGATCCTTCGCTTTGGCTTCGAGATTCTTTGCTTCCTCAATCTCGGCCGATAAGTCAAAGCCTCAGGTGTGTATCTCTTTGAGGGTCTCCCTTCGGGACTGCCACTTCATGTATTCAGCCTTTGTCTTTAGGCAGACCTCGGCTGCCTCCCTGCCGAGGGAATCCCGCTCTACGACAACCGAGCTCAGTTATGCTCAAAGATCGTCATTCAACTGAGACCATTTGTCATCTTTGTCTTTCCCCACCTGGAGTTGGTTCTCCATCGATGCCAGCTCCGCCTTTGCAGCCTCCTTCTCGGAGGCCAGTCGGTCCATCCTGCCTTTCCACATTTCGGTCTGGGCCTTGACCTCGTCCATCTCGACCCGTATCTGGTCAATTAGACCTATCTTCTGTTGGACCTGCGAAGTTGTGTTGTTAGTCCTCGCGACTAGCTGCTCGTCATGATACAAGATTTTACAAGCTTTCGATCATGTACTTAACTCATTGAAATGAAAGAAGGCTCCGCCTTGCTATTTCACATTTTGTTGCTTCTTAAAATCTGGATCCTAAGAGCCCACGGGCTAGCTCTACTCGGGGACCATTGAGCCCAAGGGCTACCCCTACTCAGGGACAGACATCCGAAAAAGGTTCGAACAACCCGGGCTTCCAAATCCTGGAGGCACCAAACCCTTTAGGCGATGCCCAAATACATAAGGCAACGGCCACCCAAAAAATGGCTCGGAGATGTCCGAAGCTCGTAATCAGAATGTAAGGCCTTTATCAAAACCATGCCCAGCAAAAAGGTTACCCTCGGCAAAAGTGTCATCTAAAATCACTTAAGCATCTTGAAACTGGTCACACTGAGGTCTCATAACTTCAAAAAAGGTTGTATCGAAGTCAGGTTTTGTTCGGAAACCCGAAAAATGAATGACCTATAACTACATTTGATTCTATGCTAAGGCATAAAAAAAATTACATGAATAGAAATTATAAAAAGATGCTGGAAAAGTAAAGACACGATACTGCCAAAAAGGGGAAATTTCATATATATATTCCGAAATATTTACAAAGGCTCGACATAACGGCCTCAAAACAAAAGAAAAAAGTACATGAGACAATAACTAAAAAAGCACTAAGGCTTCTACGCCTGGTCTTCACCGGGGCCCGACTCATCGCAAAAACCATCAGAGCCTTCGGATTCCTCGGAACCCTCGGAGCCCTCAAAACCTTCAGGCTCAAAAAGCTCTTTCTCTTCGGCTTCGAGATTCTTCGCTTCCTCGATCTCGGCCGATAAGTCAAAGCTTCGGGCGTGTATCTCCTTGAGGGTCTCCCTTCGGGACTGCCGCTTCATGTATTCTGCCTTTGTCTTTAGGCAGACCTTGGCTGCCTACCGCGGGCATCCCGCTCTGCGACAACTGAGCTCAGTTATGCTCAAAGATCGTCATTCAACTGAGACCATTTGTCAGCTTTGTCTATCCCCACCTGGAGTTGGTTCTTTATCGATGCCAGCTCCGCCTTCGCAGCCTCCTTCTCCGAGGCCAGTCGGTTCATCCTGCCTTTCCACATTTCGGTCTAGGCCTTGACCTCATCCATCTCGACCCGCAACTATTCGATTAGATCTATCTTCTATTGGACCTGCGAAGTTATGTTATTAGTCCTCGCGACTAGCTGCTCATTCTTATCTTCAAAGACCATTACCTTTTCAACCAAGTCAGCGTGCTCCCGTTTCAGGGTCGAGGATACCTTCCGAATTGTTTCCAGCTCGTCTTGGAGAATCGGGAGGTCCTTGAGGGCCTCCTCCTGTTTCTCCCTCAGAAGCCTGTACATGTCCGTTTTCCGGACATGCTCCTTGAGCGCGGACTCGAGCTGGCTGGATTCCAAGTGGTATCAAAGGAAACTCTCGTGATGAAGCACTGAAGCCTATTAAGCATTGGAATTAAGTAAAAGGCATTAAATGAAAATTTAAATTATTCATAAGGGGAGTTAGAAGGTGTTATAACCTTACCCAGTTCAGCGCCTACTGTGCCTCGTTTAAGAGACTCGACGTGCCCACCTCATTCATTTGGTTAGGATTCATTGTAAGTGCCAAACGGTCGTGTGAACCGTGCCAACATACTCTACTTTAGCCATGATACAAGCATTTACACGCTTTCGATCATGTACTTAACACATTGAAATGAAAGAAGGCTCTGCCATGCTATTACACATTTTCTTGCCTCTTAAAATCTGGATCCTAAGAGCCCACGGGCTAGCCCTACTCGGGGACTATCGAGCCCAAGGGCTACCCCTACTCAGGGATAGTTGTCCGAAAAAAGTTCGAACAACCCGGGCTACCAAATCTCGGAGGACCAAACCTATTAGGCGATGCCCAAATACATAAGCCAACGACCACCCTAAAAATGGCTCGGAGACGTCTGAAGCTCGTAATCAGAAAGAAAGTCCTCTATCAAAACTTGAAGCTCAGTAAAAAGGTTACCCCCGACAAAAGTGTCATCTAAAATCACTTAAGCATCTTCAAACTGGTCACACTGAGGTCTCAAAACTTCAAACAAAGTTGTATCGCAGTCAGGTTCCATTTGGACCCCCGAAAAATGAATGACCTATAACTACATTTGATTCTATGCTATGGCATAAAAAATATTACATGAATAGAAATTATAAAAAGATGCTGAAAAAGTAAAGACACGATACTGCCAAAATGGGGAAATTTCATATATATATTTCGAAATATATTTACAAAGCCCCGACATAACGGCCTCAAAACAAAAGAAAAAAAGTACATGAGACAAAAACTAAAAAAGCACTAAGGCATCTACACTTGGTCTTCACCGGGGCCTGACTCGTCGCCAGAACCATAAGAGCTTTCGGATTCCTCGGAACCCTTGGAGCCCTCAGAACCTTCAGGCTCGAAAAGCTCCTTTGCTTCGGCTTCGAGATTCTTTGCTTCCTCAATCTCGGCCGATAAGTCAAAGCCTCGGGTGTGTATCTCCTTGAGGGTCTCCCTCCGTGACTGCCACTTCATGTATTCAGCCTTTGTCTTTAGGCAGACCTCGGCTGCCTCCCTACCAAGGGCATCCCGCTCTACAACAACCGAGCTCAGTTATGCTCAAAGATCGTCATTCAACTGAGACCATTTGTCATCTTTGTCTTTCCCCACCTGGAGTTGGTTCTCCATCGATGCCAGCTCCGCCTTCGCAGTCTCCTTCTCCGAGGCCAGTCGGTCCATCCTGCCTTTCCACATTTTGGTCTGGGCCTTGACCTCGTCCATCTCGACCTGTATCTGGTCGATTAGATCTATCTTCTGTTGGATCTGCAAAGTTGTGTTGTTAGTCCTCGTGACTAGCTGCTCGTTCTTTTCTTCAAAGACCTTTACCTTTTCAACCAAGTCAGTGTGTTCCCGTTTCAGGGTTGAGGCTTCCTTTCAAAGTTTTTCCAGCTCGTCTTGGAGAATTAGGAGGTCCTTAAGGGCCTCGTCCTATTGCTCACTCAAAAGCCTGTACATGTCCGTTTTTCGGACCTGCTCCTTGAGCTCGGACTCGAGCTGGCTTGTTTCCAAGCGGTACCGAAGGAAACTCTCGTGGTGAAGCACTGAAGACTATAAAGCAATGGAATTGAGTAAGAGACATCAAATAAAAATTTAAATGATTCATAAGGGGAGTTTGAACGTGTTATAACCTTACCCGGTTTAGCGCCTGCTGTGCCTCGTTAAAGAGACTTGATGTGCCCACCTCATTCATCTTCGTCTGGTCATCCGCGATCACCAGGCATAAGAGGTTGCTGGCTACTCCTACCGGAGCGGATAGGACCCGAGCATACTCCGGGACTTTTAGGACAACCGTCCTCTTGCGCTCGGGGTCTATATTTGGCACCGAGAATTGCTTCACCAATCTTGGGCTTGTGCTCGGCCCGTCAGCTCCCAAAGGCATGTCCTTCGGTATCTCCAGGTGGCCCAGCCCAAAGAAATCTTCTAATGTAGACATGTCCATGCCATCGAAGAAGGATTGGAGAGGATCCTCCGCACTCTAAGCTCCTTCACTTGATTTTTCCTTGCCTGCTTGGGCCTCTTCGAGCATGGACTCAGTATAGGAGGGCATCTCGACAATGTCTATAGCACCAATCGCCTCTTTCAAAATAGGATTGGCTTCTCGGGAGGTCACAACCCTCGTCTCCATCTCGGCCTCGCGAGTCAGAATGGGATCGGCTTCATGGCCCCTTCCCTCAATCACCGTCTATTCCCCGACAGGGGTTGGTCCATAAGCGACAAAAATGTCATTTTTTTCAGGCTAATCCCTGAGCCGGTAAAGCAAGTCAGAGTCCAATACTCGAGACTCAGTATTCTTCTTGGGATTGCGAGCCTGGGTGCCCCCCCTCTTTTCTATCTTCACCTCGGGCTCCTTTGAGACCGATGATTTTCTTTTCCTCTTCTTCTCCTTCGGAGCAACCCAAGGTTGTCCTGAGATGGAGGGTTCGTTGGGTAAGGATGGGTCATCGTCACCATCCAACAGCCTAAGGTCGGTGGTCTTAGGCAAACCTACAAGGGAAAAGAGAAGATCAACATCATGCAAGCTTGGGACATAGTAATAACTATCCAGGAGAAAGCCTTATTATGAGAACGGGCCTCCCATATGCCCTTCAAAAGTTTGCACCACGTGTGCTCGTAGTATGACATCTGCTAGCAGATCCTTTTGATCCATTCCTTGCGCCGAGGGACCGCATTAGGAACCCAAGCAACAACTGCACGACCACAAATATTTCTGATGAAAGAAGAACTAAAGGGAAATTAACACTTAGGGAAAGACTATACTTATGAGATACGTTCCATTTCTCGGGAAATAGCAGAAACTCGGGAGGGACCATGTCTTCGGTTTTCACCCGAACAAAATGCCCCTGCTAGCCTCGGTCTCGATCCTCGTCGATGCTCAAAAATGGGGCCTTGCTGGCTTGGCGAGCGAGCTTGATTAATCCTCCTCGAAAAATTTAGGGACTATACAGATGGAGTAGGTGGTCGAGGGTTAATCGAGAAGATTCGGTATTTTTCACAAAGTGACGTAAGAGGATCACGATCCTCTAGAATGACGATTGGATTTGACCGAGGCATTCTTCGTATCTCTTGCAAAAGGCCAGGATCACCGGGTCAACCGGGCCCAACGTAAAGGTCTTGGACTATGAGAAGGGTATCTTCGGTAATAGAGCATATATATCTCCATGCTCCTTCGCCCCGGTCTTGTTTGATGGATGCCTTCTGAAACCTTGAAGTCATCCCCGATGGAGCAACCCCCGGGTATGAAGCTTCTCATAGGAGGCTCGGGGAGTGTCTCGGGAACGCCTCGGGAGCATCCACCTCGGCATCGACTTGGAAGTCTTGACCATCGTAAATCTAGGAAATGTATGAATATTTGGAGAAGGTGTATAAGATTTGAAGTTTAGAAGTGAAGATATGACGTTCTGGGATGAAAATCCAAGAAAATGTGTGAAGGTTAGGAGGTTGAAGATGAAGATATGAAGGTTCAAGAAACAAGGTATGAAGATTTGAGAAAGTCGAAAGCCTTTATAGAGATCCAAGGTAAAAGCTAGGGTCAGAAAGTGAAGGAAGTGGGGGGGGGGGGGGGTGAAGTTTTTATAGGGGAAAATATGTGACGTTTCACATTCGAAGGCAACCAGCCGATGAACGATATATCTCTAAAGTCAGAACAACACGACTGATGGAACGTTTCGGCTTATCCGCCATCTCAATTGTAACGTGCGAAGGAAGGAACCGGGGTTCATCTATCGTCTCCCATCATTTCGGAAAATCTACTCTCTGGGAAACAAGAAGACTATCTGTATACGGGTGAAATTGGGGGTAACACATACCCCAATTTCCCGATAGGTCAAACGAAGCAAAGACATGACTGAATGAGATCGAGACCGAATCTGGGAACTATTTGAATCGAGGCTGGAGCGGGGTACTCGCCATCGGGCCTAACAAGACAACACTCCTCCAACCCAAAACAAGTTCCAAGACCTCGGAAAGTAATACAAATGGTTGAACACGACTAACAGATGACCGCGATATCTGCACCCAACCAGATATCACGATGCGGATCTCACCCGATGTCTGTAGTGTGTCAGTTATTGACAAGAAAGGAGGATTTTTATCTTTTTTAGAATTGTACTAGGGATGAAACACTCCTACTATATAAAGTGGAGGCTTTTTATTCAATAGAGACATTGTAACACGTATATCAAGGCAATACAGACTTATGTCTCTGATCTCTAGCTATTGCAAAGTCTTGACTTTATTTTTATTCTTCGTTCTTGACTGACTTCGAGCCCAGGAACCAACCGAGGGCAGAAACTATTGCCCAATCCAAGTTCAAGCTAGGCCATAACATTACGGCTGGTTTAATTTTTCACTGTGTCTTTAACTCATTTATCTAACATTCTTGATTATTTGTGTTGAATCAATCCACATATCTTTAAAACCACGTATAAATTCAATTCTTATCCATTTTTAGGGTAAACAAAGTTAATATTTCTTTTTCTTTAGTGTCGATTGTATTTAAAAGAATACTTACCCCTAACGCATGGTCTATTTATTACCTGACAATTGTATAGACATATAGTAGTATGTGGCCTATTTGCTAAGCCGGTCGTTTCATAGTTGTTTTCATAGCTTAGAAGGAATGATCATACACCATTTTAAAAATGATTGAATACCCCCAACTCTTTGATAAAGTTAAATATTTTCAATGTGTATGGCACTCCTTAACACTTTTGATTTATTGGATATGGGTTCTTGACTCATTTCTTATAATATTAGAACATTCTCAATTTTTAAGTGTACGATCTTATTAATTTTGGTGAGCTTCATACAGAGAAAATATTTTGATCAATATTTTTTAGAAATATTTTATATTTAAAAAGTTTATGTTATAGTCACAATGTTGATAGAGATACTGGTCACAAACAAGGTAGTATATTTCACATACTTTTTGGTTTTACTCAATATTTCTAATTTATTAGATGTGGTTCATAATTGGTTCATTTTTTACAAAATTAGAATATTCTTAACTTTGAAGTATCCAAGCCTGCAAATTTGAGTGAGCTTAATATGGAGATAACATATTCTTCTGATAAAGGTGCAAGTCACAAACAAAGTATAATTTTCAAATGCTCACTGATATTCAATTTTGGTATGTTCTTTGAGTATTGTTATTTTAAGAAAATTTTCCTTTGTATTAATTGATGCAGGATAAAAGATAGTGAAATTTTATATAAATTTATGAAGATCTTCAATAGATTTGTAATGATTGCTTATGTTGTAGTGAATTTGGACTTGATCTACAAATCAAGTGCAAAGTGATTTTTGTAATTGTATAGAGATGATCCAGTTTTTAACCATTACTTTGTGTTTGAGTTGGTATAAATACAACATGTATTTAATTATACTTTGATTGGTCATATTCATTAGTTTAGTTGATATCCAATCATCTTGACTTCAATAAATAGTCATCACACATTGTCGTTCACATAAATTTGTATTTTATTCTTTCATATGCAATAAATGATCATGTACGATATGACTCGGCATACACGTGCAACGCACGTATCGAAAAACTATATATATATATATATATATATATATATATATATATATATATATTGTTTACCCTCAAAATTGAATAACAATTAAACTTATAATGTGGATTTAAGGACACGTGATTTCACTTAATATTCTTGATAAATATGAAGATTAAAAGTAGAATTATACAATAAAGTAAATCAAACAAGTATTTGAGTAGAACTCAACCCTTGAGTTAGAGTATCCTCGAACTGATTGATGCGAGGACAATAAAAACACAATAAGCTGAAGAACAAAAGTGTGAGCGAGGGAGAAAATTATATTGCTTTGTTATCAGTCGTGCCTACAAATGGTTAGAACTCCCCTTTATATAGTAGATGAATTCTATATATGGTACAATTCTAATTATAGAAGTAAATTCCATGATTAACTAAACAACCGTTCTTCGACCGGTCGCGGATATCTCGCTTTTCCGTTATTATGCAATCTTCGGTATTGCTCGATGCCTGTCTCGTTTGGTCTCGATTGCTGTCGGCCTCGATCTTGGCAGGTGCCTCGAATCCCGATCTCGGTACCTTGTCTTCGTGGCTCGATCCGATCTACTTCGGAGTCGTCCTTCGACGCAAACTCCCGGTCTCGGTCAAACAGTAAATTAGGGTGGGCCCGGTTTTAACCATATACAGATAGTTCCCTCATTTTTTTGGAGTGTAATGACAAAAAATGAATTGAACCTTCGATTTTCTACCCTGACTTGTCATGACTTCATCCTTGTGACGTAAGCGACGAAAATGACTGAAACGTTCTGTCTGTACAGTTTCCTAGGCATTAAATGCACGTCAGTCAATGGTCGGCCACCGCCAATATTGAACCGTCGTTGTGAAATTTATAAATAGCCCTTCTCTCCACTATTTCGAACTTTTACTTTCAGATTCTTAATCTTCAAAGCTTTTTATATCTTCTAACCACTTCATCTGCATATCTATGATTTTCACTGCTACCATCTTCTCAAAACACCAAATTATCATCATCATCTATTTTTAACTTCAAATCCATACAAAAATGGCAAAAACATCAAAGATTGTTCCTCAAAAGGAAAATGCTTCTTCATCGCGGCCGGCCGGCGAGAAAACACCGGTGGATCCATGACCTGAAGAGTGTGTTCTCGGGGGGTGTGTTATCACTTCTGACTTTAAAACCGATAAAGCCTCGTCGATTCATTGTCGATGCGACCCAGTGTCGAGGTACATATGCTCGATAACTAAAGGGTACCTTAAGCAGGTAAGGAAAGATTGCAACTGGAAAGGCAAAGAAGTGGTGATACCGACCCCGAAAGAAGACATTACCACCCATGTGGAAGGGTTTTTAAGTGAATATCCCTACCCTTTCACTCTGGGTCCCCTCGACCCCGTCGTCTTCGATATTTGTCGTCAGTACCAGATAACCCTAGGCCAAATCCACCCTTCTTTTTGGCGAATTGTTATTCTGCTCCGATTCTTCGTGAGCAAAGTCGAGGGGATGTCTTTCACCCTCGACCACCTCATCAGGTTATACAGCCACCGCCTCAATCGAGGCAGGTTGATAAAACTCCAACGTCAGGCCACCAAAGTGTTGTTCTCGAGCATAGACGAGGACAGGGACTGAGGATGGATGGCTCGGTTCATTCAATGAGGACTTCCGACCTAATCCTGGCCGAGAAGATGTACGACCTAATCTCAGCCGAGAAGATGCCATTTCCTGAGAAATGGAATATGAAGAATAACTATAATTCCATTGTTAATTGTTATTTATTGTTTTGGGCTTTTCTTCTTCTCATCGATATCCTTTTCCGTGACGTAGCGGTTGCTTGGATGCCCGATGCAATTCCTAACCTCAAGAGCTGAGTTCGAGACCTAGCCTCGACCTCTTCGTACACTGAGCGTTCATGGCACGATTTATCAGAGGGCCGATGGGAGGCCAAAACTCATGGTAAGCCCCTTTCCTATGTCCTTGATGATTCGATCAAAATGTCTTTCTTATACTTAACCAATTTTCCTGCGTGTAGGCCTGGGCAAAGATGCGGTCATGAGGCCCGTGTCTAGCTAGGAAGAGACCTCGGCCACGGTTCCGAAACCGGCGAATGACAACAAGAGAAAAAGGGCCTCGGCTTTCGAGGATCCAGAACTTAAGACAAGGATGGTTCGTAAGCCGAGGAAGAACACCATCCCTCTGATCGAAGAATCTGTTCAGTGTCTGGGGGATGAAGACAAAGAAGAAGAAAATGACGACGGCTCCATACTGGTGGCCTGAGTAAAGAAAACCATCAATGCCCCAAAGACAACTGGATTGATGGTGGTTAATGAGGCTCCGCCTCAAACTGAGGCGATATCGGAGAAGGCCTCGAGCAAAGTCCCCGAGTCATTGGAGATCGAGGATGTCTCCCACCAAAATGAATAAACGGTGGGTGTATCTGAAGGGACCAGCCCTGAAGCTCTTCGAACTGAGGAGAACGCCCCAAGTGACTCCCTTGGGGAAATAGTAATCGGAGACTCGCCCACTTTCCCTGCTTTCTCCGAAGGGGCGATTCGAGAAGCCCAAGCTTTGGGGACTCTCAAGGTAGACGAATCTCATGAGGGAGAGGACCCATTCCGTGATTTATTTACAAGTATCGAGGATGCTGCAGGACTGAGTGACGCATCAGGTGTTTTCTTCTAGGCTCAACGAGCCTTGAATCGGGTAAGTCTCGATTCCCTTTATTGATGTCATATTCTTCCATTTTCTTCCTAACTTTTTCTTTTTTCATATAGGCTTTAGCTCTACATCAGGAGGCCTTTTCTAAGTCTTGGGCAGAGCTGAGCCGATGTGAGGCTGACTTTTGAGGGCTTTCGGAGGAGAGAAATGCCCTCAAACTTCTTAGTAGGCAGAAATAGGAAAAGATCAGAGATCTTCGAGCCGAGTTGGCCAAGGCTCACCAAGATCAGACAGATCTGATCGAGCAGGTAATGAAAATTTTAAAAGCCCATGGGCTCGATTGGGGAATGGTGGATAATATTTTAATCTCATAGCTGCAGTAAGAAATTGAGAGGATCGAGCAGTTCCATGAGGAGGTCGACACAATAAAGGCAGATTCCTTGGGGTGGAAGGAAGGTATGGACCGCTTTGCTGCAGAAAAAGAGACTACTCGAGCCCAATTATCATCGGTCGAAAGTCAACTTCAAAGCATGAAAGAGAAAGGCTCGACTCAAGCAAGGAAAATAGAAGAGCTCGAGGCTCGGTTAGCTTCTGAACTTGCCAAGGCCAAATCTGAAGCCGAAAAAACAAAAGCCGAGGCGGATGCGATCGTGGCCATCTATCGGGCCGATGCTGAAGCCGCTCAAGTCCAGGCGAGAGAGGCATCCGAGTCCGCTCAAACTCAAGCATATTGGATTGCCGAACTCGTCAAATGCCAATCTCGGAGGGAAACCCTTGAGGAAATTCACGCTCGAGGTTTCGATCTTACCAATGAGATAGTAAAGGCTAGAGAGCATGAAGCCGAAGCCGGAGCACTGTCCACTTCCGATGACGATGATGATGATGGCAGAAAGAGCGGGTCCGAGAATGGGGAGGACCTCGATGTAGAAGAAGATGCCCCCGGAGGAGATGAAGATCCTTAGGAGTTTTTACTTTTGATCTTTTTTGTATAATATCCCGATCGGGCCTTGTAAATATTCATATATATAATGATCTCTTTCCTTTCCGACTTGTCTTTATTTCTTTTATGCCTTGTGAAAGTTTTTTTGATAAGTTCTAGGCTTTAGACATTTTGATCAAAACCGGACTAGTGTAGTTTTTATAATCGAGTGAGTACTTGCTTGAACTCGGAATAGGGTAACCCTTAGGTTTTAATTGAGTGAGGATGATTTCTTCGAACTTTAAAATAAATTGGCCTTTTAGGCTCTTAAATTAGGCCGATACGGCCATAGCAAAAAGAATGGCTTTCTTCCCCTTTTCGGCTTGATAAGTTTATTGTTTAATCATATAAATAATGTTGTGCCATAAAATAAAATAAACAATTTGTTCGAGAGTTCGAACGGTTCCGTACCCATTAGGAATTTCAAAGGTCGATATTATCGAGACCCTTTGTTTTGCAGCGCCTTAGCATAAAATAAAGAATTTGTTTGAGAGTTTGAACGCCTTTGTATCCATTAGGGCTTTTGAGGGTTGATATTATCGAGACCCTTAGAAATTTAGCCGAGGGTAGCCTTTTTTAACCGGTTTATGAAAATATTCGAAGGCCTATTTAATAATGGAAATCGGACGTCTCTGAACCGTGTTGATTTGGCCGTAGCCTTTAACTTGGGATTCACCTTTTGGGCTTGTTCCCCTGTTATACTTCGAACTTGTTTGAAGTATCAGTCCCCGAGTGGGGTGGCCGTGGCCCATAAAATTGAGTATTGCCTTTTCAAGCTCTTACGATCTCGAGGTTTAGTTATTCGATCGTATCGGTTTTTTGGACGGTAGTCCCCGAGTATCAGATAAATTGTTTGAACTTTAGTTGTGATCAGCCCTTAAGCCAGTTTCCACCATAGATCATAAGTATGAGATTGCAAAGTATAAATTTTAAAACATGGGGCATCTAGTAAGGAAAGATACTTCTTCCAATAAATTATACATGCGTACATGTTTTTCCATTAGGGCTCGAGTAATCTATGCGGACACGGTTCATTTGACCGTTTGGTCCTCTACAAAATTTTACCTATCGAGACCTTGTCGACACGAAGTATATTTCTTGTAAGTATCCGAGGGTGATGCCCCCCCAGTATTTGAGGTTTATTGTAAAGGAGCCTCGGATACTGTTGAATTGTTCTAAGTTAGGACAAACAATGGTTGTCTCGTTAAAAACCTCGCCGGAAAAATCCATTTGGAATAAAAACTGGTCTAAGAAAAAAAGAGTGCAACGCGTGCTTTCAGACCTAAGGACTGCGTTTGAAGGATCCCTTGATGTCTTCGATTACACACCTACAAACGGTTAGGATAAAATATAAATGAAAATGGAGAAGGTGTACCTTAGCAGTAATATCGTTTGAGGAGTGACACGTTCTAATTATTTGACAACTGTGCACCGTTCATCGTGCCGAATTTGTAAGATTCCTTTCCGACGATATCGAGGATCTGATACGGTCCCTCCCAATTTGGGCCGAGTTTTCCTTCGTTTGGGTCTCGAGTATTGAGGGTGAATTTTCTCAATACTAAGTCCCCTGTTCTAAAATGTCGAAAATTGGCTCTTCGGTTGTAGTACCTTTCGATCCGTTGCTTCTGTGCGGCCATTCAAACGAGGGTGCTTTCCCGTTTATCATCTAGCAATTCAATACTTGTATTCATAACCTCGTGATTTGACTCTTTCATTGCATATCGAAACCTGACACTAAGTTCCCCGACTTCGACCTGGATTAGAGCTTCGATGCCATATACTAAATAGAATGGTGTTGACCCAATACGGTCACTTAATGTTGGAGATATAGTTATATAGATAAAGCTGTTTCCTTTTATGTTCCTTATGTTATTCTGTTAAGAAGGGCATACTCCTGTAGTGGTGTTTTGGCGACTGATTCACATTGAAAGTGCCTCATTGGCACTTAAACCTATAGGAAAAAATGAGTCGTTGGTGGTTAAGAGTATTTGGGAGTAAAGTTTAACTTTTGGTTGGGCTACTCTCCCCGGCACAAGCATTGCCCTGGGCTTTGAGACCCTTGGGAACTTTGAAGTGTCGGGGGGTTCAAAGAGGGCCTTGACCTTGAGAGGGACTCTCTCCGTAGCCCTTAATTCTTTTACACTCGTTATTCTCTTTGGGTTTAGTATTTAATAACAACGAAAGATCTTCAATGTGGATAATTTGCTATACATAGCCACTACATTAGTGTGACCTTCCTAATGTTTGGATGATGTTGGTGACTTTCTTCTTTATTTTTGCTTGCAAGTTTTTCTTGATCATGTATGAACGTGTATTGAGTATTATTCTCTAATGACTTTCTCTTTTCTTTGAACATGTACAATTGCCTGGGCCTGCCAAGTTCTCATGGAACTCATGCCCAAGTCTAGCATTGATGTGTTTTTCTGGAAATTCAAAGTCCGTCGTTGCCCGTTATTGCTACTGCTGGGCCTGTCTCTTTGAGGCCCAAAATTCAGAGTCCAATCCTCTCCTTTACTACTTTATTGTTACTGCATTCCTAACTTAGATGCATTGCCTTGTTATTTTGTTGCACTCTCGTTGTTTTGCATATGTATGAAACAATTATCTTATTAGATTGGATGCCTTACTTTATGACTTAAATCATGTGAATGACTTAGGCAAGACTTAAAGAATCCAGGATTAAAAAAAAGAGCATTAGTTAGTAATTTATCCCCGTTCTCTAATTATAAGTTA
The DNA here is from genome assembly GCF_000390325.3 of Nicotiana tomentosiformis. Classification (NCBI taxonomy): domain Eukaryota; kingdom Viridiplantae; phylum Streptophyta; class Magnoliopsida; order Solanales; family Solanaceae; genus Nicotiana; species Nicotiana tomentosiformis. The sequence continues at coordinate 63,415,873 of NC_090816.1, read as the reverse complement.
TATGTATCATTAAATTGATATGTTTTCGCTAACTTTTCTTAAAGATTTTGAAGCCCAAAGCTTAGTAAGAGACAACAAATCCTCTTTCAATAAGGGAAATTCAGGTTTAAAATGCAAGCTTGACCTTCTAAAGGGAAATCAATTCATTTCGAAAATAAGGCAGTGCCGCCCCAAGTAAAGATTTTCAAACGGCCCCCTTCAAATATTTAAAAGCCAAGGTATATCTTAGGCTCACTTTCGTAGTATTTTGCTAAAGTAATATAAACCTCCATGCTTCTTAAAAGACAAAATATTTTCTAGATTAGCTCTTCTTTTTCACATGTTTTCATACAAACATCATATATACCTTTAAGCCCTTTTCATGCTAATATGCGCTAACATCATTTTTTTTTCTAAGACTCTCCTTTAAATCCATCCTCTTTAAAACTACACTCTTCCCTCATAGGAGTTATGCCCTAATATATAGTAAGCTTTAGAACACTAGTTAAGGCATAGTACAAATAATTAATTTTAAATCTAGTCTAAGTCCTATGGAGCTACCTTAGGTAGATTTTAAGGGGAGCCTAACACTTTTCCCTTAGAAGAACAAGAACCCTTACCCAAAATCTCACCAGGTAGTAAACTAATAAAGAACATGACTTTAGTAATTAAATAGGTACCCTAGTATACACTTAAATATTAGGTGGCGACTCTCTTTCATCAACAACATAGAGATTTCACACTTAGGTTCTGACCTTAGTAGACTTAGACTAAATTTGGCATTTAGATTTATTTGTACATTGCTTTAACTGTAGATAAAATTACAATTACGTGCTTACCTGCTTTATTTTCTCTTTATGATTATTATCATACTTATTGTTGCCACACTCTTATCTGTTATTGCTTTATATACACTGTCATCACATTTCTTCCTATCGAGTCTCAGCTGTATAATATCACACACGATGGCACGTGAGGGTTGTCTTTTACACCCCTCCAAACCTTCTTTTCAAAACTCTCTAGTTTTAGAGAATGGCTTTGTCAGGTCAACTAACATAACTTCTCGCAGCCTTCAGTCCAACTCAAAAGTAGGAAACACTCTACTCTATTAAGAATAGGTCATATTTCATAAATTTTAGGTGAGTCGGTCCTTGGTATCGACACACAATTAGGAAAACCACTCTAATGTCAACGGGCCATGCACCCAATGATATGACTTATGTGGAAAGACAAACAAACTTGACAAGACACTTAAAGATCCGAAGCAAACACTTACGAAACACCTTTCTCTTACCCACCTCAGAAAATGGAAATCAACCAAAACATCCTTGATATTAACATGGTGATAGGAGTGCCACACAAGTTGAAGCAGTGGTGGAAGAACATTTGCTCCGCACCTGCGTGGTCGCAGATGCGGAAATGGAGCGCAGGTGCGGAGTCTGGGTGTTTAAGTGACTTGCGTAGGTTTGGTTGTTTCAACCGCAGTTTTGGTGGCGCAGAAGCGAGACATTGTCCGCAGGCGCGAAAATTCTGGGCAGAAACCATAAATAGAACCCTTCGCGAATTTGGTTCATTTCCACCATTTTCAAGTCGGTTTTTGGAGCTTTTGGAGTGATTTTTGAAGGGTGATTCAAGGGCTATCCGTGAGGTAAGTTTCTTGAGCCTTAATACTCGTATGTATGGTAATTTCTCGTTGTTTAATCATGTAATTAGTGAAAATGAGGGGTTAGGGCTTGGGATTTTGGAGAGTTTAATTTAAGGATTTGAGGGACCAAACGATGTCGAATTTTGAAAAATTTTGTATGTATGGACTCGCGAGTGGATGAGCTTCCTAGTTTTGTAAATTTTGTCGGATTTTGAGACGTGGGCTCGGTGGCTGGGTTGAGCCAATTTCGGGTTTTGGGCTAATTTGTAGTTTTTGTTGTGAAATTTATTCCATTAGCATATATTGATGGTATTGTACTGATTGTGAATAGATTCGGAGCATTTGGAGGCCGAGTCAAGAGGTAAGAGCATTGTGCGGTAGAGATTTGACCGGTTTGAGGTAAGTAACGATTATAAATCTAGTCCTGAGGGTATGAAACCCCGGATTTTGTATCATTCTACTATTTTGAGGTGACACACATACTAGGTGATGGGCGTGTGGGCGTGCACCGTTGGGGATTTGTGACTTGGTCCGTCCCGTAGCAATTGTAAAGTTGCATATTTTGTTGAAACTATATGATACATATATGTTTTAGAAAGAGTTTTTGTAAATTGGGCTGAATGCCATGTTTTGGGCCTTGTGCCAGTGCTGTTTGGACCCTTAGAGGCCTTTTCTTACTATCCTCTCACTATTTTCGATTGATAATCTATACTCAGTCATGGTTATACTTGTTTACTGCATAACTCAGTTTTATTACTCTATTTGGATGCATATAAATGTTGTTTTGGGTTGAACGCCCTATTTTTACTGAAATGCACGAGTGGCTTGAGAGGTTTATGACTGAGTGAGGTCGAGGGCCTGATTTGTGAGGATATTTATGGGATCGGGTTGCACGCTGCAGCATGTTCGATATAGGACGATTTCTTGAGTGATTTATGCCATGATTTGGCTTTATATAGCGCTTGGGCTGAAGGAGCCCCTCCAAAGTCTGTACACACCCCCAGTGAGTGCAGGTACCTACTGAATGCGAGTGTCGAGTGCTGAGTGACTGGGAGGTATGATTGATTGTGAGTTATGCCCGAGTGGCATGAGCGATTGTGAGGTATGCCCGAGTGGCATGAGCGATTGTGAGGTATGCCCAAGTGGCATGAGTGACTGTGAGGTATGCCCGAGAGGCATGAGTGACTGTGAGGTTTGCCTGTGGGGCTATATACGAGTGATATTTTCCCGAGGGGCTGCTTATAATTTCATCATTTTTGCTCACTTTTGCATTGAGTCTTTGCTTGAAAAACTATTGAAAAGTATCTTTAAATGATTTTTACTGGAACCGGGTTTACACGAGATGATTTGATTCAAACACTGATTTTTAAAACATGTTGTTCTTTACTGAAGTTTTGTGATATGAACTTGATATGCTTTATTGCTCGTCACTACTACTCAGTCTTTATTTATTGTTGTTATTTACTAAGTTGGCGTACTCACGTTACTCCCTGCACCTTGTGTGCAGATCCAGGTGTAGCTGGGCATGGTAGCGATTGTTGATTATTCTGGTTGTAAATTATTTCGGGGATAGCAAGGTAGCTGCTTGGCAATCGCAGCCCCTGCTCTTCGCTCTCTTATCTCCCTTTAGTTGTATTTAGCTATTTTTCAGACTATGTTAGTCTTGATATTGTCAGACAAATGGTAGTAGATACTCATGACTAGTGACACCCCGATATCGGATTTTTCCTTTTCGCACTTTTATTTTATTTGAACTCCTTTACGAAGATTTTTATATTAAATAGCAATAAAAATATCGGTTTATTTTGGAAATGAGTCGGCTTGCCTAGTTCCACGATAGGCGCCATCACGACAGGGGTTAGTTTGCTTGCTATTTCGCTTCCTGTTTTCCTTTGGATTCCGATCTTTTTGTTGATGAAAGTGCCGATACCGGTATCACTTCGTCAACCACGAACATCTCTTTGGCAGCATGCTGTTCCCCGTATACCATTTTTACTCCATCTGGTGTTGGGAACTTTAGCATTTGGTGAAGTGTTGAAGGAACTGCCCTCGTATTGTGAATCCAGGGTCTTCCGAACAGGGCGTTGTATCTCATGTCGCCTTTGATCTCGTGGAACTTGGTTTCTTGAATAGTCCCATCTATATTTACTGGTAAAATGATTTCTCCTTTAGTCATTTCGCTTGATATGTTGAAACCATTGAGAACTCGAGCTGCGGGCACGATCTGGTTTTGTAGGCCGAGCTACTCAACAACCCTCGATCGAATAATATTGGCCGAGCTTCCTGGATCAATTAAACACATTTAACCTGAATTTTATTCACAAGGATAGAGATTAGGAATGCATCTTTGTGGGGTTGTGAGATTCCTTATGCTTCCTCATCATTGAATGATATAGTGCTTCTGGTGTAGAGTCCCGAGCTCGTTTTTCCCTAGTGATCGATACCTTAGTGCGTTTGAAAGAAGGCCCTTGTGGGATATCGATCCCACCAACGATCATGTGAATCACATGCTGTGGTTCTTCCTGCTAGTTTTTTCTGTCTGCATCCCTGTCTCTAAAATGATTTTTAGCTCCGTCGCTCAAGAACTCTCGAAGGTGACCCTCATTGAATAGACGAGCCACCTCCTCCCTTAGTTATTTGCAGTCTTCGGTTCTGTGACCATGCGTACCATGATATTTACATATTTGATTGGGGTTCCTCTGGGATGGATCAGTCTGTAGGGTCCTGGGCCATTTGATTGTCCCAATAGCTGACAAAATACCTGACGCGTCGATGCTGAAGTTGTATTCTGATAATCGTGGTGCCTCTGTGGGATCGGCACGTTTATCGAAACCGTTTTTGCTCATAAGCCCTCGAGAGCTCTGTCCTCGATCGTTCCTCGAACATTTTCATAATGACGGGATCACTCCCCGATTCATTGGCATTCGACCTTTCCGGCACTGGCTCGGTCTTGTGGACGACTTCTGGTTCTACCTCACTCGGCGCTCGATGTTGATTTTGTAATTGTGCTATAGAGTCTTGTTGAGCCTGTAACATTTCAAATATCAATTAGAGGCTGATTCCCCCATCTCTTCCGCCCTGCATACTTCGACTACCATATCGACCTTCCCTGCGTACGCTACCTTCGGGATCAGCGCCCAAATTTGTATTTAGGGTGATATGTGAGCTGATGTCGATGGGTTTTGCAATTGGTACTCCCCTGAGATCAGCCTGAGGTACCTCGATTTCTGGGGCAACTATATTGTCGTTTTCCCCGTGAAATCCGAAATCGTTGTTATCATGTGTGGGCATCGTTTGTGAGTTTGACATACTTTTTCCTGAAAACAAAAACACTTACAAGAACAAGCGTAAAGTAGTGGGTTATCGGAATCAGTATTATACAATCACTATTATCCTTAGCCACACGGTGGGCGCCAAACTGTTTACCCTCAAAATTGGATAACAATTTAACTTATAATGTGGATTTAAGGACACGTGATTTCACTTAATACCGATTGATAAATATGAAGATTAAAGGTAGAATTATACAATAAAGTAAATCAAACCAGTATTTGAGTGGAACTCAACCCTTGAGTTAGAGTATCCTCGAACTGATTGATGCAAGGACAATAAAAACACAATAAGCAGAAGAACAAAAGTGTGAGTGAGGGAGAAAATTATATTGCTTTATTATCAGTTGTGCCTACAAATGGTTAGAACTCCTCTTTATATAGTAGAGGAATTCTATATATGGTACAATTGTAAATACATAAGTAAATCCCATGATTAACTAAACAACCGTTCTTGATGCGATCCGTTCCGAGATTTCCGCTGCGATCTTCAACCGGTCGCGGATATCTCGCTTTTTCGTTATTATGCAATCTTCAGTATTGCTCGATGCCTGTCTCGTTTGGTCTCGATTGTTGTCGGCCTCGATCATGGCAGGTGCCTCGAATCCCGATCTCGGTACCTTATCTTCGTGCCTCAATCTGATCTACTTTGGAGTCGTCCTTTGACGCAAACTCCCGGTCTCGGTCAAACAGTTAAATCGGGTGAGCCCGGTTTTAATCGATATATATATATATATATATATATATATATATATATATATATCCAGATAGAAGTAATTGAAATTTTTTTGGCCAACAGTGGAAGAAAGGAAAGGGAGACTTCAAAATGAGAAAATTATTGCTTGATTTACTCAGAAATTGAAAAAAATGACAAGCAATGTGTGAGTTTTTTTAATTTTAATTTTTTTTTTTTAAAAACAAGATATTGCGCGTGTTGGTTTCTCCACATATATGCACCGACGTACCAAAAGAGGCGTGAAAACATCTAAAATATTTTCAGGACGCGTTCAAGGAGACTCCCAGGCCTTCCCCTAGCTCCGTACCAAATTACAACTCTTCAAAATTTTATGCAAAATAGTTTAACTTTTATAGTGGACAATATAAAGATACTCAGCCTTAATGTAGACAACATTTTTGTAACTGGTTTTTAAATGACCGTATAGTGTAAATGATATTCAGCAATGTATATAACTTAAGCACGTTTTATTAACAATTAATGTAAGAAGTAAATTCAAAATTCTTTTAGTATAAAGTTAACTAGAATGCACGTATATTCTCTGCAAAAATAACCAAGCAATGCAACTAAGATATATCTATCCTAATTGCGATTTTATTCTGCGATGCCCCGATTCAAGAACTTAATATACTCAATCTTATATGCAATCTACAATTCCCACTTATCAGTTCAACTATAAATTTGTAAATAATATTCTACAGTTAGCTACAAAGTAAAATAGTTAAGTGCAAGATTGAATAAACAAATTAATATGATATAATCAAGTAATATCAAACACTTGAGATTAAGCATCTTAAGGATAAAATAGTTGCATGATTTAAATCTATGAAATGTATGAGTATGGATACATTCCATTCATAACCCAAGTCTTAATTTCTAGCATGTATATAGGCTATCAGTCCTTATTGACAATCTCTGAGGGTATTAACAGAGAAACAAGTTAACCACTTTAATTGAGTTCCCTAAAAAATGATGACAGAGATACCATTACCAATCATTACTTCTAAAGGATATTAACAAGATTATGGACTAATAATTGCAATTAGATCTCCAAAGATGTTAGCAAAGGTCACAGACTCATGACCTCAGTCAGAACTTCTAAGAATGTCAACAGGTTTGCCAATCAAATTATCAACAGAGATACAAACTGCTAAGCTGGTCAGGACGTCCAAAGGTATTGACATGGTCACAAGTTAACATTCCAGATTAAGGTCTCTAAAAGAGCATAAAGAAGCTTAAGCTACCATTTCTGTTTATTTCTAAAGCTCAGCACATAACCACTTTTTCCTAAGACATTTAACTTTATTTTGACAAAGCATGATGTTAAACTCTATCAGTAACAGTAGGAAGTTCATCTGCAATTCATAAGTTAGGTCTGCCTAGTTCACACAGGCTTAATGAAGCTCTAAGAACAACAAGGACATGCACATGGTTATGGAAAGCAAAAAAACAAGTACTGAAGGATCAAATGAGTGTATGATCACCTATACAGTGAACATGAAGTCATATTATCACAAAAATTAAAACCATCATCATTAAGCTAACAGTGTCAACACATAGTCTTCAGAAAAGGGGTAGGGATGCTATTACTTTGGAAAATTTGTCAAGCAGGTTAAGGGTAGGATTTTAGACATAATGGAGCTTAGTTTTAACAACTTAGAAAACTAAGACTTGAATGAGGCCTCAAAACTTAGGTCAGACATGTGATGAATTTCTGAATGCATACAGAGATAGTACAGGAACTTAGTCTGCTTAAATCATACTCATATAGTATGATCAAATAACTACAAGCTCATCAGAGAGTCAATGACCTCTGAAGGGTTTGCAAGAATCAAAGGAAAATACATGCTAATGGAGAGGATAAGTTCAAGTATCATAAACCAGCATTCCCAGGCCAAGACAACAACCTCACAGACTCATATTTGTTTAAGTCTAAGTATCATATAGACTACTACAAATACAAATGATACTTAAGGCAGAATGACAATGCTTAAAAGAAATATCAAGGAAGCCTGAAGATAGCAGATATCGGGATAGCTTAGAATTATTAGACTTTTCTTAAGGTTTAATAACAGAGATAGGCCACCAAATACTAATTAGGAATATCATAGTACTATCACTCCAATACATTCAATAATTATATATTGTTAACAAAACATATAAACAGTCAAGACATTGATGCATCGCTAACAATCATCCGATAATAGAACGAATCATATTTAATCAGACAAACAAAACAAAGAGAGAAGATTGATATTTTACTGACCTTTTCTAGGGCAGCAAACCAAATAGGAGTTAAATTTAATTGCGTAAGACCCAAAACTTTAGGCTTGAGCGGTGAAACAACTTGGAAAAGAAAAGAAAACTACAAATCAATAAAGAGCCTAAACTTTTATGAAATCTTAGTGTTGCTTTTCTGTTCATGTTAGGTCTTTTAGGTGACAACATTGAAGGCTCTATTTATAGTGAATTCAATGCCTTAGGGTTTCAAAGGATTCAAAACGATAGTGGAAAGTGACGAATCTCAGATGATGCAAGCAAGCGAATGAAAATTGAAGAAATTAGGGGAGAAATTGTGAGAAGATTTACCTAAGTGGGGAAGGCAGACCGTTGTAGGCAAACCTATCAGACAAAGCTCAGGAACCCAGAGCTCACTGCATTTGACCTCTGGGTACAGAATTCCCATGATGAAGCTCTGAAGGGGCTTCATGCATGATCCAATTTGATGGAGCATAGGCCGGATTGAGTGATTTGAAGTTTCACTCTTTAACTAGGGTTTTAGGTTTGGGATTTTGAATTGTAACGATGGAATTGGAAATGTTCATGCGCGATTCGGGGTGTAGAAGGGAAAAATAATTAGGGTATGGGGTAACTGGGTTGGTCTCATGGGTTAAAACGGGGAGATGGGATCTGGGTTGTTGGATCATTTGATCAACGGCCCTGATAAATCAGGACTTAAGACTTTTTTTAAAATGTTTTATAAGAAAATACAGGAACCGTTGGATCCGTGTGATCCAACGATTGTGTTAATATCCGTTGGGAGGTTGAGAGTAAAAGGAAAATGGAAATAAGTGTGGATCGTCGATGATTTGGATCGACGGCCCGGATCGTTTGTGTTTGTTTTGTGAGTAGGATAAGAGGGTGTCGTGGCGTGATTTGATTAGAGGGGTTGTTCGGACTAGGTCAATTCCGGATTGAGCTTAGGTGTTAGGCTAGAAATGATTTAAAAGATAGCCACTTGGTCTTTAATGGAGAATTGCAATTATAGCCTTTAGCCTCTTTTGTTCCCTTTTATAATTAACTTAAATAAGCTTAATAATTTTAAATAAAATGCAGTAAGATTATAATTATTGTATACATTACTAACTATTTTAATTAATTATTTACAAATACTTCATTTTAAAAATTATAGCATTAATTCAAATTATTAACATAGTAGTCTAATTAACTAGAAGTTAAGGAGTAATTCGTTAAATTAATTATAAGGCCTACGTGATGTATATAAAAGTTATTTTAATAATATTAAAATAGTAAGTATATTTGTAATTACATAATACTAATATTAAGTGATTAATTTCAAAACTAATACTTAATTAATTTGTAGAAATAATAATTTATTAATAGAAAATACTTTCAAAATATTTATTGTAAATCATTAAGTATAAGTAAATTAATTTTAAAAAGGGAGGGTCAAAACTGGCCGTCAACAACGAGGTACCTCATGCTGATCCCAACGGAGTCCTAGTTGGTGATCCGGTCGATGCTAACTCACAGGTGGCCATCGACGTCAACCTGCCAACTGATCTCGAAAACAACGTCCGCGAAGGACCCCGTCCAACATCTCGAGAAGTGCTTGAAGGCGAAGGCGATGCGGTAATCCTACGGTTAATCTTTGAAATTTTGCAGGCTCAACAAGCGGCGATAGCGCAGCTGCTGAATCAAAGCCACGCCCCTAACAGAGTTGAGTCCGAACAATCCCGGAAAAACATCCAAAGAAATGAGCAGATCAGCGAGAGACCGGGTGAAGCTGAGCCCGAAGTCAATTCCAAAATAATGAGAATGCTCGAAGCATTAACGAAGCGGGTGGAGTCAGGTGAAAAGAAAATTGAGGCACAATGACAAAAAGGTGGAAACATACAATTCTAGGGTCGATCAAATCTCGGGAGCACCCCCGATATTGAAAGGGCCGGATTCCAAGAAGTTATCCAGAAGCCTTTCGCTCCGAGCGTGGAACCGAAGCTAATCCCAAAGAGGTTTTGTATGCCCCGATATCCTTAAAATACAATGGAACCACGTCGCCGAATGAGCATGTGACCTCCTATACATGCGCAATCAAAATGAACGACTTGGAAGATGATGAGATCGAGTCAGTGTCATTGAAGAAGTTTGGGGATACTTTGTCCAAAGGAGCGATGATATGGTATCACAACTTACCACCAAATTCCATTGACTCGTTTGCTATGCTTGCAGATGCTTTCGTGAAGGCCCATGCTGGGGCCATCAAGGTCGAGAATGAAAATTCAAACTTTTTCAAGGTTAAACAAAGAGACAACGAGATGCTCAGGGAGTTAATGTCGAGGTTCCATATGGAACAGATGGACCTATCTCTAGTCGCAGATGATTGGGCCGTTCAAGCATTCACTCATGGGCTTAACACCCGAAGATCTTTGGCTTCACAACAGCTGAAACAAAATTTGGTAGAGTACCCGGCGGTGACTTGGGCCGACATCCATAACAGGTACCAATCAACTTTAGGGTCAAGGACGACCAACTTGGAGCCCCCCGGGTCTATTTATCCCATCAGGGCCAACGACAGGTCTAAGAGAGTCGTCGATCATGAGTCAAGGCCGGTCCGGGACCAGTACCAATCATATAGCGCGGACCGAAGGGGAAATGGGTCCGAGCATCACCTCACAAGGAACGAAAAGAGAGTTGATCGAGGGTCTAGTAGCCGAGGTCTGATGAGCAAAAATGTTTTTGATAGGCCGCTCGGGGGTAAGGAAGCACCGAGATTATCGGAGTATAACTTCAATATTGATGCGGCCAGCATCGTATCAGCCATTGGACGCATCAAGGAAACCAAGTGGGCTCGACCATTGCAGTTCGACCCTACCCAAAGAGATCCTAACTTGATGGTTAAATATCATGGAACTCATGGCCACAAGACCGACGATTACCGGCAATTGAGAGAAGAAGTTGCCCGGTTGTTCAATAACGAGCACCTCCGAGAATTTCTGGGTGATCGAGCCAAAAACCACTTCAGGAACAGGGACACCAACAAATAGGGCGAGCAAGAGGAGCCTCAGGATGTCATAAACATGATCATCAGAGGGGTCGATATCCCCCAAGGGTCACTGATAAAACGCACTAAAGTATCTATCACAAGGGAAAAGTGTACCCGAGATTATGTCCCGGAACAAACCATTTTGTTCAGCGATGAGGATGCTGAGGGAATCATGAAACCTCACAATGATACGCCAGTAATATCCGTACTTATCAATAAATCACGAGTTAAACATGTGTTGATTGATCTAGGTAGCTCGGCCAGCATCATTAGATCAAGGGTCGTAGAGTAATTCGGGTTACACGACCAAATAGTGCCTGTAGTCCGGGTGTTGAACGAGTTTAACATGGCATGCGAAACTACTAAAGGGGAGATAACCCTGCCAGTGAACCTGTGACGGTCCAAGAAACAAAGTTTTATGTGATCGAAGGGGACATGAAGTACAATGCCCTATTCGGAAGGTCGTGGGTTCACAACATGAGGGCGGTACCCTAGACCTTGCACCAGACATTAAAGTTCCCTATGTCGGGAGGAGTCAAGACGGTCTATGAAGAGCAGCCGGCCGCAAAGGAAATGTTCGTAGTCGACGAGGTAATCCTGATGCCAGTGATTTCGACATCAAAAAATACAGAGCCAACCAAAAAGAAAGAAATTAAATAGCAATCACCGATGCCGGTCTCGGCTAAACCGGACGAACAAGGAGTAGATGAGGAGGATGATTAAGGAGTCCCGAGATCATTAATAGCTTCTGATGATACTGATGCCACCAAATCAACGGTCGAAGAGTTGGATCAAGTCATATTAATTGAACACCTAGCGAATCGAAAGGTATACCTAGGCATGGGGTTAACCCCTGAGCTCAGGAAAAAACTCATTGATTTTCTTAAAGCTAACATAGATTGTTTCACTTGGTCCCATCTTGACATGATAGGGATATCACCAGAGGTAACCACTCATAAGCTGAGTTTGGACCCGAAGTTCCATCCGGTTAAGCAGAAAAGGAGACCGCAGTCCGAGGTCAAGCATGCATTCATCAAGGATGAGGTATCTAAACTCCTTAAAATAGGATCCATTTGGGAGCTTAAGTACACGGGATGGTTAGCTAACATAGTAGTAGTGCCTAAAAAATTGAATAAACTTAGAATGTATGTAGATTACAAAGATATAAATAAGGCATGCCCCAAGGATTCTTTCACTTTGCCTAACATCGATTGGATGATCGACGCGATGGCCAAGCATGAGATACTCAGTTTTATGGATTCCTATTCCAGGTACAACCAAATTCTGATGGACCCGGGCGATCAAGAAAAGACTTCTTTTATCACTAAATTCGGCACCTATAGTTATAATGTAATGTCGTTCGGATTAAAGAATGTTGGTGCTACCTATCAACGCCTAATAAATTGGATGTTCGAAGAGCATATAAGGAAAACAATGGAAGTTTATATTGACGACATGTTAGTCAACTCCCTGCGAGCAGATTACCATTTGAAACATTTGCAGGAGACATTCGACATGTTGAAGTAATACAATATGAAGCTGAACCCGGAGAAGTGCGCATTCGGGGTCGTATCGGGAAACGTTTTTGGGTTCATGGTGCCCAATCGAGGGATTGAGATCAATCCCAACAATATCAAAGACATAGAGGACATCACCATGGTGGACAATATCAAGGCCGCTCAAAGGTTAACTCTCACGACCCAAACCGATAGGCCCATTGATCACCTGGTGCTTTACCCAACCGAGTACCATCGTAACGTATCTTTCTTATCATACCATCATAGGTAAATGGTCCATAAGGGATGTCGTAAGATAACCAGGATAAAACATAAGGGAATACTCGGCATAGGACAACCCAACATGGTATACAAACTTATACATGTGACATACGGGCCTATAAGACCGAAATGATCATTTGTACACTCAAAACATAGGCCGACAAGGCCATATAATTATCCATATACATGAAATATGTCTACAAGACTCTAAGGTAATGTCAGGACTCTAAATGTCAGGACAGGGCCCCGCCATACCAATCAATACATGTCCAAATCATACTGACCAAATAGGCAACTCCGGAGCAAGTGGAGTGCACCAATACCTTCCGCTGAGCTGATAGCCTACTAGGAGGACTGTCAACCTGTCTATCAGGACCTATAGGCATGAATCGCAGTGTCCCCAGTCAAAAGGGATGTCAGTACAAATAAAGTACTTGAGTATGTACGGCACGAAAAGCAGTATATAAAAGACATGAAACAAACATGGAGTAAAGGACTCAACCTGTAAGTCTGAATAGCTTTGTGAATAATGAAACATTTTTAATGTCATGCGTGTGCGTATAAATGTCATATCATGCGTACATAACATCAGTAAGCCCCTGAGGGCATCCCATCATATCATCTCGGCCTCTATGGGTGAAATCATCAACATATACCAACTGATAAGGTGGTGGTGCATATATAACGTCATAACCTTTTCCCATACCCCATATACATATAATATACGCATATATAAGGACATCTGGTCATGGGTCAATGTACACGTATAAATGAACGCAATGCATAAGGAAATAAGTCGATAAGATCTCTCGGAATGCCATAAGATCAATATGCCTTCAGTTAATATCATGAAATAAACTTTATCAACTTATGTATTATTTGAGACCCATGAACATATGATATAATAACAGGACACATGGGGAATCAAGAATATAGGCATCCCTAGTACTTCTATGAATAGAGTCATTTGTAAAAAATACGTGTTTGCTCATTTCATTTGTATCATATGTATCATGCTAAAAGGAAAAAAGGGATAGCCTTAACATACCTTAACCCCGTTGAGTCCTTAATACCTTCCAAGCAACTCTTCAAACAGCTCAACTCAATCAACCATAGCATAAGGAGATCCAAAATCAGTGTTGAGTAAAGGCTAAGTCAGTAACTTAAGCTATTAGCTCGTAGACGTAAATTCGACCGCATCTCCCCTGTAAAAAGGGCCTCCTCCAATACCATACACCAACAACAAAAACCATAGAAATCCAGCAACATATCAATATCAATAACATGACACCATATAACAAAAACAAGTCACAACTATTTCACGACGAGCGGCAAGCTCCGATTGGAATCCATATACCCCATATCACCCCTTATAGACTTCTTACTTTAACTTGACAGTGTCGTTAACATGATAATGAAGTCATTCATCAATGATTCCAGCCTTATACCATATATTTATAACAAAGGAAACCATCCACAACTCCAATTATCCTCAATTAACAACTTTATTCAATAGTTCATGTCTAGTCCATCCATTAAACTTAATCAACATCAAGATAACCTTAAACACATGCAAGAACACAATATACATACCTCCTACAGTAGCTTCAAGTCTAAATCCAAGTTACATTAAGCTTACAACAGCCCTCAATGGAAATACAACACCATAGAAGTGACTTAAGCTAATCTTCACTTCCAATCTCATGTTTCATATATTTCTTTCACCAATTAACTTAATAAACATATAGACATGCATAACAACAGAAACCATATCATAATCAAGTTATTTTCCCCATTTTTCATCCATAACAACATATATATATATATATATATATATATATATATATATATATATATATATATATATATATAGAGAGAGAGAGAGAGAGAGAGAGAGAGAGCCTTAAAACAATCCAACAAACGATAATAACATCTCTACAAACGATAATAACATCTCTTCTCCTTTCAAGTGCTATCTTGTAATCTTTCACTCCAACACCACAACAACCATGTAATTAACCTTAAACACCATCAAAAAGATATAAAAACATACCTTAGGCAGTAGATAAAATTCTAACCCTAAGCTTAACTTAGCTCACCATCATCCTTATTCAAATTACAACACCATAGAGGGGTTATTCTTCACCTTTGGCTAACTTTGATGTTGGATTATGGTGTATTTTTTTATATTTATTTGGAGCCTTAGGGGAACTGTTTTGGAGGGTGTGGAGAGTGTGAGTATGAAAGTAGGACAAAAAATGAGCAAAGCTCATCCCAAAAAAATGAGATAAAAACAAGTGAAGGTCGGCCACCGACCAAGTGGGTCCCATAGGGGCTTCCTACGCAGTCTCGCAAAAATGCGAATCTCTCTCTACACCGATGCCATATTGACGAACGGTTTAATGCGTTAGAAATTAGACTCATAGATATTCAATTTGGAATTTGGATCATCCATTAATTCCAACTATATTGGGATAAAAGCTCAGCTACATTTGACCTAATTTTCAGTACATTATGAAGGTAACTTGTGATGACCTTTGCCATCTTTTGTTCCACAACTCGCTTGACTTCAAAAATGTAAAACACGACTATCATACGACTAAAATAACTCATAAAATAACCTCCTTATCATGTTAATCACCCTAGTCTCACCCCAAAAGTATATGTTATAACATTTCAAACTTGTCGACTTTCGACGAAACTTATTTCTTCAATTCGTTTAGCTTCTAAGCTTTCCAACCCTCTTAGTATCTGTTATTCATGATCTTAAATATTTGTAACCTCCAAGGTAACATGATTAACTTACTTTATGTACTTTCAAATATAATCTCATTTCTAAGCTTACATTAATTAACTTACGACGTATTCTCACGTAAGAAAACATCGGGTGTAACATCATTCCCCCCCTTTGGAACATTCGTCCTCGAATATTGACTGATGCGCTTATCAGTCTCATAACCTATAGCTCTTACGAATACTTTTATACTGGCCTTGCAATTTAGGCAACTGTTCTGTGAATAAATCCAAAGGCAGGACATTCCCCCCTTAGGGCCTCTTTCTCACACCACGACTTGTTATCGGAATTCTTCCAATATCATAACTACTACTACCTTCTGTCATGCAGCCTGTATGACTCTAACCTTGTATGTGCACCTATGAGACTCTTCTTTTCTTTTTCCTCCAGCTTTTAGCCAATCTCTAGGCCTCACTTTGTGAACATATACAGATCTATGACAAGTTGTCCCTCTAGGAATCTATAGGTGTATTGAAGCTCTTCGCTCGGTACTTTGTTGAACTTACGACAATTGATATATTTTGTTTCATAGCCTCGGTTATCTATCCTTATGGCTTTACTACATCTAGGTAGGTCATACTATGCCTTAACACTTATTTCAGTTTATTATTATTGAGGTCTGCTACCCAACTCTAGGTTACTCTCATTGATTATCCTGTATGATAAATCTAAGTCCTTTAATGCTTCCTCATTACTGTGCATCTTAAAGATGACGGCCTAATCTCATCTAATACTTTGTAACTTTTATCCATTCATTGTTTATTCACCTTAATGTTGATCTATAATCGACAACTGATAACTTGAAACCTGGGGGGTATTCTAATCCCGTGCAATTCATGAAATCTCCTCTTTGAATTATTACTCAATCGAATGCCTAAACATCATCCTCTTATTATTTATCACAATTACACCCTTACTCTACTACCAGGGAAGCATTCTATCTCTTCTTAATGCACCTAGTCTTAGACTCCTCCGAGTTAATTCAAGCTATATTGAGCTTTCTATAACTTACGGAAACCATCAACTTTCTTGTTTTAATGGGCTTAATCCTGAGGCCTTATTTATTTTTATCACCTTCTCACTCATCTTTTCTTATCCTTACTCCTATCTACCTAAAAACTTGCCGCTCTATGATACTTTAGCTTGCAACCTACTCATATCTATTCATACTTCTCGCAACCTTCCTTTAACTTGCTAGCACCATAGATTTCCTTTCGTTCCTTCTCAGTTGCCTTTAAACATAAGCAATTACTTTTCCTGGTCATTCTACCACTTGTTGCATGAATGCTTGGCTTATCTTAGTGCCCATGAATACTGGAATTTCCTTTAACTCATATGATCTCAAATATCACTTTTGATTTTTACTTCCTGTTCATTAGCCACGATAGGTGCCACTTTTTTATGGAGTGCATACAATGTTGTAGTGAGACTGTTGTTACAAGATCATTTCCTCTTTAGGTCACTACGCTTAGGTTGAAGCCTTCTTCCTTATTTTCTCGGCTAGTATTCCATTGTAGTACTTAGGGGACACTCTCTGACTCCTGTAAGGTACAAGCTTATTACATCATATACCCGAAGGATATTTTTTTTGATATTCTTACTCCCCCATAATTATCCTTAATTACTTACCTCCGCACTCTTGTGCTCGTAGGGTTGCTTCAGAATTGAAATTGTGACTGCCTCCCCAGTGGTACTCTCTTTTATTTCTGCAAAACCTATAAGGTACCTTTAACTACCCCAACTCCTATCTGAATATTTCTCAAGGATCACAATGTCATATCCGCGAGACTGAATTCCCTCTGTTGGGGTTCACGATGTTTATCATGCACGATCCGCTGATTTATATGTGACCTCTTGTCTAGCAATAACTAGGCTCTTCGTAAATCAACTAAGTACTCATTGGTCCATACTATTACACCCCGATTTTCTCTTTTGCGAGTTTATTTATTCTACGCATGACATGGCAAATATGATTTTAAAGGATTTGACATGTTTAGAAATTTATTTTACATGACATATATACTGTACTTCAATTATACGTTATGTATATAACCCCAAACATGTCGTATTAGAAAAGTCAACTTGAGTTGCCGCAATTTCGGTTAAGATATGGCATGTAACTAGATCATATTGCCAGCAGCATTTTTCCTAGCATATGGAGCTTTTTGGGAATAAATTATATATGAAATCGAAGGTCTATGTATGTAGTTTCCATTGGTTTAGACCTTAAATCCATACGACGTCAGAGTAAAAAGTTATGAGCGCCCGAAGTAGGGCTGCCACAACGTCACTAGAGTATTACGGCAAAAGCAGGCTGGTTACTAGGCCAACTTACAGGCCAGTTTTCTCCCAATCCATAAGGAATTTGAGGATGATTCAACATGAAGTTGGAGTTTGTTGAATCTAGTTTCCAGAACATTAAGTTGTTTATAGATACCATATCAGAATAGGGAGAAATGAGGGTTCAAAGCAGGGTCACTCAAACTGCCAAAAACCAGCTTAGTCACCTACTAGCTTAGTGAGGCGGTGGCTTTTTATATTTAGTTTGTTCTCCAGTTTTTCAGAAGATATCTAGCACCTCTTGAGGTAAAACAAGTCCCCAAATATTCTCTCAAGTTCTCCTAGTAAATTGTACAAAATAATTCAGTAACTTTGGGTAGAATAATTCACGCAAGACTTGAGAGGCGTGGGGGTGTTCATGTTGTATCTCCTACTTAAGTTTTAAGGATTTTTTCTTGTTGAAGCCAACCTTAATTTGAAGGAAATATTGCTGTAATATTTCAAGAATTACTTTTGATAAGGATTTGAAGCAAAGAAAGGCTAAGGTATGTGAGGTTTAACTTCTTTCTTCATAGGCATGAGTTTTGTCAAGTTACACTTCATTTGTTTCATATGATTCTTGAGAAAATATTATTCAAGTATGAATCTTTTCTTGTTATTCTTAAAATATGAGCCTTGATATTCAGCCATAATCCATTTAGAAAGCTCAATTTCATGACTTTATTGTATGTAAGTTTCACCTTTCTTTTTTGGAGGCATGAACTTGCCAAATACGGTAAAATTGATCCCTATGAGACTCTGAATCCGATTCTGAGTATCCGTATTTCTTGCTGAGTTGCGAGCTTTGAAACTCAGTTATAAATCTATTTTAGAAGCTCAATTTCATGTTTTGGTTGTATTTAAATGGCCTATACTTTGTAGTAAGCTTATACCCAGTTCACTGGAAATTCCCCATACTCGAGCTCTGAGGTTCGCAATTGAGTGAGTGTTGGCCATTGCTTGAGGTGTGCAACCCATTGTGGTAAATAATGGATTCTTTGAGGTCTGCAATTCTCTCTAGCCAGGAGTTAGTTTGAGGTTCGAAAAGGTCAATTTATGTACTATGATCAACCTGCAAGTCCACGACAGTTCCGTTAAGCAATGATTATGTATATATGTGTGCATAGATAGTATGGATGTGTAAGTGTTTAGACACATGTAGATGTCACGCCCTAACCTCGAGGAGTGCGACCGGCACTCAACCGAGTGAACCCGGTCGAGCAAGCCTAGTAAACCTTTCCTACCCGACTCATTCATGATCTAAAAATGGAATGCGTCACCATTTGCAAAACAGGGGAGAGATCAGTTATATAAATATATAAATGTTGCTAGTTCTTCTTTTTTTTTCCATTATATGCATTATGCCATAGTTAAGTTTCTAACATACAACTCGATCCAACAACCGCCCCAACATACATACATGACCCACAAAAACGTCTACGGAGCCTCTAAAGATACAAAAGAGCAACATGACAATACCGGCAACAAGGCCCCGGCTATACCTCAAAATGTGAAAACTTATACAAAAGAAGGACTACATGACCCCTGAGAGAAATGGGGCTCACCAAAACTGCTGTGATGAGAGAAAGAGAGCACCACTATATGCGATCGGCACTATCTGCGATGGAACCACCTACATCCATTCAAAGATGTAGCACCCCCGGCAAAAGGGATGTGAGTACTGTCGAATAGTACTAGTATGTAAGGCAAACACCAATCTCAGTAGAATGAACAGTGAAACAAAGAGAAGGCA
Source organism: Nicotiana tomentosiformis (assembly GCF_000390325.3). Lineage (NCBI taxonomy): Eukaryota > Viridiplantae > Streptophyta > Magnoliopsida > Solanales > Solanaceae > Nicotiana > Nicotiana tomentosiformis. The sequence continues at coordinate 63,396,256 of NC_090816.1, read as the reverse complement.
GTCACAATAATCAATAAGTACTTCATGAAAATACAAGAAAATACCAAATAAGGATTACACAATTCCCAATTCAATCTTTTCATCTTTTTAGGTTAATAATCTTTAGGGCCAAGCCACAACTCACAATGCCACCGTGTTTTTACACGGAGTCCGGTCTCGGCCCGACCGGCTAAGCCATCCCAAGTGAGACATATCCATATCCACAATGTGAATCAATAATTCCAACACAAATGCCACCATGTGTACAGCATGGCGTCCGATCTCGGCCCGATCGGCTAAGCCATCTCACTTGAGACATAACCTCTTTCAATTGTCCACTCAATTCACATTTCTTTCCCATCTCCATTACATGGCACAAATAGCCTCATTTATTAAGTAGTTCTTGGCACTTGGGCACATTTTACAATTCAAATCTTTCCCCTTTTTATTTGTTCGAATAACATCATCATTCATGTCGATAAGTACCATCACATAAGGCATTTCACACATAAGGGAAGGAGCTTGGAAAATCATAATTACGTTCTCAAATAGCATGATGACATGGTAACCATCTAAAACAATGAGAGAACATGAATCTTTCAATCAAACGAACTAAGGCAAACAATTCTAGAATAATCAGGTTGGAACTTACACCAATTATTCGTACACCAAGAGTTCGATTCTAAGAAGAAGAGAGTTAGCCATACATACCTCAATTGCGCTTCTTTAGACTCTACAATTATTCGGAACCTTTAGCAACCTCAATTTATTTTTGCAATATACAAATTGAACCCAAAATTAGGAAAACATTCATGGTTCTAGTTCCCTTTTCCACACTCTTTTTACCACACATGAATGCAAGATAAACAACCCTCATACCCATGGACCATCTTATTAATACCCCATTATAGTTATGTTTGAAATTAAGAGCTGGGGTGATGAAGTCTTACCTTTTTGGATGAAGAAATTGAGTGCTCTACTTGAGTATTTCCAAGCTTTGAGTGATGGATGAAGATTGATTGATGAAAATTAGTTCCTCCCGCTAGAACCCTCTCTCTCTCACATACTAGAAATATCAGAAATGAGCTCAAAATAGACTAAATGGGGTGTTTTAACGGAATGGGGGTCAGGTTTTAAATTAAGAAAAATGGTGCCTCGACACAGGTCTGCAGTCGCATATGCGACCGCATAATGGTTATGCGGTCCGCAAAGTGACCGCATAAATGGTCCTCAGGGGCCTGAACTTATGGCCTAGGTATGCGACCAGTATGCGGTCCGCATACTCGTTCTGCGGTCGCATAATACACCGCAGAACTCCCTCTGCAAAAACTCAAGAGGGATTATGCGATCGATATGCGGTCCGCATATCAATTATGCGGTCGCATAATCGACCGCAAAAATGACCTCAAGTTGGCCAAACTTACTGCTTCACTTTGCGGCCATTATGCGGTCCGCAGAGTGATTATGCGGCCGCATAATAGGCCGCAGAAATGCGTTCTTCTGTGAAATATTTTCCTCTCAGTCCGTAGGGTACTGTTCAATCCAAAAAGTCCGAACCGCGGCGAGAAGAATTTTCTACTATAATAACGCAGGAATCTAACTTGGCACCACTAAAATCCAAGTTTTTTTTTTGGTTTAAATTTTTACGGGTCCTTACATCCTCCCCCACTTAAGATCATTTGTCCTCGAATGAGGATCAAGGTTTGCTTAACACAGTTTCAGTTGCACCACATAACATCAGCCCCAGATTTGCCTAACTTCCTAACATTCTGAAAAGTTCGCCAGAGTTTCCTTTGTATAAGGCCTATCCACCTGCCAGAGAGCCCCGAAACACACCTTAGCAACATATATAGAATTAAATGGCACAGTAGAATGCAAAATAACCTCAACGGAAGCCTCATAGGGGACATATAACTAAAAAGGAGTGTCTTTATATTAGCCGAACAAGTGATACAAAACTTAAGGGGAACAAACTTTATAGAGCTATTACATGGCTATTCAAATAAATGAGGGTACTTCTTTTTCATTTCATTCTCGGCTTCCCAAGTAGCTTCTTCGACTTGCTGATTTCGCCATAATATATTTACGCATGCAATTTCTTTGTTCCTCAACTTTCGGACCTGTCTAGCAAGGATAGCAACCGGAATCTCTTCATATGATAGTTCTTCACTGATCTCGATGGTCTCAACCGGCACAATAGTAGACGGATCTCCAACTACCTTCTTCAACATGGACACATGGAATACCGGGTGCACTAATGATAGCTCAGGTGGTAGCTCAAGCTTGTACGCCACCTGACCTATCCTTTGAATGATTCTATACGGCCCGACATACCTCGAACTTAATTTTCCTTTCTTTCCAAACTGCATGATCCCCTTCATGGGAGATTCCTTCAAGAATACCCAATCATCTTCCTTGAATTCTAAGTCTCTGCGACGAACATCCGAATAGGATTTTTGACGACTCTGAGCAGTTTTCAACCGCTCTTTTATGATCTTAACCTTTTCCATAGCCTGATGCACAAGGTCTGGTCCTATTAGTTCAGCTTCTCCAACCTCGAACCACCCAATCGGCGATCTACATCTCCTACCATACAAGGCCTCAAACGGCACCATTTGAATACTAGCATGGAAGCTGTTGTCATAAGCAAATTCTATGAGTGGCAAATGATCATCCCAGCTACCCTTGAAGTCAAGCACACATGCACGCAACATGTCCTTAAGCATCTGAATAGTCCGCTCTGCTTGCCCGTCAGTTTGTGGATGGAAAGTCGTGCTAAGATTTACCTACGTACCCAAACCTTGCTGAAATTTCTTCTAGAAATTAGCTGTGAACTGGGCCCCTCAATCGGAAATGATTGAAACTGGAGTGCCATGACGCCTGACTGTTTCCTTGATATACAACTGAGCATATTGTTTCACAGTGTCGGTGGATTTAACTGGTAAAAAGTGTGTTGATTTCGTGAGTCGGTCCACGATCACCCAAGTTGAGTCAAACTTACACGGAGTGCGCGGTAACCCTACCACAAAATCCATGTTGATCATTTCCCATTTCAATATTGGAATTTCTATACTCTGAGCTAACTCACCGGGCCTTTGATGCTCGGCCTTCACTTGTTGACAGTTTGAACATTTTTCCACAAAGTCTGCCACACCCCTCTTCATGTTATTCCACCAGAAAATTTCCTTGAGGTCATGATACATTTTTGTAGAACCTGGGTGCACGGAATATCTAGAAGTATGAGCTTCTGCCATGATTCTTTCCCGAAGACTATCTACATTTGGAACACATAGTTGCCCTTGGTACCATAATGTACCGTCATCCACGCTAAGAGAAAAGGCCGTAGTCTTGTGTTTATGAATCCCCTCATTCAACTGCACCAACCCTGGATCATTGTATTGCTTCTCCTTGACCTCCGTCACAAGCGATGATTCTGCCCTATTCCGCACAATCACTCCCCCTTCATTAGTGTCCGCAAGACGAACTCCCAAACTGGCCAACTAGTGAACCTCCCGGGCCAAGGGCCTTTGACATGCCTCCAAGTGAGCCAAACTACCCATTGACTTCCGACTAAGAGCATCCGCCACCACATTAGCTTTCCCCGGATGATACAAAATGTCGATATCATAATCTTTGAGCAATTCGAGCCACCTTCTCTGCCTTAAGTTCAATTCCTTCTGCTTGAAAATTTATTGAAGAATCTTGTGGTCCGTGAATACATCTACATGGACTCCGTACAAATAATGACGCCAAATTTTTAATGCAAAAACCACCGCCACAAGCTCTAAGTCATGAGTTGGATAGTTCTTTTCATGATTCTTAAGTTGCCTTGAAGCATATGATATTACCTTACCATGTTGCATTAATACACACCCAAGACCGATCCTTGAAGCATCGCAATATACCACAAACCCCTCGGTACCCTCTGGCAGGGTTAATACCGGCGCCGAAATCAATCTTGATTTCAATTCCTGGAAGCTTGTTTCACAAGCATCAGACCACTGGAACTTAACCACCTTCTGCGTCAATTTAGTTAATGGAGAGACAAGAGTGGAGAACCCCTCCACGAACTCCTATAATACCCGGCCAAACCCAAGAAACTGCGAATCTCTGTTAGATTAGTAGGTCTAGGCCAATCTTTCACTGCTGCAATCTTTTGTGGATCAACCTTAATTCCTTCTCCGGAGACGACATGACCCAGGAATGTAACAGATTCAAGCCAAAATTCACATTTCGAGAACTTTGCATACAATTGGTGTTGATGAAGAGTTTGCAGAACTACCGTGAGGTGATCGGCGTGATCCTCTGGACTTCGTGAATACACAAGGATGTCGTCAATGAATACTATCACAAAGGAGTCGAGGAACGGCTTGAAGACTCGATTCATAAGATCCATGAAAGCTGCCGGGGCATTTGTTAGCCCGAAAGACATTACCAAAAATTCAAAGTGCCCATACCGAGTTCTGAAAGTTGTTTTCGGAATATTCTGCTCCCTTACCTTCAATTGATGGTACCCGGACAACAAATCAATTTTGGAGAAGAACTTAGCACCTTGTAATTGATCAAACAAATCATCTATTCTAGGCAATGGGTATTTGTTTTTGATTATGACTTTGTTGAGTTCCCGGTAATCAATACACATCTGCAGTGATCCATCTTTCTTCCTGACAAAGATAACTGGTGCGCCCCAAGGCGACACACTCGGCCGGACGAAACCTTTCTCTAGCAAATCCCTTAGTTGTTCCTTTAGCTCTTTTAATTCTGTCGGCGCCATTCTATAAGGTGGAATGGATATAGGCTGCATGCCCAGCATCACATTAATCCCAAAATCAATATCCCTGTCTGGAAGAATTCCAGGGAGCTCATCCGGAAATACATCGGGGAATTCATGCACAATTGGTACAGATTCAAGGGAAGGCACCTTAGTAGTGGTGTCCATAACTCGAACCAAATGGTATATATATCCTTTCTTGAGCATCTTTGTGGCCTTAAGTTAAGAAATAAACCTACCTTTTTGCATAAAATTATATCCCTCCCATTCAACAGCTGGCTCGTTAGGAAACTCAAGCCTCATGATTCTGGCTTGGCAATCGAGTTTGGTAAAACATGAATAAAGCTAATCCATTCCCATTATTACGTCAAAATCAATCATCCCTAGTTCAATAATGTCGGCCATGGTATCCTGACCACGCACCGTGATAACACAACCTCTATAAACCTGCACGGCCGTAATAAACTCACCAATTGGGGTAGATACAGAGAACGGCTCATGAAGCTATTCCGGTTCTATCCCGAAGATCGTAGCAACATAAGGAGTAATATAGGACAAAGAAGATCGGGGGTCAATAAGGGCATACACATCATGAGATTGAACAGTCAATATACCTATGACGACATTCGGGGAAGCCTCCGCACTCTATTTACCACTCATAGCATAAAATCGGTTGGGTCCTCCCGAACTCTGTGCATCACCCCTAGCTATACCACGCCCTACGGGTGCTGAAGAGCCTCGAGCTGGAGGGTGTGCTAAATATGTGGCAGCTGTAGGACTGGATGACTGAGCTGTGCCCATGCCTGCACCCTAACAGGATGCACGACACTCCCTCTGAATATGGCCTCTCATTCTGCATCCATAACATACTAGCATATCCAGGTAGCAGACTCCCGAATGTATCCTCCCACATTTAGGGCATGGGGCCCTCTGCTGCTGCTGGAATCTCCCTCCTGATCGGCCCTGATGGTGGGACCCCCTGCTGCCCTGACTGGGCCTAAAGTGACTCCCCTACTGCTGACTGTGCCCTGATGGCGGGGCACTAGCTGAAGACTGAGCATAAGACTGGGATGGCCCTGATGATCCTCCTCGAAAAGCTGATCTCCCACCTCCAAATGAATCTCCAAGGTTGCCCGCTGATCGGGCCCTACTACTACTTTCCCGTTCCATCCTGAGCTTTAACTTTTGAGCCTTCGTAGCTTGGGCAAATGCCACCATCCTTCCATAGTTCATGTCAGAATTTAAACCAGCTGTGGCAGCCTCATTAATAACCAAAGGGCTAAGGCCGTGCACAAATCGATGCACTCTTGCCTCCATAGTCGGCAGCATATGAACAGCATACTTCGACAGGCGCACGAACTCCATGTGATACTCCCACACATTTCTACTACCCTGTTTAAGGGTCTCAAACTCCACAACACGGTCTGCCTTAGTCTCGGCAGGCAAGAAATGGTCTATGAAGGCATCCGTGAACTCACTCCATCTCGCCGGAGAGCTCCCCTCCTCACAGGAATATTCCCACATTTCAAACCAGGAATATGCCACCCCTTTCAGACGATAAGAGGCCAACTCTACTCCCTCTACTTCAGTAGCATGCATAACTCGGAGAGTCTTATGCATCTCATCAATGAAATACTAAGGGTCTGCCCCGGTATCAGTACCTGTGAACACTGGAGGGTCTAACTGAAGGAACCTGTTTACCCTGGAACTAGAAGAATTCTCTTGCGAGCTAAATAAGGTGGGTACAACATTTGACTTCTGGGCCTGAGAAGCTACTAACTGAGTCAGCATATGAATAGCTCCCCTAAGATCCCCATCAAAAATACCGGGACCTGGAGCTGGGGCTGGAGGTGGAACAGGTATATCGGCGGGAGGGATTGTGGCACCCTCCGCGGGTGTAGGAACTGGGGTAGTCTGTTCTGGAGTAGACGAATTAGATAGTGTAATGGTAGGGGTATTATCCTCACCCGCATTATCAAGTAAGGGATCAGCAGCCACTCTTGGTGTGGCATTGGCTTCTTGGCCAATTCTTGCTCTCTTCTTAGGTGCCATTTACTGAAAGTTAGAACAATGCACGAGTTAGGGGAAACAGCCTCATGTTCCGCTCTATCGCACGATATAGAACAACAATGAAGGGTATCATTCTTAAATGTCCAAGTAGCCCCCTAATTATAGATGTGGTCGACAACACACCGATAAGAAGGCTCTACTAGACACAGCTCCGAGACATCCTAGAATATTTTAAAACCTTATGCTCTGATACAAGTTTTTCATGCCCAACCTCGGGGAGCGCGACCGGCGCTCAACTGAGTGAACCCGGTCGAGCAAGCCTAGTAAACCTTTCCTACCCGACTCATTCATGATCCAAAAAGGGAATGCGTCACCATTTGCAAAACAGGGGAGAGATCAGTTATATAAATATATAAACGTTGCTAGTTCTTCTTCTTTTTCTTTTTTTTTCATTATATGCATTATGCCATAGTTAAGTTTCCAAAATACAACTCGATCCAATGACCGCCCCAACATACATACATGACCCACAAAAAGGTCTACGGAGCCTCTAAGGATACAAAAGAGCAACATGACAATGCCGGCAACTAGGCCCCGGCTATACCTCAAAATGTGAAAACTTATACAAAAGAAGGACTACATGACCCCTGGGAGAAATGGGGCTCACCAAAACTGCTGTGAGGAGAGAAAGAGAGCACCACTATATGCGATCGGCACTATCTGTGATGGAACCACCTACATCCATTCAAAGATGTAGCTCCCCAGGCAAAAGGGACGTTAGTACTGTCCAATAGTACTAGTATGTACGGCAAACACCAATCTCAGTAGAATGAACAGTGAAACAAAGAGAAGGCAGTCATAATAATCAATAAGTACTTCATGAAAATACAAGAAAACACCAAATAAGGATTACACAATTCCCAATTCAATCTTTTCATCTTTTTAGGTTGATAATCTTTAGGGCCAAGCCACAACTCACAATGCCACCGTGTTTTTACACGGAGTCCGGTCTCGGCCCGACCGGCTAAGCCACCCCAAGTGAGACATATCCATATCCAAAATGTGAATCAATAATTCCAACACAAATGCCACTATGTGTACAGCATGGCGTCCGATCTCGGCCCGATCGGCTAAGCCATCTCACTTGAGACATAACCTCTTTCAATTGTCCACTCAATTTACATTTCTTTCTCATCTCCATTACATGGAACAAATAGCCTCATTTATTAAACAGTTCTTGGCACTTGGGCACATTTTACAATTCAAATCTTTCCCCTTTTTATTTGTTCGAATAACATCATCATTCATGTCGATAAGTACCATCACATAAGGCATTTCACACATAAGGGAAGGAGCTTGGAAAATCATAATTACGTTCTCAAATAGCATGATGACATGGTAACCATCTAAAATAATGAGGGAACATGAATCTTTCAATCAAACAAACTAAGGCAAACAATTCTAGAATAATCAGGTTGGAACTTACACCAATTATTCGTACACCAAGAGTTCGATTCTAAGAAGAAGAGAGTTAGCCATACATACCTCAATTGCGCTTCTTTAGACTCTACAATTATTCGGAACCTTTAGCAACCTCAATTTATTTTTGCAATATACAAATTGAACCCAAAATTAGGAAAACATTCATGGTTCTAGTTCCCTTTTCCACACTCTTTTTACCACACATGAATGCAAGATAAAAAACCCTCATACCCATAGACCATCTTATTAATACCCCATTATAGTTATGTTTGAAATTAAGAGCTGGGGTGATGAAGTCTTACCTTTTTGGATGAAGAAATTGAGTGCTCTACTTGAGTATTTCCAAGCTTTGAGTGATGGATGAAGATTGATTGATGAAAATTAGTTCCTCCCGCTAGAACCCTCTCTCTCTCACACACTAGAAATATCAGAAATGAGCTCAAAATAGACTAAATGGGGTGTTTTAACGGAATGGGGGTCAGGTTTTAAATTAAGAAAAATGGTGCCCCGACACAGGTCTGCAGTCGCATATGCGACCGCATAATGGTTATGCGGTCCGCAAAGTGACCGCATAAATGGCCCTCAGGGGCCTGAACTTACGGCCTAGGTATGCGACCAGTATGCGGTCCGCATACTCGTTCTGTGTTCGCATAATGCACCGCAGAACTCCCTCCGTAAAAACTCAAGATTATGCGATTGATATGCGGTCTGCATATCAATTATGCTGTCGCATAATCGACCGCAAAAATGACCTCAAGTTGGCCAAACTTACTGCTTCACTCTGCGGCCATTATGCGGTTCGCAGAGTGATTATGCGGCCGCATAATGGGCCGTAGAAATGCGTTCTTCTGTGAAATATTTTCCTCTCATTCCGTAGGGTACTGTTCAATCCAAAAAGTTCGAACCGCGGCGAAAAGAATTCTCTACTATAATAACGCAGGAATCTAACTTGGCACCACTAAACCCCAAATATTTTTTTTTGGTTTAAATTTTTACGGGTCCTTACATCCTCCCCCACTTAAGATCATCCGTCCTCGAATGAGGATCAAGGTTTGCTTAACACATTTTCAGTTGCACCACATAACATCAGCCCCATATTTGCCTAACTTCCTAACTTTCTTAAAATTTCGCCAGAGTTTCCTTTGTATAAGGCCTATCCACCTGTCAGAGAGCCCCGAAACACACCTTAGCAACATATATAGAATTAAATGACATAGTAGAATGCAAAATAACCTCAATGGAAGCCTCATAGGGGACATATAACTAAAAAGGAGTGTCTTTATATTAGCCGAACCAGTGATACAAAACTTAAGGGGAACAACTTTATAGAGCTATTACATGGCTATTCAAATAAATGAGGGTACTTCTTTTTCATTTCTTTCTCGCCTTTCCAAGTAGCTTCTTCGACTTGCTGGTTTTGCCATAATACCTTTACGGATGCAATTTCTTTGTTCCTCAACTTCCGGACCTGTCTAGCAAGGATAGCAACTGGAATCTCTTCATATGACAGTTCTTCACTGATCTCGATGGTCTCAACCGGCACAATAGCAGACGGATCTCCAACTACCTTCTTCAACATGGACACATGGAATACCGGGTGCACTAATGACAGCTCAGGTGGTAGCTCAAGCTTGTACGCCACCTGACCTATCCTTTGAATGATTCTATATGGCCCGACATACCTCGGACTTAATTTTTCTTTCTTTCCAAACCGCATGATCCCCTTCATGGGAGATAGCTTCAAGAACACCCAATCATCTTCCTTGAATCTAGGTCTCTGCGACGAACATCCGAATATGATTTTTGACGACTCTGAGCAGTTTTCAACCGCTCTTTTATGAACTTAACCTTTTCAATAACCTGATGCACAAGGTCTGGTCCTATTTGTTCAGCTTCTCCAACCTCGAACCGTGGCTCGCAAGCTCGCCGCGAAGAATTTTCTACTATAATAACGTAGGAATCTAACTTGGCACCACTAAACGCCAAGTTTTTTTTTTTTGGTTTTATATTTTTATGGGTCCTTACAGTAGATGATGAATGTAGCATGTTCCGTATATTGGTTTAGCACTCTATAGTTATACATGAGATAGACATTTAGACTTTTAGATGCATATAAATAAAGATAGTAACCGTTCAGACGCATAGCATTCAGACGCAAAGTGTTCAGACACATAGTGTTCAGACGCATGAGTGTTCAGACACATAGCGTTCCGATGGATTGAGATCGTTCAGACGGATATACATGTTTGGGCGTGCAGAGCCCATTATGTGAGATAGCGATCAAGCACTTATATAGATTATGATAGTATGTATTTAGATATGAGAGACACCACATATATAGATCTGGTATTACTAGTATGATAGCATATTCAAAAGTAAGCGATGCACTTTAGTTATATTTTGAGTTTATTTATGTTACTCTTTATTTTAGTAAGGATGGCATATCCAAATATGCCATATGTTTCATATGCATTCTCATCCCTTCTAACATACTTCAATTACCTTCTTGTTTCTTGTACTGTCTTTCTAGGCTAACATATAGATAGTTCAGAGAAGTGCTTGTATTTGAGTTATATTATTATTGTCTATGATATTACTTAGTTTCTTTATGATTGTATTTCTACCTTACATACTCAGTACATCAGTCATACTGACATCCCTTTCTCTTGGGGGGACGCTGCATTTTTATGCCCGCACGTATAGGTAGTTCGAGAAAAGACAAACATCAGTAGGATAATAGGTAGCAAACTCGAAGGCACTCCTTTGTTCCGGAGTTGCGAGTACAGTGGTATGTCTAGTTTTATATATGGGTATGGTGGGGCCTCATCCCGTTCTTATGTTCAGTTAAGTAGTTATTCTTTGAAGGCTTGTAGACATGAATCCTATGGTTTAGATATAGTTTGTATAGCAGTCATGGTAGGTCTTATCGGCCATCCATTTGTAAGAAATCCCAGTATATAGTATGTTTTCCCTTTAAAGCTTTATTTATGATTTAGCAGTTTATGTATGAGTATGAGATAGCAGGTTAGTGGTAATCGGTGGTTAACTCCAATTGCCCGTCGCGGCCCTAGGATGGGGTCGGTGACAAAAGTTATATCAGAGCAGTTCAGTCCTAGGGGTGTCTACAAGCTAAATTAGGAGAGTCATCATTGCTTCTCATTTAGATCGCGCGATAAAGCCACAGTATAACAGTTTATTCAGCTAACAGAATGTTTTGATTACAGTGTGTGTTCTATGAGTTGAAGAGATTCAGTTGCCTAGAAGTGCAAATTAGTAGCAGACGAGGGCACCAGTCAAGTGCCATTAGTAGGTATAGATCAAAGCGAAGCACATGACGAGGTTCAAGTTAAGACTTTACAAACCCCTCCCCCTCCAGAGGAACTAAGACGGTTTGCAACTACTGCACATTCCGTTCCTCCATCGAATAGTCAGGGGCAGGACATACGAGACGCCATCAGACTCTTGACTGAGCTAGTACCAGCTCAAGCTCTGCGGCAAAATACCGATGTTTATGTTAGGGGAGTTGCTAGTACAAGAGTTTGGGATTTCCTATAATTTGACCCTCCAGCTTATATAGGATCTAGAATAGATGAAGAACCGCAAGACTTCATAGACTGGGTAAGTAGAACATTACGAGTTATGCATTCTACAGAAGTTGAATCAGTAGAGTTAGCCACTTATCGCCTGCAAGACCTTGCAGCAAGTTGGTATCGTACTTGGGTATTATCTAGAGGAACACATGCACCTCCAGCATCTTGGCGGGAATTCTAGGAGGCCTTTATTAAACATTATATGCCAGTAGAGACTAAGCGAGCTAGAGTTGATAGTTTCATGAATTTACGTCAGGGCAGCATGAGTGCCAAAGTGTACGGCCTTCAGTTTAATTTGTTAGCAATGTACGCCGTATCTATCATAGCAAATATGGAGGATAGGGTGTGCCGCGCCCCGTTTTCTTGCGAAAGCAGGTTTCGACATGTGACAACTCTTTTAAAGGAAGGTAATTAAAAGAGAAGAGTCGCCACCTAACGATTTTAAGGTGCGTTAGGGCACCTATTTGTGAATAACTCTGTTTGACTAGTCAATGCCACCAAACATCGGGTAAGTGCTTAAATTACCTCAAAGAGAAGGTGTTAGGCACTCTTCGAGGTCCACAACTATGGTCCCAGTCGAACTTTAGACTATGTGGTTTATGTAATCAAGCTAGGTGATCAAACAAATATAAGGAAAATTCAGAAGTTACGGGGTCTTATTAAAACTCGTGAGAACCAGCATAAATCTTGATAGCTACGCTGAACAAGTATGTAAAGAGAGGGGGGTTCATAAGTTTTTTAGCCTAAAGGATTACCCCGTGCAACATAAATAATACTTCGCAACTCCCTTAAGGTGAGGGTTGCTCATATTATTCAGCGGGAACAGACTATCATCTCCTGCTACCCGATTACTATGTTGAAGTTGTTACTTAAAGGCGCTCTAATTCAGTTCTAAACTGTATCCTATGTGTGCACTACCCGTCTCATGCCTATGGTCCATGAGGCTTTGGACCTACTATGAGGTGGTTCTAGACTCAACTTAGGTAGCTCAAAAATAAGAAAGCTAGGTGACATTCAAAACAGATAGGACTTCATGTAAAGACAATTAAGGGCCCAAGTTAGCCTCCACACATAGACAAGAAATGCACGCGGGCAGAATAGGCAGTAGATAATTTCAGAATTAAGACTTAGAGTCCTATTTGCATGATTTCTAGGTGATTCTGAGTTCCAGCATCGTATATGCAACGTTATTGTTCTCTCTAAATGGTTTAGGCGAGGAGGTAGTAAACTGTTTGCAAACTCACAATTATTAGCGCTGATTTTATAAATATACGTCTTAAGCAGGTGACGTTGTTCTATAGGCGTGATTTCTAATAGTTGCATAATTAAGCAATGAAGCAGCTTTGAGAGTCCAGCATTAACAAAGTTGGTGTCATAAACAGCACTTATGCGAGTGATAACATCCGATAGACAGGATTTCTAACAATTGACAATTCGACTGGATTTTTATAACACTTTATTCCTATAGATATGTCATCTAGGCGGGGCAATGTAATGAGAACGACGGAAGTAGTTGATTAAAGATTAGAATCCTATAGTCATGATATTTAGATGAGCAGTACACTAAAGGTAATAGAAGCGGTTGACCGGTTGATTATTTGAAGTCCTATAGGCATGGTATCTAGGTTAACAAAGCATATATTATACATCCTATAGGCATGCTGTCTAAATGCACAGTAGTAACATAGAAACAAGTATGGAAAATACTATCGTGTTTGAATAGCGTACAAGTAAGGTGTGCATGATTCCTATATACATGATTTCTACTGATGCGCAGAAATAAAGCAAGTTGAATGGCACGTAAAGCACGTAGACCCTATAGGCATGTTTTCTACCCTTTCATGGAAATATTAGTATATCCCAGCCCATTTTCATTAATATCCCCTATTATTCGTTATTACAAATTATTACAGGTCCAGATAATGAGTACAAGTACAGACATTACATAAAGGAACAACTACAGGCCTGGGAATAGGCCCTAAACAAAGTAACCCAGTACTGATTGGGTCTTCAACATGGTTTCTTTCACACGATTAGCAGGCCCAAATCCAAACGCCCTTCAAACAAGATAGTATGTCCATCATGAACTCATACCAATCCCAATAATTAAGTATTGACCACTTAAACCAATTAGTGAACCACACTTGAAAATCAATTAAACAGCCCTCAAGTGATGCCTCATAGGGACAGGATTATATGACACATAACAAAAGTCGTCCAAGCACATTGGCATTTCAGAAAACAAGAGTGACAAGACAGATTAGGAAAAGAGCATGAGACCTAGGACAATCAACAAGGCTTAATCTTCAACAAGGGGTTTTTACACAGAAGGCAACGTAAGTTCATACATGAGCCATTATTCAACAAAGAATGGGAGTGACATGCTGAACACAGTCAAACCTTAGAAAACCTTATAGGCCTATTTACTTAGGGCGAATACATACAATGCCAAGCTTCAGAAATCAAGCTTAAGGCATGATAATAGAATGCCAAACATTAGAGCCTAGTAAGAATTGCGTAGTAGAACAGATTCATGAGCAAATACTTAATTGAATGTGAGATAACTTTAATAGGCTAAGTATCAGTCGATACTAGGAGCATTTATGGTAAACAAGCAACATGTCAATTTCAGATTAACAAGATATGCACACCTCAAACTTTGTACTAGTTGGCCACACATAGGAGAAAAGGTCAAGCATGAGGTTTACCCTAAGGTCTCCAAACAATATTGAAGAGCACAGGATTGCATAAGTCAAAGCATATATTAGAACTTAAATGGAAAACAGGCCTTAGCTACTCAGTCAACCTTAGGAACTTAGCAAGTTGGACAGGAATGACTCCACAAGGTCGGAAACACATGCATTGATTTATCATAAAGATACAAGACAAGGCAGAGAACATGCAGTAGTTTACAAGTAGCGGGGAAAGCATGTTTGGGCTAATAACATGATCAGGAGTTAACTCTTAGAAAAGTATTAAGTTGCACATGAATGACTCAATAAGAATTAGAACATGTTCTGGGCATAACTCGACTCATCACAAGAGCATAGAACAAGACAAAAAGCTAAACTTAGAACAAGCAACAGTGATAAGCATTCGAGTACACACATTAGAGCAAACAGGCTTAAGAAAACAGAATCAAGGCAACAAATAGGCAAGTTCAATCACTAGAAAGTATAGAGCCTCAAGAAGAGCTTCAGAGCATATAACAGCATGTTGGGTCACAAAAATAAAACCTCATAGTCATGAATATGCAGAGCAGGAACTCAAACGAAAAGAGAATAAAATTGTAAGGGTCGAAGGTACTTACCAGTTACAGATTAGTGAACAAGAAGAATAATTTCAGCAATACTCCAAAGCCAATTGCAAAATGAACCGTAGAACCCAGGAATCTCAGTGCGTCAGAATTCCCAAGGGTTTTAAATGAACCCTGGGAAGTTCTCACACTGAGAAAGGTCCGATAATCGAATTCTGGTGACCTTGACTTTCAGCCGGCCAAGAGATTGAGCCTCAGAGTAGTATAAGACAAGCAAGAATAAGAGAATAGTAGTAATTTTAGTGATTAAGGTCCGTCCAAAGGGAATAGGGGAGGGGTTTTATATAGTGGTGATAACAAGTAAACAAAAAATGGAAAGAAGACGAATCACACAGAATACGGAAAGAAAATCAGTCATATAGAATAAGGAAAAGAAAATCAATCATACAGAATAAGGAAAAGACCACATGCAAACTGATTTCAAATCGGAATTAGGGCAAAGAGTAAGGCAAACACTAATTAAGCCGGACTCGATGGAAATGTACCCAAATCGGAGAGATACTCCGTGTCCTTTGATGTACTTAGCCGGAATCCCACAAGATCTTCAAGGTCGAGCCCATTTGGAACCGATTTATACAAAATACACCTTCCATGTATGGAATAACACTTACTATTACCATATCAGAGTGGTAAGCGTTGAGAAAAAGGTAAGAAGATCTCTGGTTCGAGGGAAAAATGCAGAGGGAAAAGGGTGAGAAGATTCTGGTCGCTAGGGTTAGGTCTGAGAGATGAGAGGAATAGAGAGGCAGAGGCGGGTGAAGTGGGGAAATGGGATTAGGGTTTGGGTGAGGGGATATAAGGAAAGGTGAGGATTTATTATGGGTCGTTGATCATTTGAGATCAACGACCAGGATCAAAGGGAAACGGGGCGGATCATTTAAACGGGTCGCGACCGGGTTCATTAAAAGTGTTGTCTGGTTTGGGCTTGGGGTTATTGGACTAGGTTTTGGGTCTGAAATTAACTCAAAAATTGGGCCAAAGTTTTATGTGCACGAAAATTATAAAAATAATTTATATGAACTAATTAACAAAATGATAAAAATATTACTTGTGTAGTAAGATGCTTGAAAATAATAATTTAATATTATAAAAATATAAAAATGCTATTTGGGCACAAATAATGTAATAAAAATGTAACCATGCACAACCTATAGGCTATTATTGCAAAGTTATATAAATAGCTCAAAAATACAAATATAATTATATAAAGAAATGAGCTAAAATATTATGAAACATATATGTGGATGCAAATAATAAATTTGGATGATTAAGTCATCACAAAATAATTTAAAAGGATAATTAATACATATTCAAGTAATTTAAATGCAAGAAAACTAATTTTAAAGTTTTAAAATTATAGAAAATACTTATATGACCCCTGTAAATTAGGTAATAATATAAAAAATGATATTTTGAAAATATGCATGATATCCATAAAATATGAGGGCAAAATTGGGTATCAACAGCTGCCCCTCTTTACCCAAGAATGATGAAAAGAGTTGTCGGGTAAAGAAAATGATGACCAATTTTGTCTGAAATGAGTGGGGATGATGCATTTTGAAAAAAATGGGGACCGAACCCTGGTTCTTGAGTTGCCTACATATCCCTGGTGTAACGAGAATCAAGCCGTGTGTAGTTCTGGATCCAATGGTGAACGAAACCGATGGAGTAATTATAAAAGTGGTCGCGTGTTTCAAAAAGGATTTTTGGATATGATAGTGTCGTGAGTAACGGATGATTTCAGGTGGAGATACGAATGAATATTTGAGGTAAATGTTTGGGCGGTTACGGGACAAAGAGTAAACAATTGCTGATTGTCGGCTACATTTGAGATAGTCAAAGGATGTGAATGTTGTGAACAGAAACCGAAGCGAGAATTGCTCTTGTTTGTAGAACGATTACCTCCCGAATTATCTGCAAAACTTAAAACACGATGCACGCGAATATATAGGGTGATTGCATAATTTAAACATGATGCGAATTCCCTTTGGACCACAAGGGTTGTCTTCGGACAATGAGGATGATGTCCTTAGACCATGACCTCCTGGGCCATGAAGCATATTATAAGAAATTCGCAGGCCATGGAATGATGTCCTCGGGCCATAAGATGGTGCCTCTGGGCTATGACGCCTTTGATTAATAATATGCAATTTCGAGAGATCCTTCGGCCATGGCATGATGTCATCAGGCTATGAGGATGGTGCCTTTAGACTATGACGCCTTCGGACATTATGGCGATGTTTCGGCCCATGAAATGCAAGTATGCGGTGATATCAATCGTTTGATATAGGGAACAGGTAATGCCTAGTCATATGCGAGCACGAGACTAGACACGGTTTAGTCTTGTATGAGGTGAGGGAAGTGCTTAGCCCTATGCAAAGAGCAGAGACAATGTTTAGTCTCATGCACGAAAAGGTAATTCCTAGCCTTATGTAACAATGGAGGCCATGCTTAGCCTCGTGCAAGAAATGGAGACAGTGCTTAGTCTCATGCAAGGAAAGGCAGTGCTTAGCCTTATGCAATGATGGAGACAATACTTAGCCTCGTGCTAGGAATGGAGGCCATGCTTAGCCTCGTGCAAAGAATGGAGACAGTGCTTAGTCTCATACAAGGAAAGGCAGTGCTTAGCCGTATGCACTGATGGAGGTAATTCTTAGACTCATGCAAGGAATGGAGACAATGCTTAGCCTCGTGCAAGGAAAGGAGACAGTGCTTAGTCTCGGGCAAGGAAAGGCAATGCTTAGCCTTATGCAATAATGGAGGCAATGCTTAGCCTCGTGCAAGGAATGGAGGCAATGCTTAGTCTCATGCAAGGAAAGGCAGTGCTTAGCCTTATGCAATGATGGAGGCAATTCTTAGCCTCGTGCAAGGAATGGAGGCCATGCTTAGCCTCGTACAAAGAATGGAGGCAGTGCTTAGTCTCATGCAAGGAAAGACAGTGCTTAGCCTTATGCAATGATGGAGGCAATCCTTAGCCTCGTGCAAGGAATGGAGACAATGCTTACCTCATGCAAGGAAATGAGACAGTGCTTAGTCTCTGTCAAGGAAAGGCAATGCTTAGCCTTATGCAATAATGGAGGCAATGCTTAGCCTCGTGCAAGGAGCGGAGGCAATGCTTAGTATCATGCAAAGAAAGGCAGTGCTTAGCCTTATGCAATGTGGAAACACTGCTTAGTCTCATGCACAGAATGGAGACAGTGCTTAGTCTCATGCAAAGAATGGAGACAGTGCTTAGTCTCATGCAAAGAAAGGCAGTGCTTAGCCTTATGCAATGATGGAGGCAATGCTTAGCCTCGTGCAAGGATTAGAGACAATGTTAGTATTATGCAAAGAAAGGTCATGCTTAGCCTTATGTAATGATGAGGCCAGTGCTTAGCCCTATGCAAGAAAATCAATGACTAAACGCGAGAGAATAAAGCATTTCTTAGCTTGACGTATTTAATTTTGGCTATTCTTATTGGTGTGAAGATAGCGATCTTGTTGTGTGTATGTATTTGCAGATGTTCCTGTTATGTTCATTGTGCCTGCATCCAAAGAAAAAGTTGTGAGTTCTGCGGGGGGGAAGGTTGGTTCGTGCTCTCGATTCCTTGCTTCGCTTTTGCTTTTGTCTGGAGGCTTTGCTTGAGTCACCCCAGGTAACGTCTGGCTGCTGTAGAAACAAAATTTTTGAAAATGCATTTGATAAATTGTTTATGAAAATTTAGTTTTTTGAAATATGTGAAAATGCATGAGAGCAAATAATTTGTTGAATTGATGACTGTGACACGCTTTAGAGACATTGCAACCTCCTTAACTCAGAATTCTGAGGATCCTCCTCAAAATTCTACCCCAGTTTAAATGCGTACTTCTTGCGATACATTCCTTTGTGGTTCCAAACATGATAAGATCGGATCAACTCGAGTTCTTGCCCCAGTTTTGACCATAGGGGGAATGAAGATTTTATTATGATGTGATCGAACCCACAGCGCTGCCTACGTATCCCCTCTTAAACGAGAATCAGGTCAAGCGTAGTTCAGTTACATCAGATAGAAAGTGCAAACATAAACTTAAACATAGTAACTCTTGACTGCGTCCGAATTGATGGGATTTGGCCAAATCTCTCCATACATTTTTGCAAGTATATATGCTCATCCTATTAATACTCGGTGAACCATGTAAGGGCCTTGCCAGTTGGGTGAGAATTTCCCCTTTGCTTCATCCTGATATGGAAAGATCCATTTTAGTACCAATTTCCCCGGTGTGAATTGCCTTGATCTATCCTTTTTGTTGAAAGCTCTTGCCATTCTATTCTGGTAGAGTTGATTGTGACATACTGCGCTCATTCTTTTTCCATCAATGATAGCTAGTTGTTCATACCAGCTCCGTACCCATTCTGCGTCGCTGAGCTCGGCTTCCTGTATGATTCTTAAGGAAGGGATTTCTACTTCTGCGGGAATAACGGCTTCAGTACCGTAAACCAGTAGATAGGGAGTTGCCCTAGTGGATGTACGAACTGTGGTGCGATACCCGAGCAAAGCAAATGGTAGCTTCTCATGCCATTGTTTGTAATTGTCTACCATTTTCCTCAATGTTTTCTTGATGTTCTTGTTGGCAGCTTCTACGGCTCCATTCATTTGTGGCATGTATGCTGTAGAGTTCTGATGCTTGATCTTGAATATTTCACACATGACTTTCATCAAGTCACTGTTGAGAATGGCGGCATTGTCAGTAATGATTGAATAAGGTACTCCAAATCGACAAACGATGCGGTCTCAAACAAAATCTTCTACGACCTTCTTAGTTACAGCCTTATAGGATGCAGCTTTAACCCATTTTGTGAAGTAGTCTATAGCCACCAGAATAAACCTATGTTCGTTTCAAACAGTGAGTTCGATTGGTCCGATGATATCCATACCCTAAGTAGAGAAGGTCCAGGGCGAACTTGTTGCATTGAGTTTGTTGGGCGGTACTCGTATCATATCAGCATGTATCTGGCATTGGTGACACTTTTGAACATATTTGATGCAGTCTGTTTCCATAGTCATCCACAAATATCCTGCTCTTAGTATCTTCTTGGCCAGAACGAAACCATTCATGTGGGGTCCCCAAGATCCGGCATGTATTTCCTCGAGCAATCTAGATGCCTCCTTGGCATCGACGCATCGCAACAATCCCAAATCAAAAGTCCTTCTATACAGAATTCCTCCGCTTTGAAAGAAATCGTTGGCCAATCTTCGAAGCATGCGCTTCGGAGTGTGCATAGTGTGCTTTGGGTATTCTCACTTTTCCAAGTATTCCTTGTTATCATGGAACCACATATTTTCATCAATCTCTTCTTCAACATGTGTACAATAAGCTGGCTGCTTATGAATTCCTATTAGGATAGGATCGATGAAATTCTTGTCTAGGTGTTGTATCATGGAAGATAAGGTGGCTAATGCATCTGCAAAGTCATTCTGAATCCTTGGAACATGTTTGAACTCTATATATCTTTGTGAACTTCTTGATTAGCTCTTGTACACAATGCAAGTATGGTAATATTTTGGTGTTCTTCGTAGCCCATTCTCCTAGAACCTGGTGCACCAATAGATCTGAATCTCCGATTACCAGCAACTCCTGAATGTTCATGTCAATGTCCAACGTGAGTCCCAAGATGCAAGCCTCATATTCCGCTATATTGTTGGTGCATGGAAACCTGAGTTTTGCGGATACTGGATAGTGTTGACCAGTTTCTGATACTAAGACAGCTCTGATACCCACTCCTTTGAAGTTCGCTGCTCCGTCGAAGAACATCCTCCAACCATCGTACGCCTCGGTGATATCTTCCCCTACAAACGACACCTTCTCGTCGGGAAAATACATTTTCAATGGTTCGTATTCTCCGTCTATGGGATTTTTTGCCAAGTGATCCGCTAATGCTTGCCCTTTGACTGCCTTCTGGGTTACATAGACGATGTCGAACTCACTCAGCAATATCTGCCACTTTGCTAACTTACCCGTAGGCATGAGTTTCTGAAAGATGTATTTTAGCGGATCCATCATGATATGAGATATGTAGTGTACGCACAGAAATAATGTCTCAACTTCTGGGCTATCCATGTCAAAGCACAACAAGTTCATTCCAACAAAGAGTACCGGGTTTCGTAAGGTGTGAACCTCTTGCTCAGATAATATATCGCCTGCTCCTTCCTTCTTGTTTCATCATGTTTTCCTAGAATGCAACCAAAAGCCCTATCCAACACAGACAGATAAAGCAGTAGAGGTCTTCCTGGTTCTGGTGGGACCAAATTTGGATAAATATTCTTTGATTTTGTTGAAGGCTTTCTAGCATTCTTCAGTCAAGCTTGTTGCAGCATCTTTCCTCAACATTCTGAAGATTGGATCACATATCACCGTTGATTGTGCTATAAAACGGCTGATATAATTGAGGCACCCTAGAAAACTCATCACATCTTTCTTATTCTTTGGAGGCAGCAAGTCCTGGATAGCTTTAATCTTCTATGGGTCTAACTCAATACCCCGGCGACTGACGATGAAACCTAACAACTTTCTATCAGGGACCCCGAAGGCACATTTTGCAGGATTCAACTTCAAACTGTATTTTCGAAGCCGATCGAAAAACTTCTTCAGGTATGCTATGTGATCCGAACTCCTTTTAGATTTGATGATACCATCATCCACGTATACCTCTATTTCTTTGTGCATCATGTCATGAAAGATAGTCGTCATGGCCCTCATGTAGGTGGCCTCAGCATTCTTCAAACCAAACGGAATCATCTTGTAACAATATATTCCCCATGGTGTGATAAAGGCGGTCTTTTCAGCGTCATCTTCATCCATCCAAATCTGATGGTATCCCGCGAAGCAATCCACAAAGGATTGGAGTTTATGCTTGGCACAATTGTCAATTAGTATGTGTATGTTGGGCAGCGGAAAATCATCCTTAGGACTTGCTCTGTTCAAATCTCGGTAATCGACACATACTCTAACTTTCCCATCTTTCTTCGAAACTGGCACAATGTTGGCTAACCAGGTCGGGTATTCAACCACTCGGAGAACCTTGGCTTTGGTTTGCTTGCTGACCTCCTCTTTTATCTTCAAACTCATATCTGGCTTGAACTTTCTGAGCTTCTGCTTCACAGGTGGACACATGGGATTAGTGGGTAGCTTATGAGCTATTATGGATGAGCTTAAACCAGTCATGTCGTCGTAGGACCATGCAAAGATGTCCTCATACTCCTTTAGGAATCTACTATATACTCTTCCTTCTCTGACGGTGATAGATGAATGCTTACACGCGTTTCCTTGACCGTTTCGGAATCCCCTAAGTTAACGGCCTCAGTTTCCTCCAAATTAGACTTCGTTTTGTTTTCAAAGTTCTCTACTTCTTTGACGATTTCCTCAGGTATTATATCATCTTCCACATCCTCTGAATCACTGTCTTTATGTTGCATTGTCTCATTACATGTCGCAGTCGTGGATTCATCAGGATATGTAATAATTATGCTGAAAAGAATGTAGAAGGATAATAATAAATATGAAAAGCAGTAATGCATTAATAAAACTTTAAAAATGTCAACAAGTACGACTCGATGGCTCGAGAAATTATTTCAAAAAAAAATACTGAAAAATGTCTTAAATGTTCAAAACTATTTGAAAGTAATTCATGCTAATTGCCAGGCTACCCAGGAACTCGGCGAGCCCGGGATGGTGTAGCGGTCCAGTTCTTGAGAACAGCTCCTTCTTCCATGGTTTGAATGGTAAGGTCTTCCCCCTCCTCCTCCTTAACAATTGCACTGCAATCCATTTCTTCTTCTTCTAGAAATAACTTCCTCATGCCAGCCAAAACCTCATCTTTCTCAGATCCCCACATCATGTCAGCCTGATAGAACGTCTGGTGCAGAGGTGGTACGGGTTCTCCTAGTGGATAATAAGGGGCACGCCACAGCGGTGTCCAATCCTGATATTCTTGCCATGTGTATTCATACCCGAGTCCAAAGGTCTTTCCATGATACTGTGGTTGTACGGGTTTGGTGATCCCCTAAAGCTTTTTACCGAGACCCTTGCCTAGTTCATATCCCGTCCACAGCAATATGCTTTCTATCTTCTTGCTCCACCATCGATCCTTTTCAATTGTGTTCACCCGTTCAATGCGGTGATATGTTTCTCCGTCCAATTTCCTCATGTTCTCAATGACTGGAACGGTCTGATTGGTGTAGATGGGGTTGCTTCCATCTCCATGAAGGATCACCTCCTGATGATTCCACTCGAACTTCACAGCCTGGTGCAAAGTTGAAGCCACTACCCTGGCTGTATGTATCCATGGCCGTCCTAGTAATAGATTGTAAGTAGGAGATATATCTAGCACTTGGAACTCAACATCAAACCAAGTTGGACCTATCTGTAGATTGAGGTTGATCTCTCCGATAGTGGCTCTCTGAGATCCATCGAACGCCTTCACATTCATGCTTCCCATTCGTATCTCATACAGGCCTTTACCCAATCTCTTTAGAGTGGTCAGTGGGCATATGTTCAAATTTGAACCTCTATTTATCAAGACCCTAGTGATGAACTTATCCTCGAATTGCATTGTGATGTGCAACGCCCTATTGTGACTCAGTCCTTCTGGTGGTAATTCGTCTTCATGGAAAGTAATTTTTTAGGTCTCCAATACCTGTCAGACCATGTTATCCATCTCTAAATTAATGATGTCAGCGGGTACATAAGCTTCATTTAACACCTTCATCAGAGCATTCCTATGTACGTCTGAGTTTTGCAGTAGTGATAAGATGGATATCTGAGCAGGAATTTTGTTCAACTGGTCAATAATATAGTACTCCCTTGCTTATATCTTCCTCCAAAAATCATCAGTGCCAGTCTCGACAACAGGCGGCTTAGGTGAGACTTTCTTACCCGTTCCACCCAGATTCTCAGGTTTGTAAACTCTGCCGGTTCTCGTCATACCTTGTGCGGCACCTGTTTCTTCTACTTTGGCTTTTCCCTTTCTTCTTGCTTCAGCAACATAATCCTATGGGATAACATCAGACTTGTAAGTTGGTGTGGGAGCTACCATCATAGTGAAGGGTGTAGTTACCTCAACTTCAAATGGCGTCTAGGTTTGTACCACAACTGGCGTGAGGGTGACCGGAGATGTTATAGGGACGTCTCCCTCTCGAATGAGTCCGATGAACCCTTTCTGATCCCATTCCTCGTCAGTTTCTATCACATTCACTCCCTCACCTCTGTGATCCAGGAGAGGATTATTGCAAACATTTGTTGTAGCTTCCTTTGCTTGTATAACCTTAGTGTTGATCAACGTCTGAATCTTGTCTTTCAATGTGCGGCATTCCTCAATAGTATGACCCTTCATGCCTAAATGATAAGCACATGTCTTGTTGGGTTTGATCCATTGGGAAGGATTTTCCACAATAACAGTAGGAATAGAAGTGACATAACCAGAAGCCTTTAGTCTCTCATACAAATGGTCTATGGGTTCAGCAATTAGGGTGTATTGTCTAGGAGGTCTGCGGTCAAACTTTGGGCGTGGCTTTGGGTAATTTTGGCAGGCAGGTGGAGGTGAATGGTAATATGTAGGTTGATTGTTGTATGGTATGCGGTGGTAGGGTATTGGTATTTTGGGGGTGAAGGTTAATATGTTGGTGGAGGTGTTTGGTATGTAAGGGGAGACTTGGGACCCTGGGCTACCATCACGTCACCCACTTCCTTCTACTTTGAAATACCTCCTGATTGCAAAGCTTTATTCGTAGCCTGCAGTGCCTCGAAATTGGTTACCATCCCATTCTTAATTCCTTCTTTTATTCTTTCTCCTAGCTTGATGATGTCGGAGAATTTGTGATTTTCAATAACCATCAACCTTTCGTAATACTGCGGGTCTTGAGCTCTGACAAAGCACTTGTTCATTTGTTCTTCTTCAAGTGTTGGCCTTACCTTTGCAGCCTCTAATCTCTAACGAGTAGCATACTCGCGGAAGGTTTCTGTTGGTTTCTTCTTGAGGTTTTGAATGTAGAAAATGCCTGGCGCATTTTTCGTGTTGAATCTGAATCTATCCATGAAATATGATGCCATACTCACCCAACTAACCCACTTCTTTAGGTTTTGACTGATATAACAAAACAAAGCATCTCCTGTAAAGCTTCGCATGAAGAGTTTCATGCGGATTTGCTCATTCTTAGCCACCCCTACAAGCTTGTCGCAGTATGTTCTCAGATGCACCTTCGGATCACCGGTACCATCGAACATTTCGAACTTGGTAGGTTTGTAACCCTCCGACAGTTCCACATCCAGCTGAATACATTGGTCCTCATAGTTTAGACTTTCAATGCCTTTACCACCTTCAACACTCTGGACTCTCCCTGTAAGCTTCATGAGCTTCTCTACCATGTTTCTAATGAGCAGGTCCTTTTCAGTCAATTTGGATACGTATAGGGTTTGCTGCAGGGTATAGGGTAAGGTTTTCACATATATCGGGTTGCTTTGATAAGTTCCCGAAACTTGGGTATATAGATGGACGTTGGTCGAGTTTTGGGGATCAGGAGTGGGTTGCGGTGTATGTTGAGGGGTGTGATAAGCAGTGGTTTATGGGTATTGAGTTGGATGATGGTGGTGTTGTTGAGGGATTGGCACTGGTGGCGGGTTGAAGTCTGTGGGGGTGCGGGATTATGATACTGGTGTGGTGCGGGAGGATTTGGTGGCAGATTTTGGTTTTGTGGGTTTTGTGGGGGTGTTTGGTTCTGGGTAGTTGGGTTTTATTGGTTGATGTCGAGAACATTCAGAGTGAGGGAGAGGTTTGCCAGATTTTGGACCTGCTCCAGCTCGCCCTGTAGTTCCAGGATTTTCTGCTCCAAACGTAAGACCAGCTCGTTCTGTCCCAGAGTACTTCTGCCATCTGAAGTTTTAATGTTTTCTGCCACGGTAGCATTATCTTTCTTGATATTTAAATCATCCATCTTACCTTTTCCCTTACTTTTTCCTTTTGGGTTGCTAGGTGGAGGAGGAGGTGGAGGACTTCTGGATCTAGTGTGGTATGCTGACGATGCCAGTATGCACGAACCAACCTTTGGGAATGGGAATAATCAAAAGAGAAAAGAAAAAGCAAAAGGTAACCAAGTTAGTAAGGTGAAAAATAAAAGAATGTTTGCAATATTTAAACATGTTTCACAAAGTCATGCAATAATTCACGTCCTAATTTTGGGGACCTCATTGTGACTGAGGTAGGCCTAAGCGACACATAGACTTCGAGAAAATTGATGCCAACTTTGCTTCATTTTATTAATGCGAAAATAGGCCAAAACAAACCTTCACTAAATCAAAAATAATAATAAAGTCACTAATGGCATCAAGCCTTATTACATCGAAATCTAAGCTAGAAAGCATTAAAGAACATTATCTCTTAATCTATTGGGTCCCTGAAAGACCTTTTCAATGCTTGGCTTTTTTGACCCCATCAATTAGATTTTCCAGATCGCGCATATCCAACAGTAAGTAAGCTTTTGCTAGATTTCCTCCTTCATCATCGTTCATGCTTTGACAGTCCCAGAGTCTCTTTCCCATCTTCCCTTCTAGCTCCATGAGTCCTTGTTCCAAGTACTCCAATCTTTCTGTTGACTTAGTGGCAATCTCCTTCCATTCCCTTATCGCCTCCATGTTCACTTTGTGCTGCTCCAGATGTGTAGCTTCGGACTCGAACACCCTTTTGCGTAGCCTCTTGTACTTAACTTATGCCTCAGCCACTTCATCTATGATCCTATTCTTCAGGTTGACTCCTGGCTTGACGTCCCCTGCTACGTCATTTTCCAGGCATGATAGATAGTAGTACATATGACCAGCGTGATACCTGTCTGGCTCGATAGTTTCTCCTTCCACAATGATCTTTTGGTTTTACATATGTTGAGCCTCGAACTTGAATGGGATGATGTCTCCCTTGAAATCAGCTTTATGTTGGACCATGTTTGAAACCCGAGGTACGACTTGTTTCCTTCCAGCTTGTCTCATTACCCTTATAGAAGCATAAGGATAGATGCCTCGCAATCTGGTCAGTACCAAATGAGTAGTCCCCCTTGACCTGATGATGAACTCACTACTAGGAAACCATTCAAACATCCAATGTACCCGCCCGTCTGTCATATTGCTGAAGAAACGCACCCAACTTACAGCATTTCCAGGCTGTGCAAACCTGTCCGGAATAAACATCATTTTCTTTGGGTGATGGTTGGCTATGTAGTCATTCAGTGGCCTTCGCAGAAGCTCTTGACGGTACTCTCCTCTCTGAAAGTGTTCTAGCAACTAGACTTGTAGCAATAGATTACAACCCTCAAAGTGTCCAAATCCTTGCTTGCACCAATCTAGAGCGCGGTACATCTCAGCTAACATTATAGGGCCGATGGTATAAGTTTGTCCCTCGATGCCATCTATCAAGGTCCTAGCGACCATGGCTAAGTGAGTATGAATCCTTCGTCCTTTCATTGGAAATATCAACAAACCCAAGAAGAAGAAGACGAATACATAAACCCTGTGGTGCACCCAACCCAAGGAAGTAATGGCGAGTTCATCATGGTGAAGACGATACGATTTGCTATGCCCATAATGCTCGTAAAGAAATTCAAAAGAGATATATGATTTCTTTAGACAGAGCAGTTCATCATTCTTCTTAAAACCCAACCTTTTTAGAAAACTGTGGGGAGTGCGATTCTCTGGTACTAGTAACCCCAGACTATCTCATGGCAACTTGGCGAAGCCTCCTATTTCTTCTAAGAGAGGAGTCATTTCTATATTGCCAAATCAGAAAACAGCTCTTTTCTCATCCCAGAACATGGTAGCGGCCTCAATCAATTCCCTATTTGGTCGAACGTTCATCAAATATGGCAGGTCATCAAGTATTCTCCTCACATGATTTTTGTCACAAGATGCAAGGTCTTTCCACCAGTCAAATAGTAAAGGTGGGATGTTTTGGACCATACCGAACCTGGGGATTTCATGATTCATTTTCTGCAAACAAACAAAGGTTAGCCTTTTCGCCCTCCAGATTTGGACTACTTACGCAATAATGATCAACATGTTGGCACATTTTCTCCAAGTAATGCACATAATATGGTAGTGTCCATTGGGATTGTGGAAATCCCGTCGGACTTTGGACAAGGTTCATCTTAACGGGTTGTTACATTAACAACGCTTCAACCCGTACTAGGTTTAGTATGATGCATGTACATTTCAAATTGGAGTAGGGTTTCTAGAAGGGTCTAGGCTGATAATCCCAAGTGGACAACTTGAGAGGGAAAGGCACGGGACCATCGACTGCATCGTTGATCGACTAGTATACCGCAAAAAAGCCTTTCCGATTTAAAAAGGGTGATTTCAGAAAGCGCGGACACTCATCAAGTGCCGCTATATTGATAATAGGAACGAGTGGAGTATGATACGGAGTATGCTTTATGCAGGAATAATAACATATTGCCAAGTATTTTCACGATAAAAGTACGTAAAAGAAGTAAATAAAATAGCAAAGTGAATAGAAAAAGAAGAGAAAAGAAAAGAAAGACAAAAGAAAGAAGTCAGTTTAGCCCTTGAAAATGTGCGAGAAAGTAACGAAACATGTAGGTAAATAGGGATGAGAGAGTCATAATATAGCAGTCTTAGACAAGATGAAGGAGATGGAGAGAGATCGTACATGTCATAGCAATTTAAAATAAATAAAGGAGAATGAGAGAAGGGATGTGCTCGTCATAGCAGTTTAAAGCAGCTAAAAGTGAATAAGGGAAGGGATATGCATGTAATAGTAGTTTAAAGCAAATAAGAGAACGTAATCCACATAAGTCAAGTTCATCATGGTAAAACCCTATGTTTCCGCAGCAGAGTCTCCATATTGTCGCGCCCCGTTTTCTCGTGAAAGCGGGTTTCGACATGTGACAACTCTTTTAAAGGAAGGTAATTAAAAGAGAAGAGTCGCCACCTAACGATTTTAAGGTGCGTTAGGGCACTTATTTGCGAATAAGTCTGTTTGAAGAGTCAACGCCACCAAATATCGGGTAAGGGCTTAAATTACCTCAAAGAGAAGGTGTTAGGCACTCTTCGAGGTCCACAACTGTGAGTCCCAGCCAAACTTTAGACTATGTGGTTTTGGTAATCAAGCTAGGGGATCAAACAAATAGAAGGGAAATTCAGAAGTTGCGGGGTCTTATTAAAACTCGTGAGAACCAACATAAATCTTGATAGCTACACGGAATAAGTATGTAAGGAGAGGGGGGCTCCTAAGTTTCTTAGCCTAAAGGATCATCCCGTGCAACATAAATAATACTTCACAACTCCTTTAAGGTGGGGGTTGCTCATATTATTCAGTGGGCACAGACTATCATCTCCTGCTACCCGATTACTATGTTGAAGTTATTACTTAAAGGCGCTCTAATTCAGTTCTAAACCGTATCCTATGCGTGCACTACCCGTCCCATGCCTATGGTCCAAGAGGCTTTAGACCTACTATGAGGTGGTTCTAGACTCAACTTAGGTAGCTCAAAAATGAGAAAGCTAGGCGACATTCAAAACAGATAGGACTTCACGTAAAGACAATTAAGGGCCCAAGTTAGCCTCCAAACATAAACAACAAATGCACGCGGGCAGAATAGGCAGTAGATAATTTTAGAATTAAGATTTAGAGTCCTATAAGCATGATTTCTAGATGATTCTGAATTCCAGCATCGTATATGCAACGTTATTGATCTCTCTAAATGGTTTAGGCGAGGAGGCAGTAAACTGTTTGCAAACTCATAATTATTACCGTTGATTTTATTAATATGCATCTTAAGCGGGTGATGTTGTTCTATAGGCGTGATTTCTAATAGTTGCATAATTAAGCAATGAAGCAGCTTTGAGAGTCCAGCATTAACAACGTTGGTCTCATAAACAGCTCTTATGCGAGTGACAACATCCTATAGGCAGGATTTCTAACAATTGACAACTGGACTTGATTTTTATAACACTTTATACCTATAGACATCTCATCTAGGCGGGGCAATGTAATGAAAATGACGGAAGTAGTTGAATAAAAGATTAGAATCCTATAGTCATGATATCTAGATGAGTAGTACACTAAAGGCAATAGAAGCGGTTGACCGATTGATTATTTGAAGTCCTATAGGCATGGTATCTAGGTTAACAAAGCATATTTTATACATCCTATAGGCATATTGTCTAAATGCACAGTAGTAACATAGAAACGAGTATGGAAAATACTAACGTGTTTGAACAACGTACAAGTGAGGTGTGCATGATTCCTATAGACGTAATGTCTATTGATGTGCAGAAATAAAGCAATGGCACATAAAGCACGTAGACCCTATAGGCATATTTTCTACCCTTTCATAGAAATATTAGAATATCCCAGCCCCTTTTCATTAATCTCCCCTATTATTAGTTATTACAAATTATACAGGCCCATATAATGAGTACAAGTACAGACATTACATATAGGAACAACTGCAGGCCTGGGAACAGGCCCTAAACAAAATAATCCAGTACTGACTAGGTCTTCAACACGCTTTCTTTCACACGATTAGCAGGCCCAAATCCAAATGCCCTTCAAACAGGATAGTATGTCCATCATGAACTCATGCCAATCCCAACAATTAAGGATTGACCACTTAAACCAATTAGTGAACCACACTTGAAAATCAATTAAACAGCCCTGAAGTGATGCCTCATAGAGACAGGATTATATGACACATAACAAAAGTCGTCTAAGCACATTGGCATTTCAGAAAACAAGAGTGACCGGACTGATTAGGAAAAGAGCATGAGAACTAGGAGAATCAACAGGGCTTAATCTTCAACAAGGGGTTTTTACAAAGAAGGCAACGTAAGTTCATGCATGAGCCATTATTCAACAAAGAATGGGAGTGCCATGCTGAACACAATCAAACCTTAGAAAACCTTATAGGCCTATTTACTTAGGGCAAACACATACAATGCCAAGCTTCAGAAATCAAGCTTAAGGCACGATAATAGAAGGTCAAACATGAGAGACCAGTGAGAATTGCGTAGCAGAACAGATTCATGAGCAAATACTTAATTGAATGTGAGATAACTTTAACATGCTAAGTATCAGTTGATACTAGGAGCACTTATGGTAAACAAGCAACATGTCAATTTCAGATTAACAAGACATGCAAGCATCAAACTTTGTACTAGTTTGCCACACATAGGAGAAAAGGCCAGGCATGAGGTTTACTCTAAGGTCTCCAAACAATACTGAAGAGCACAGGATTGCATAAGTCAAAGCATATATTAGAACTTAAATGGAAAATAGGCCTTAGCTAGTCAGTACAACCTTAGGAACTTACCAGGTTGGACAGGAATGACTCCACAAGGTCTGAAACACATGCATTGATTTATCACAAAGATACAGGACAAGGCAGGGAACATGCAGTAGTTTACAAGTAGAGGGGAAAGCATGTTTGGGCTAATAACATGATCAGGAGTTAACTCTTAGAAAAGTATTAAGTTGCACATGAATGACTCAACAAGAATTAGAACATGTTCTGGCATAACTCGACTCATCACAAGAGCACAGAACAAGACAAGAAGCTAAACTCAGAACAAGCAATAGTGATAAGCATTCGAGTACACACATTAGAGCAAACAGGCTTAAGAAAACAGAATCAAGGCAACAAATAGGCAAGTTCGATTACTAGAAAGTATAGAGCCTCAAGAAGAGATTCAGAGAAAATAATAGCATCTTGGGTCACAAAAATAAAACCTCGAAGTCATGAATATATAGAGCAGGAACTCAAACGAAAAGAGAATGAAATTGCAAGGGTCATAGGTACTTACCAGTTACAGATTAGTGAACAAGAAGAATAATTTCAGCACTACTCCAAAGTCAATATAAAAATGAACCGTAGAACCCAGGAATCTCAGTGCATTAGAATTACCAAGGGTTTCAAATGAACCCTAGGCAGTGCTCACACTGAGAAAGGTCCAATAATCGAATTTCGGTGGCCTTGGCTTTCAGACGGCCAAGAGATTGAGCCTCAGAGTAGTATAAGACAAGCAAGAATAAGAGAATAGTAGTAATTTTAGTGATTAAGGTCCGTCCAAAGGGAATTAGGGGAAGGGGTTTATATAGTGGTGATAACAAGTAAACAAAAAAATGGAAAGAAGACGAATCACGCAGAATAAGGAAAGAAAATCAGTCATATAGAATAAGAAAAATAAAATCAATCATACAGAATAAGGAAAAAACCACATGCAAACTGATTTCAAATCGAAATTAGGGCAACGAGTAAGGCAAACCCTAATTAAGCCGGACTCGATGGAAATGTACCCAAATCGGAGAGATACTCCGTGTCCTTTGATGTACTTAGCCGGAATCCCACAAGATCTTCAAGGTCGAGCCTATTTGGACCTGATTTATACGAAATACACCTTCCATGTATGGAACGACACTTAGTACTACCATATCAGAGTGGTAAGCGTTTAGAAAAGGTAAGAAGATCCCTGGTTCGATGGAAAAATGCAGAGGGAAAATGGTGAGAAGATTCTGGTCGCTAGGGTTTAGGTCTGAGAGATGAGAGGAATATAGAGGCAGAGGTGGCTGAAGTGGGGAAATGGGATTAGGGTTTGGGTGAGGGGATATAAGGAAAGGTGAGGATTTATTATGGGTCGTTGATCATTTGAGATCAACAGCCAGGATCAAAGGGAAACGGGGCAGGTCGTTTAAACGGGTCACGACCATGTTCATTAAAAGGGCTGTCTGGTTTGGGCTTGGGGTTATTGGGCTAGGTTTTGGGTCCGAAATTACCTCAAAAATTGGGCCAAAGTTTTAAATACACGAAAATTATAAAAATAATTTATATGAAGTAATTAACAAAATGATAAAAATATTATTTGTGTAGTAAGATGCTTGAAAATAATAATTTAGCATTATAAAAATATAAAAATGCTATTTGGGCACAAATAATGTAATAAAAATGTAATCATGCACACCCTATATGCTATTATTGCAAAGTTGTATAAATAGCTCAAAATACAAATATAATTATATAAAAAAATTGAGGTAAAATATTGTAAACATATATGTGGATGTAAATAATAAATTTGGATGATTAAGTCATCACAAAATAATTTAAAAGGATAATTAATACATATTCAAGTAATTTAAATGCAAGAAAATTAATTTTAAAGTTTTAAAATTATAGAAAATACCCATATGACCCCTGTAAATTAGATAATAATACAAAAAATGATATTTTGAAAATATACATGATATCCATAAAACATGAGGGTAAAATTGGGTATCAACAGGGTGCACAGATACGCGGTAGGTCTAGAACCACACTTGATAAATGAATGTATGACTACTGAGTTACAACCAAGCATGGACATAGCCCGTATGGGGCCTATACTGAAAACCTAGAAGTACTAAAGGAGCAATAGCAAGCTGAGCGAGAATCAAATGGGAGTCATTGTAAAAGTACTAGGGTCTTAGTAATAGACAGCCTGAGTTCAGACAGCCAGCGACCAACATGTCACCTCAGTTTATAGGGCCTAGATTTATACGACCTGAGGCTAGTCAGAGTTCCACAGCTTCTGCATCACAACATGGAAGCGTCTCTCGTCAGTTAGAACGAACCTTCCCACGATGTAGGAATTGTCGTAGATTTCATGAAGGCTAGTGCCGTTTGGGAACTGACGGATGTTATATTTGTGGAGTTTCAGGCCACAAAATTGATATTGTACACATAATGCTAGTGAGAGTGTGGTGCAGCCAACATAGTTTCTAGCCAGATCCCCAGTGGCAACACGCCCTTCAGGATAAGGTTCTCAAGTTTTAGCCAGTCGAGGTAGAGGTAGACCAGAGACATCCAGATCAGGTACATAATCTTGCTACTGGTCTTCATATTATTTTAGTTGTTGAACATTCGAGGACTAATGTTCTTAAGGGGGGGAAGAATATTGCACCCCGAGGTTTTTTTTTGCGACTTTATTCATTATACGTGTGACATGGCAAGTACGATTTAAAAGGATTTGATGTGTTTAGAAATTTATTTTAATATACTGTACATCAATTATACGTTATGTATATAAGCTCAAACATGTCGTATTAAAAAATTCGGCTTGAGTTGCCGCAATTTTGATTAAGATACGGCATGTAACTAGATCATATTGCGGCCAATGTTTCTCCTAGCATATAGAGCTTTTGGGGGATAAATTATATATGAAGTCGAAGGTCTATGTATGTAGTTTCCATTGCTTCAGACCTTACATCAATACGGCATCAGAGTAAAATGTTATGAATGCCCGAAGTAGGGCTGCCACAACGTCACTAGAGTATTACGCCAAAAGCAGGCAGGTTACTAGGCCAACTTTCTCCCAATCCATAAGGAATTTGAGGATAATTCAAACATGAAAGTTGGACTTTGTTGAATCTAGTTTCCAGAATATTAAGCCGTTTGTTGATATAACGTCGGAGTAGGGAGAAACGAGGGTTTAAAGCAGGGTCACTCAAACTGCCAAAAAGCAGCTTAGTCACCTACTAGCTTAGTGAGGCGGTGGCTTTTTATATTCAGTTTGTTCTCCAGTTTTTCAGAAGATATCTAGTACCTCTTGAGGTAAAACAAGTCCCCAAATAATCTCTCATGTTCTCCTTGTAAATTGTCCAAAATAATTCAGTAACTTTGGGTAGAATAATTCATGCGAGACTTGAGAGGCGTGGGGGTGTTCATGTTGTTCTCCTACTTAAGTTTTAAGGAGTTTTTCTTATTGAATCCAACCTTAATTTGAAGGAAACCTTGCTGTAATATTTCAAGAATTACTTTTGATAAGGATTTGAAGCAAAGAAAGGCTAAGGTATGTGAGGTTTAACTTCTTTCTTCATAGGCATGAGTTTTGTCAAGTTACAATTCATTTGTTTCATATGATTCTTGAGAAACTATTGTTCAAGTATGAATCTTTCCTTGTTATTCTTAAGATATGAGCATTGATATTCAGCCATAATATATTTAGAAAGATCCACTTCAAGACATTGTTGTATGTAAGGTTCACCTTTCTTCTTTGGAGGCATGAACTTGCCAAATACGGTAAAATTGATCCCTATGAGACTCTGAATCCGATTATGAGTATCCGTATTTCTTGCTGAGTTGCGAGCTTTGAAACTCAGTTATAATCTATTTTAGAAGCTCAATTTCATGTCTTGGTTGTATTTGAATGGCCTATACTTTGTTGTAAGCTTATACCCAGTTCACTGGAAATTCCCCGTACTCGAGCTCTGAGGTTCGCAATTGAGTGAGTGTTGGTCGTTGCTTGAGGTGTGCAACCCATTGTTGTATATAATGGACTCTTTGAGGTCAGTAATTCTTTCTAGCCAGGAGTTAGTTTGAGGTTCGAAAAGGTCTATTTATGTACTATGATCAACCCGCAAGTCCATGACAGTTCCGGCGATTATGTATATATGTGTGCATAGATAGTATGGATATGTAAGTGTTTAGACACATGTAGATGATGAATGTAGCATGTTCCGTATATTGGTTTAGCATTCTATAGTTATACTTGAGATAGACATTTATACTTTTAGACGCATATAAATATAGATAGTAACCATTCAAATGCATACCGTTCAGACGCATAGCATTCAGACGCAGAGCGTTCCGACGCAGAGCGTTCAGATGCAAAGTGTTCAGACACATAGTGTTCAGACACATGAGTGTTCAAACACATGAGTGTTCAGACACATAGCGTTCAGACGCATTGAGACCGTTCAGACGGATATACATGTTTGGGCGTGCAGAGCCCATTAAGTGAGATAGCGTTCAGGTACTTATATAGATTATGATAGTATATATATAGATATGAGATACACCACATATATAGATCTCACATTACTAGTATGATAACAGATTCAAAAGTAAGCGATGCACTTCAGTTATATTTCGAGTTTATTTGTGTTACTCTTTATTTTAGTAAGGATGGCAGTTCCAAATATGCCATATGTTTCATATGCATTCTCAGCCTTTCTGACATACTTCAATTACCTTTTTGTTTCTTGTATTGCCTTTCTAGGCTAACATATAGACAGTTCAGAGAAATGCTTGTATTTGAGTTACATTATTACTGTCCATGATATTACTTCGTTTCTTTATGATTGTATTTCTACCTTACATACTCAGTAAATCAGTCGTACTGACGTCCCTTTCTCTTGGGGGGTGCTGCGTTTTCATGCCCGCATGTATAGGTAGTTAGAGAAAAGATAGACATCAGTAGGACAACATGTAGCAAACTCGAAGGCACTCCTTTGTTCTGGAGTTGCGAGTACAGTGCTATGTCTAGTTTTATTTATGGGTATGGCGAGGCCTTGTCCCATTCTTATGTTCAGTTAAGCAGTTATTCTTTGAAGGCTTGTAGACATAAATCTTGTGGTTTAGATACAGTTTGTATAGCAATCATGGTAGGTCTTATTGGCCATCCAGTTGTATAAAATCCCAGTATATAGTATGTTTCCCCTTTAAAGCTTTATTTATGATTTAGCAGTTTATGTATGAGTATGAGATAGCAGGTTAGTGGTAATCGGTGGTTAGCTCCAGTTGCCCGTCGCGGCCCTAGGATGGGGTCGTGACACATTCTCACCTCTATATTCTGTGTAATCTCTCTTGGGTTATGTCCTTTGTCTTAACTTACCTCTCGCACTGGCTCCTAATGTATCAATTGTTCGTTCACACTTATTTATCAATAACATACTATGCGCGGACCCTTAATGTCTCTCCCAAGCATCGTGCTTGCATAATGTTATGGATTCGTAACATATCTGTAGGATCTGAATAAATGCAATATCATTCCTTCCGCCTTTTTACTGAATTCTTCCTTTTCTATTCCATATTTATCTCATCATCTTTGGCGTCTTTTCACATCTTCACAAATATCTTACTCGCTTTGCGAAAACCCTTCTGTACCAAGAATAACTGAATTTCTTACACATGAGGGTGACACCTAGTGTAATTGGCACACTTAGTCCCTTAAGCTTAACTCAGCTCACAGTGCTTGCTTTAGGAAAGCGTCTTCCTGAATTACCTTTAAAGGTTATTCTTCTCCATTCTATTATTGTCAAAACGCGATCTCGAAAATTCTCATGACGTCGACTTTTATCAAATCTTTCGATCCCTAATTTATGTTCATGGTATCTTCTTCACTATCCCATACTGATTTCTATTACTTCGGGGGTCTAACTTTTCCTTCTAGTAATCACATTGGACTGACCAACTCTTTTCTCGAAATGAGGGTATGACTTTTGAGCTATAATCTTTTATTATCTCAAGGCCTGTCACCTCTTGTCTTTTCCTTCACTTGACTATAGACTCTGTCATCATAACATATTTTGATTTACCGTTATCACCCATTTATCACATCTTACTCATAATACTTCATTTACTCTCTTCTTATTCTCCTGCTAATATTTTCGTCTATTACCTTATTCTGAAAACTTCAACAAAATATTCTTTCGTTTTTAGCTCCCCTTGCTCCATCCAGCTCTTCAGGTCACCTATCATTTTCTCTTTACTAGGGGCGGGAGCCATACAAAGGTAAATATTTATCCCTTCTAGGATTCCAGTGCCAATCTTCTAAATTTTTTCTGGACATTCTAGTATTTTATATCTAAATGTACTATTCTAGAGTGCACCATCGGGGTGTCTCACATAGAGCACTATTACCACGTTTGCAATATCCTTCGGAAATGTTAGCTAATGCTAACAATCAATCTACCATTTTGGGTTACTCTAACCCCAGCCGGATCCTGATATCCCATCCTTATCTTAAACAATATCAGTTAGCTCCCATAGGGCATAACTAAGATGGGTGTGGCCAGTTGTACATACCTTTGTTACTATTGAAGGTAACTCAGAATACTTATATTTCTCTGCCTGAATTGTAAAAAATGATAATCTTCACTAACTAGGTACCTCGTACCCTTCTTCACCTTGCTTCTTTTACTTGTTGAAACTTGTATCTACCTTCTGATTATCTTGTTGCTTTTTAAACCATATGGGTGGATAGATATTCATGCCTTAGGGCTCCTTATCAAGAAGCTTACATGTCTTAGTACATACATAATCTACTGAAGACCTTGCATTTACTCATCATAAGCATGATGCAAAATCTACTGAGCTTTACCACACGATCTAGAGTAAGAAGAAAGAGTGATAGTCCTAAATGCCCTGTAGCCTCCTGCTTATAAGTCCAGAGCAAGTGGAGTGCACCAACACCTTCCGTTGAGCTGATAGCCTACTAGGAGGACTGTCAACCTGTCTATCGGGACCTGTACGCATGAATCGCAGCATCCCCAGGCAAAAGGGATGTCAGTACAAATAAAGTAATGAGTATATACGACACGAAAAGCAGTATATAAAAGACATGAAAGAAACATGGAGTAAAGCACTTATCCTGCAAGTCTGAATAGCTCTATGAATCATGAAACATTTATAATATTATGCATGTGCATATAAATGTCATATCATGCGTAGGTATATGCGTACATAACATCATCAAGCCTCTGAGGGCATCCCATTATATTATCTCGGCATCTGTGGGTGAAATCATCAACGTATACCAACTGATCAGGTGATGGTGCGTATATAACGCTGTAACCTTTCCCCATACCCCATATACATATAATATATGCGTATATAACGCCATCTGGTCATGATTACATATACATGTATAAATGAATGCAATGCATAAGGAAGTAAGTCGATAAGACCTCTCGGAATGTCATAAGATCAATATGTCTTCAGTTAATATCATGAAATAAACTTTATCAACTTATGTATTATCTGAGACCTATGAACAGACGATATAATAGCAAGACACATGAGGAATCAAGATATAGGCATCCCTAATACTTCTATGAATAGAGTCATTTGAAAAAAATGCGCGTTTTCTCGTTTCATTTGTATCATATGGATCATGCCAAAAGGAAAGAAGGGATAGTCTTAACATACCTTAACCACGTTAAGTCCTTAATACCTTCCAAGAAACTCTTCAAACAACTCAACTTAATCTATCATAGTATAAGGAGATTCAAAATTAGTGTTGAGTAAAGGCTAAGTCAGTAACTTAAGCTATTAGCTCGTTGACGTAAACTTGACAGTATCTCCCTTATATCAAGTGCCTCCTCCAATACCATATACCAACAACAACAACTAGAGAAATACAGAAACATATAAATATCAATAACATGACACCATATAACAACAACAAGTCACAACTACTTCACGATGAGCGGCAAGCTTCGATTGGAATCCATATACCCCATATCACCCCTTATAGACTTCTTACTTTAACTTAACAGTATCATTAACATGATAATGAAGTCATTCATCAATGATTCCATCCTTATACCATATATTTATAACAAAGGAAACAATCTGCAACTCCAACTATCCTGAATTAGCAACTTTATTCACTAGTTCATGTCTATTCCATCCATTTAACTTAATCAATATCAAGATAACCTTAAGCACATGCAAGAACATAATATTCATACCTCCTACAGTAACTTCAAGTCAAAATCCAAGTTAAATTTAGCTTATAATAGCCCTCAATGGCAATACAACACCATATAAGTGACTTAAGCTAATCTTCACTTCCAATCTCAAGTTTCATATGTTTCTTTCACCAATTCACTTGATAAACATATAGACATGCATAATAACATAAACCATATCATAATCAAGTTATTTTACCCATTTTCCAGCCATAACAACATATGTGTGTGTGTGTGTGTGTATATATATATATATATATATATATATATATATATATATAGCCTTAAAACAATCCAACAAAAGATAATAACATCTCTTCCCCTTTTAAGTGCTATCTTGTAATCTTTCACTCCAACACCACAACAACCATATAATTAACCTTAAACACCATAAAAAAATATATTAAAAATAACTTAGTAAGTAGATAAAATTGGAACCATAAGCTTAACTTAGCTTACCGTCATCCTTATTCACATCACAACAGCATAGAGGGGTTATTCTTCTTTACCTTTGGCTAACTTTGATGTTGGATTATGGTGTATTTTTTTTGAAATTTGTTTGGAGCCTTTGGGGAACTATTTTGGAGGTCTTGGAGAATGTGAGGATGGAAGGGGGACGAAAAATAAGCAAAGCTCATCCCAAAAAGGAAATAAAAACAAGTAAAGGGCCACCGACCAAGTGGGTCCCATAGGGGCTTCCTGCGCAGTCTCACGAAAACGCGAATATCTCTCTACAATGATGTCATGTTGATGAATAGTTTAATGCATTAGATACTAGACTCATAGATATTAAATTTGGTATGTGGATCATCCCTTAATTCCAAGTATATTGGGAGAAAAGCTCAGCTACATTTGACCTAATATTCAGCACATTATGAATGTAACTTGTGATGACCTTTGTCAACTTTTGTTCCACAACTTGCTTGACTTCAAATACGTAAAACATGACTGTCATATGACTAAAATAAATCATAACATAACCTCCTTATGATGTTAAGCACCCTAGTCTCACCCCAAAAGTACATGTTAGAACATTCCAAACTTGTCGACTTTCGACGAAACTTATTTTCTTCAATTCGTTTAGCTTCTAAGCTTTCCAATCCTCTTGGTACTTGTTTTTCATCATCTTGAATATTTGTAACCTCCAAAGTAATATGATTAACTTACTTTATGTACTTTCAAATATAATCTCATTTCTGAGCTTATATCAATTAACTTACGACGCACTCTCATGTACGAAAACATGGGGTGTAACACTAACTGGGCGTATAGTCGCCCTGGGTTGGTTCATATCGAGATCCTCGGACAAAAGTCATCGGTTCTTCTCACTGTTAAAGAAGAAGAATAACTTTTACTGGACTCCAGAATGCCAGCAAGCTTTGGAAGAACTCAAACGGTACCTATCGAGTCCGCCCCTTCTCCACACTCCGGAGGCGGACAAACAATTGTACCTTTACTTGTCGTTTTTCAAGGTGGCGGTAAGTGGAGTCTTAATCCGGGAGGAAGAAGGTACTCAATTTCCTATTTACTATGTCATTAGAACTCTAGGCGAGGCCGAAACAAAGTATCCTCACATGGAAAAATTGGCGCTCGCTTTGCTAAGCGCCTCAAGAAAGCTAAAGTCGTACTTTCAATGCCACCCTATATGTGTAGTGACCTCTTACCCGTTGAGGAACATCATGCACAAACCCGAGCTCTCGGGCCGGTTGGCCAAATGGGTCGTTTAAATCAGCGGGTACGATATCGAGTATCGACTCCGAACCGCCATAAAATTTCAGATTTTGGCAGACTTCGTGGCCGACTTTATGCCGGCCTTAATACCCGAAGTTGAAAGGGAATTACTGCTAACCTCGAGGACCACTTTGGGAATCTGGACCCTTTTCACGGACGGTGCCTCGAACGCGAAGGGGTCCGGGCTCGCATCGTATTGAAACCGCCTACGGGAAATATAATTAGGCAATCTATCAGAACAGTGAAATTAACTAACAATGAGGCCGAGTATAATGCCATAATTGTAGGTGTAGAATTGGCTAAAAGCCTTGGGGCCGAGGTAATCGAAGCTAAGTGTGACTCCCTCCTCGTGGTCAATCAAGTTAACAGGACGTTCGAAGTAAAGGAAGAATGGATGCAAAGATACTTAGACAAATTAAAGGTAATGTTGCATCAATTTAGGGAATGGACTCTACAACACGTACCCTTAGATCAGAACAACGAGGCTAATGCTTTAGCTAACTTAGGGTCGTCGGTCGACGCCGACAAATTCAAT
Source organism: Nicotiana tomentosiformis (assembly GCF_000390325.3). Taxonomy (NCBI): domain Eukaryota; kingdom Viridiplantae; phylum Streptophyta; class Magnoliopsida; order Solanales; family Solanaceae; genus Nicotiana; species Nicotiana tomentosiformis. The sequence continues at coordinate 63,354,322 of NC_090816.1, read as the reverse complement.
TCAGGAATAGTAGTGCAGCTCATGAAGTCAATGATAGAAGAAGGCCACACCGAAGTAAACTCAACGAGTTTAACTTGGGACTGGAGAAACAAGTACATAGACTACTTGAAGACCGGAAAATTGCCCTCGGATCCCACAGAATCGAGAGCCCTGCATACCAAGGCTGCCAGATTTAGCTTGGTCGAAGGGGCATTGTTCAGGAGAACCTTCGACAGCCCGCTAGCCAGATGCTTGGGACCGTGAGAGACCAAATACGCCTTGAGAGAAGTTCACGAAGGCACTTGCGGAAACCATTCAGGGGCAGAATCTTTGGTTCAAAAACTAATCAGGGCCGGCTATTACTGGACCACAATGTAAAAAGATGCGAAGGACTTCGTACAGAAGTGCGATGACTGCCAGAGATACGCCCCGATGATCCATCAACTGGGAGAAATGCTCTACTCAGTTTTGTCCCCGTGGCCATTTATGAAGTGGGGAATGAACATCGTCGATCCCCTACTGTGGCCACCCGATAAAGCTCAATTCATACTATTCCCGATTATTTTTCTAAATGGGTCAAGGCTCAAGCATTCAAAAAGGTCCGGGAGAAAGAAGTCATTGACTTCATCAGGGACCACATAATATGTCGGTTTAGGATACCGGCCGAGGTCGTTTGCAATAATGGAAAATAATTCATCGGCAGTAAGGTAAATAAATTTTCGAAGATCACAAGATCAAGAAGATACTATCAACACCTTACCACCCTAGTGGGAGCGGGCAGGCAGAATCAACAAACAAGACCATACTTCAAAACCAAAAAAAGAGGTTGACCGATGCGAAAGGCAAATGGAAAGAGATCCTGCTCGAAGACCTATGGGCATACCATACGACTTCAAAATCTAGCACTGGGGCCACCCCGTTTTCATTGGTCTATGGAGCCGAAGCCTTAATACCAGTCGAGGTGGGAGAACCAAGCCTCAGATTCCAATATATGACAGAAGAGCCAAACGGCGAGGCCATGATCACGAGCTTGGAACTATTGGATGAAAGGCGGGAGGCCGCCTTGGTCCAGTTGGCCGCCCAAAAATAGTGAATAGAAAAGTATTACAACCGAAGAGCCAGCCTCCGACACTTTCAAGTCGGGGACTTGGTGTTGAGGAAAGTAGCATTCCACACCAGGAACCCGAACGAGGGGAAGCTGGGACCAAATTAAGAAGAACCATATCGATTTGTCGGAATAACCGGCAAAGTCTCGTACAAACTCGAAGAGGAAAATGGCATGCAATTACCGAACAACTGGAATGTGGCACGCTTAAAGCGGTACTACTGCTAAGGTACAAACTCAATTACTCTTTAATCATGTTATGAATCGGGCTAACATTTGCAGGTAAACGGCCAAGGATGGATGTGGCTATTAGGTCTGAAAGCATGCATTGCACTCTTTTTCCCTTGAACCGGTTTTGTCCCAAAATGGGCTTTTCGGCAAGGTTTTTAAAGAGGCAACAGTAAAACGTGCTAACTTAGATTCAATGACCTATCTCAAACCGGTGTCAACGATCGTTCACTTCCGGTCAATAGTATCCGAGCCCTCACGAGTTCGACCTCGAATACTGTGTGCCATTACCCTCGGATTAAGGTCTTTAGCAAGGGAAAAAGGAAACTTCGTGTACTAAAAGCTAAGGCTTGGTGGTTAGGATTCATTGTAAGGGCCAAACGGTCATATGAACCATGCCCACATAGTCCACTCTAGCCATGGCACAAGTTTTTATGCACTTTCGATCGTGTACCTTGCATACTTAGAAATGAAAGAAATTTCCACTTTGCTATTACGCGTTTTGCTTCTTCAATCCCGGATCCTAGAGCCCATAGGCTACCCCTACTCGGGGACTATCGAGCCCATGAGCTATCCCTACTCAGGGACTATCGAACCTATGGGCTACCCCTACTCGGGAACTGTCGCTCGAAGAAAATTTGGACGACCCGGGCTACCGAATCCGGGAGGCGCCAAACCTATTAGGCGGTGCCTAAATATATAAAGGCTACGATCACCCTAAAAATAGCTCGGAGATGCCCACAACCCGTAATCAGAAAGTAAGGCCTTTACGAAAATTCAAAACCTACTAAATGGTTACCCTCGGAAAAAACATCGTCTAAAAATACTTAAGCATCTTGGAAACCTCTGATCTCACCATGGGTCCGAAGCCACGAGCAAACAAAGTTACATCGAAGTCGGGCTTCGTTCGAACCTCCGAAAAATGAATGCCCCAGAATGACATCTGACTCTATGCTAAGGCATCGTGAAGGGGTAAGTGTAAATACTCAGATACCCCTTCACATGAGTAGTTATATCGTCATTGGGTTCGGGGATGACCACGTCCTTACACTCCCAGTTACAGTCCGCTCGGACTACGAGTAGGGTTTCTTCGGTGACAGAACATATGTATCTCCATGCTCCCTCACCTTAGTCTTGTTGGCTAGAGACCTTCTCGACCTTGAAGTCATCCCCGATAGAGCAGCCCCCGGGTATGAAGCTCTTCATGGGGGGCTCTTGAGCCACCTCGGGAATGGCCACCTCGACATCTGCGGCCGGGTGGGAAGATGAAGAGGCAGCCTGCTGAGGCACTGACTTAGAAGTTGTAGCCATCGTGATTTGGGAAAATATGAAGATTTGAAGGGAAATATGAAGATTCGAAGGAAAAATATGAAGGTTCAAAGGAAAAATATGAAAATTTGAAGAAAGAGAATGAAGGTTTGAAGATGGGATGAAGATCTGGGTTGGAAATCCAAGAACAAATATGAAGGTTTGAAGATCAGAGATGAAGGTATGAAGGCTCGAGAAGTAGGGTATGAAGATTTGAAAAAGTTGAAAGCCGTTAGAAAATTCGAAAGTAAATTCTAGGATCGGAAAGTGGAAGAAATGCAAAAGGTCGAAGCTTTTATAGGGGGGAAATAGTCAATGCGCGACATTTCACATTCGAACGCAGCCAGCCAATGACTGACACATGTCCGAAGTAGAACGACGCGACTGATGGGACTTTCGGCTTATCCTTCACCTCGGTTGTAACGTACGAAGGAAGGAACCGGGGGTTCATTTTTTGTTTCCCATCGTTTCGCCAAACCTACTCTCTGAAAAACGAGGGGACTATCTGTATACGGGTAAAATCGGGGATAATGCACACCTCGATTTTCCGGTGAATCAAACAAAGTAAGAGCATGAATATATGAGATCGAAATCGAAGCTGGGAACTCTTTGTATCGAGGCCCGCAAAAAGTGAACGAAGTGCTCGCCATCGGACCTGATAAAATGACGCACCCCGGACTCGGGACGAGTTCTGAGACTTCAGAGAGCACAATGAACGGTTATAGGCGATAGATAGAGGGCCGTGATATCCGCAACCAACCGGATATCACGACGCGGATCTCGCTCGATGATGGTTACAGATAAGTAATTAACGAGAGAGGGGGATTTTTACGTTTTTAGACTTGTACTAGGAATGAAACTCTCCTACTATATAAAGCAAAAGTTTTTGTTTGATAACACACATTGTAACACGCAAATCAAGGCAATACAAATTCATTTTTCTACTTTCTTGCTATTGCAAAGTCCTTACTTTACTGTTTGTTCTTCATTCATAATTGGCTTGGAACCAAGGGTCCGATCGAGGGTAAAACTAAACCTAAGCTCGAGCCGGGCCTTAGCATTACAATTGGTTTGGTTGTTCATTTCGTCTTTAATTCGTTCATCTAACATCCCTGATTATTTGTGTTGAATCAATCCACATATCTTTAAAACCGTGTATAAATTTAATTGTTATCCGTTTTAAGGATAAACACACATACTAATTCTTGTATTACAATTATTATATTTCAGTTGCTACCAAGTGGTCTCAAACCAAACGATCCCTTCAAATTACATACATTTTACATAAAGCACTACCAAGTAAACTTTAACTGAGAAAAAAATTGTTTTGATTTTTCCCAAACTCAAAATTGCCCCATGCCCCAACAAAAACTGGTCCAGAAGACTTTCTACCCATGACCAAAAAACACAAACAAAATTTGTTTGTAATCTTCCACTGCTATATTAGTTAAAAAAAACACAATCCGTATTCCTCCCCTCTTGTCAGGTTCAGCCACACCCTTGTGCTCTCAGCCAAACCCTAAATTAACCTTAACCGACCATCCCCTATAAATTTTGTTGGATCCACCATCTTCTCCAGAAAATCATTCTCGGAAAATTATCTTTAACCCGATCAGATCATATAAATCTTTTCGATTTTTCGAAAACCCATCTGGGTCTTTTCTCAAATTTTCCCAAGAACCATCAATTTTATCTGTCTGAAAGAGGCTAGATTTTTCAGCATTTTATCTACAATTGTCTTGTGTATACATAGAGTGATAGACTTTTGGAACATAGCATTAGACAAACGTACGTTGTTGGGTTTTTTCTTGTTTTGAAGTTGGAAGGAAAAAATAAAAACGATGGTGGGAGGTGGAAACAGGAAGGACGAACAGTTGGTGATAAGCAACAATAACGTATTTGCGGCACTTGGAACCCTAAGGAAGAAGAAGAAGTCTGATAAGGGGAAGAGCACTGAGGGTTCATCTTCCAAAAATGTGAAGAAGCAGGCTGATAAGGAATCTGAGGCCGTTTTCTGGGCTCCGGCACCATTGACTGTGAAATCATGGGCAGATGTTGATGATGAAGACGATGATGATTATTATGCTACTACGGCCCCGCCCCAGGTTGTTTGGGCTGCTACTGACACGCCAAAGGAAAGTGTAACTCTTGATGTGGAGGTGTGAATTCTTGGTTTAAAGCTTTTATTATTAGTGTTTTTTTCTTCTTTTAGAGTTATAAGGTGCTTTTGGTGACTGTATGCTGGTAGTATTGAGTTGATTTGACCATTCTAATTTGCCCATATGGTCGTATAATTTTGTGTGTGAATTTATTTGGGAGTGTTCAGCTGCATATGAAGTCAAAATAATTTCTCTGGTCAGTAAGGTCAACTGGAATCACATTATCAGTGATCCCTGAAGGATAATGGCTTAGCTCTACTCATTTTCTTTTTTGTTTGGTATAGAGATTTTTACTGGCTTTGAATGCATTATTGATATTCCTCAATGCAGTTAATTTCATATCTCTTATCTTTTAGTTTTCTTTTACTCTATCTTAGTTTGTCTGTTCGTTGCTAATGGTCCATGGACACTTTTTGCTTGTTCCTGCATTTGTCTCTGCCTCTGGTGTATAAAATTATCTTGTACTATTTGATTTCACAGTTATCTTTCTTAGATCCACATTATGGAGTGTCTTCAGTCAATTTTACTTGTATCAGATGTTGCACCTATATCTCTCTGTGTTCTGGATTTTTCATTAATTATTTCTTGATAAGATTAGATTCTTTAGCTGTATATCCAGATTATAGGCCTTAACTCGACAGTTGAGATGACAGTTACCCTTCTAGAAGTAAATCACAGGAAACAAGTAGAAGCAGATGTTGCACAATAGGGTTTGTACGATGTTAACTATTGTACACTGATAACATGGTGTTGACTGAAGACGATTTCAAGTCCAATTGTAATTTATGTTATACGCCAATTACAAAAATGTATATGCGCTAGTAACTATTTGAAAGCTATGTATTTTAATCTTGACTTGCAAACCAATATAACCCATTGGGGTTGGATAGTTTACACTGTATGGTGCTGAATATTAATAGCCTTTTTCTTATTAAAAAAAAGCAGTTTCCACATTTCAGTGTCACTTTCTTGATTATATAGGCAATATCTGATGGCCTTGAAAAACAAATCTAAAGTCCATTTTCATTTGAAAGCTTGGTCAATTTATCCTTTACCTAGCATATCTTTTATTTTCTCAATAATATAAATTGGATTTTATGGTACCCAAGGGTACGACCTAGCGGTCAAAGAAGTGGCTCCAAACCTTGGATATCTCGGTTCAGATCCCAGAAGTGACAAAAAACGCTGGGTTATTTGTTACTGTGCTGGTGCGAGGTAGCAGGTACTCGGTTGAATACTCGAGGTGCAAGCAAGCTGGCTCGCAATCATCATTATAAAAAATTGGATCTTCTGTGTACAATTTTTAGAGCGTACTCTAGGCTTTTTGTGAGGGCCCAAGGATTTTATGATTTTTGCCTGCATTCTTTTTCCTTGGCTTTCTTTCCTGTTGCTGTCTCCCTCACTCTTTCTTGCTCTCCTATTCTGTTCTTTTGATGGATTATTACCTTATATTATGCTTCCAAACGAGCTTTTGATTGATAAATTACTTTTCGTTGTATTTGCTTTTTTGAATAAAATTCTTGTTCTTGCTTTTTTCTTTCATGTTGCCAGTGGTTCATTTCCGACTGAGACATTTTTGAAGGATTATCAATAACTAGTTAGTGTTTCTTTAACTGAAATTTATTCCCTGACATCTCTTTAAAGATGGCCACACTTAGTTCTGCAGTTGCTTCACAAAACCAATTTCATGTCTTGCTTATTTTGTTATGAGTTTGGAACAACGAAAGAGTTTGGTATAACAAAACTTTTCTGCTCTCTCCCTATATGCTATTTTCCCTCTTTCTTTCTATAAAAGTATATTTTTATTTGTTGGTGATCAAATTATAGTGTCTTACAAATGTAGATTTATTTTTCTTTCTTTTGTTTCACTAGTTTAACTGTTTATCTGCATTAAGTCTTGTAATCTGTTCATATCAGGAAAGTGAAAGTGAAGGCGAAGGCATTGATGAAGCAGATGATGATAATGAGGAAGAACATGAGCAAGAACCTGATGTGCCAGAGGAGAAGGAGCCAATTGTTAAGAAGCCTGCTGAAATAGTGGCACCCAAAGAGTCGGAAAGGCAGCTTTCAAAGAAGGAACTTAAGAAAAAGGAACTTGCTGAGCTTGAAGCTATGCTTGCTGAATTTGGATTAAACAAAGCTGAGAGCAATGATGATTCACAAGGTAATTTGTTTATGTATATACAACTAGAACTTTGCCTCTTTCACCAAAAGGGAAAACTGGAGAGGCCATTGTTTAGCAATTATTTTTCCATGAGAAATTCGTACAATTTCGTGAACTGCCTGTATTTCTCTTTGTACTGTTATCATTCCCTTCATGCCTTGCTACCGCAGGAAAAATCCGCACAATTTATCCACTTCTGATTTGTATTCATTGTACTGCTGTCTTTCCTGCATCTATATTTGTTAAGAGTGAAATTACTATCATGTGTAGGAAGAACTGAGAGACATCTCTAGTGCTTTGACTCATAATTCCTGAAAAGTGGATCCTGCTCTAATAGCTTCGGTTGAATTAAATACACGGATTAAATGCGTGCATTGTTATGAAAAGAGGAAAAAAATTAAATACGTGCATTAAGATATGAGAACAGAAAGGGATGACATAAAAGTAAAGGCTATCCTTATTCTCGCAAATGGATTTGCAAGAAGCAAGTATGGTATGTGTTGTTTGACTTGTGTCCAATTAGGAGCTCATTTACAAAGCTCTGACTGTTCCAAAAAGATAGCAAAGGATTGACCTATATTTAAGGCTACTTGTATTTTCCTTTTCGCCTTCAAATATGCTGAGTTTTCTTTCAATGCATACAGCCAACCCTGTTCCAACTTTCTCCAACGTGGTTTGTGGCATTGCCCAGCAAATACCCCCTAGCCCTACATTAATCCTCCACCCCCCCCCCCTTTTTTTATTTAAAATAATACAAGGGTTTGTTTTGGCCATGGTGAGCTTTATCTATTAAGTCATCTGGCGTTTGTTCTTTCCCTTCTCTCGTTCTTGCTTCCAACTCCCTGAATCAAAGCATGTTTATCTTCTGGTGAGCCTTGAAAGTTGTTGTGTACATATTTGATAATTGGAACATGTGATCATTTGTGATGCTTTTTCTAATATGCGGAACTCTAATATTGTGGCAAATTTTCTATCTTAATAAAAATATATTATGGATTGGAATGTGTATCTGTGTTAGCTTTCACTATTTCTCTATGCAGTTTGCATTATGCATTGACTATTCCAATGTGACTTGGTGCTGCATTCCACATGCAGGTGCTGCACAGGATAAGAAGGTGGAAAAACCCAATGGAGAGATGGCTAAGAAGGATGATAATGCTCCAGGGGAGAGCAAGAGTGCAAAGAAGAAGAAGAAGAAGGACAAATCATCAAAGGAGTCCAAGGAGCAACATGATCAAGCCAATGGTGTTGAGGCTGGAAATGGGACCAATGAGACCGACAAGGGAGAAGATGCATCTACTTCTCTTGTGAAGGACAAGATAAAGAAAGTGGCATCTCTCAAGAAGAAAAAATCAAGCAAGGAGGTAGATGCCGCCGCCAAAGCTGCGGCTAGTGAGGCTGCAGCAAGGAATGCAAGGCTAGCTGCTGCAAAGAAAAAGGAGAAGAGCCATTACAACCAGCAGCCCCTGCGGTGAAATGTTTCTCGAATTGGAAGTGAGCATGTATGTTCTTGTTCATTTGTTAAATGCGCAATAAACATCAGAATCTGGTTCAACGGAGATCGATTATTTGCATACTACTTTTTGTTTTTCCAAAAAAGAAGTCATTACTCTCAAAAAATAGGTTTATTGAATGGTTTTGGTCCTCTTTTATATTCTGCTACCGGATGGACAGTTTTTGTGTTGTTGCTACAATAGAAATGAACCAAACTCAATTGTCTCCTGATAATTTTGCCAATGAGTTTATATTCTACTGGAGCTTTGACGCAAGACGATGGCATTTCTGCAGGCCCATTTCAGTGTCCGTGTTTCAAAACGAATTTAAATGAATGTCTATTCAAACTTCAAAAAAGCTACTACCTGCAAATAAATGGTATGACACCAACACATGCTTCGTAACACAATGCCCGTGGTTGCATTTGTATTAGCCAACAGAGATACTTGAGTCAAAAAGAATTCAATACTGCTATTTATAATCATGAATAAGTACGCTTTCATCCACCTCGCCAACAAAAATTCTATAAAACTTCTCATGGTCTTTGCCTTGATATTTTCATGGCCATAGCCCATAGTTTCTGATATTTTATTGAATCTTCAGCAGATCCTCATGGAGTGCTAAACTCATGGTTCCTAAACGTACTTTTACCGATCGAAGGTATCACGACCCAAAATTCCAACAATATCGTGATAGAACCTAACCCAGCCAAATAGCATATAACACAACTCGAAAGGAAAATCATCAAATAAATAATAAAATAAGAATGCAAAAATCATTACAACTATCCCAAGTACTGGTTGTGTGAGTCATGAGCCACTAATACTTATATTCACAATGTTGGTACAAAGAAAATACAATATTTGTTTAGATATGCATAAATAGAAGTACAAGTCCTAAACTACCATGAACTAAATGGTAGCTTGCAACTGGAACACTAGTACATCTTAAAAGCTTGACTCCGTCTTCCACAACTGCTCAGTTCCAAAATCTGCATGCAAGCTGTAGAAGTGTAATATGACTACAACCGACCCTATTTTCTCAGTAAATATCAATACTAACCTCAACGAGTAGTGACGAGGTTTAGTCAAAAAATACTCACTCTATATGACATGTATAGCTCAATAGCATATATAATAACAGAGGAATATCCATGAAACAAACAAAGAAACAACAAGTATCAATAATAACGTGCACAAATTGAGGAGAAGGCAATAGGCATGCTTTCAAATAACCACATCAAGCATGTACAAATGCGCCACATCCACATATTAATACAATTTGCATCAAGTAGCTTTTATTCAAGTACTTCTACATGATCACAAAAGGGACTATGCATGATAGAGATTCATTTTCTCACAAATTTTCAAATAGCATATACTAATGCTCTATCATGAGTCGAAGTGTCAATGCATGATAAAGTCTCAATATGTACATCAAACCTGACACTCTCTAAGTGCCCAACAATCAGCTAACAATTCCTATGCATACGGAAGATGCGTGAGTGTAACTCGGGTTTTGACCAATGTGGGTTCAGGTTGACCTTTGTTGACTTTTTGAGAATTAAATAAAGATTAAAGCATTATTGTTTAGAAGTGATTCCTATGGCTTTTATTTTTGACATTATTGAGTTGTTTTTGGCTGATTTGAGCCGGTTGGAGGAGATTTCTAAAGGAAAGGCATTCTTGGAATATTGATATTGCTCGTTTGAGGTAAGTATCTTGCGTAATCTTGTTGTGAGGGAATAAACCTTAGGATGTGACCTTATTTGGCTAATTGAATGTGTGAAAAGCGACGTATATGCGAGGTGACGGGTGTATATGCGGGCGTTATGTATGATTTTTGATTAGATTAGACTTTAGGTCTCTAATATGCCTTGTTTGGACTGTGTGCTTCCTATGATTCATATTTTAATTGTCTGTATGACTAAGAGAAATTCTTGAATAATGTACGAAACCATGAGTAGGCCTTGATTCCCTGTTGATCATGATGCTTGTTATTGTTTGGCGTACCCGCCTAATCTAATTCGTAGTTGTACACTTCGCACATGCATACATTTTAACATCCTATTTCCTTAGTTTATGAGTATATGATTTGATATTCGTTGTTCGTATACGTATTTTCTTATGTATGTTTTCTATAATATGGACTGGTTTGACAGCACGTGAGTTGTCCGTACGGTCATTATGATTTGGCACATGAGTTGTCCGTGCAGTTTCTTTGATGTGGCACGTTAGTATTTCGTGCGACTGTTATGATCATGACACATGAGTTGTCTGTGCAGTAATTGTAATTATGGCACGTGAGTTGTCCGTGTAGCGTGTGAATAAGGATCCACCCCCTAGGGTCTCCCTCTCATGTTTCTCTCTTGATGGCATACACACAGATTATAGAAACTGATCAGTGTTTGGGTTATCGAATATCTTCTCTTTATGTTAACTACTTGGATGTATACATGATTTTATTGCATATATTCTCTATACGGTAGTTTCAGTATGTATACATAGCTTTTTGTGCATATCTTCTCTATATGCTAAACCGTTAGTTGTTTAAAATGATTGTGCATATCTTCTCTATGTGCACCCTTGGCCTTACCTGTACCTTATTGTAACATCCCGAAAATTTTTAAAGCATTTCAGTGTAAAGCCCCGTAAATTTCGCAAGTGAATTCAAGGTTTCGTGGTGCCAGAATAGGCTTACGTGTTTGAGGATGGTATAAGATCTTCGCGGCAAACTTGCAAGCCGCGGTTCGGACTTTTTGGGTTGAACAATGCACCGAAAAGTAAAGAAAAATTTTTGGCGGAAAAGTGCATTTATGCGGTCCATTATGCGACCGCATAATCACTCTACGGGCCGCATAATGGCCGCAAAAGTGAGCAGGGGATGGGCCGGTCTGGGGGCAATTATGCAGTCGACTATGCGACCGCATAACTGTTATGCGGTGCATTATGCGGTCGCATAACAGTTATGCGGACCGCATAGTGACCGCATACACGGACATATTTTTGATCATTTTGGTCTGTAATTATGCGACCGATACTGTTCCGGAGCTCCATTTTTGGGTTCTTACAACCCGACCCTACTTCGTTAAATACACGCAAAGGGTTATTTTTGAGCAAAAATTCTGATGTTTTAGAGAGAGAGGAAGCCCTAGGCTAATTATTCATCAAGTCTTGCTCAAATCTTGGAATATTAACAAGGAAAACCCACAAGTTCTTCATCTAAGAGGTAAGGTTCCATACCCTAGTTTTCAATTTCGAATTTGGGTAGAAGATGGTTGATTTAGAGTATGATTCATGGGTATGAGATTATTATTTATACATGCATGTACCAATATTAATTGTGGGAAGATTGTTGAGCTGAAATAAGTAAGGATTGGGTTGTGGAGTGAATGAAATCTTGTAGAAGAACCTTGTGGTTAAATTTGCACACCTAGTGTCTGATAAAATGCTCAAATGAGCTGAGATCATGAATATCTTCCTAATTATGGTTTAATTTTGTTATGTCTCAAAATAGATTGGGATTGATAAGAATTCCGAATCATTCTAGAGTTAAGGAAGCTCGATTGAGGTATGTTGGCTAAACTTTCTCTCTTGGAATTGAATTCCATAATGTTTCTGTAAGTTTCAAAGTATGGGTTGCGTATTAAAAGGGTTATGGCTTTGAGTCGTGTTTCAATAAAAGATAGTATGCCAAATTGTGTGAGAAAATCTCAATATTCTTAAGATTCTTAATTGCTCATATGTATACCTAAAGTCTTGATTTGGAAATGTCTTATTGTTGATAATCTATAAAGATGGTTGGAAGTGAAATAAGTTAATTGGGGATATAGAGTGTAGCCAACGTACCAAGAATCTAAGTTATGATTGTGTCTAGTAGTGCAAATAATTTGAAAAGATGCGATAAAAAATATGAAATGAGCCTCGACTCAATTGTTTAAAAATGACTTCGAAGATAGAATTACCTAAAAGGTTTTGTACTCAATTCATGCCCAATGGTGGTTGCTTTAACTAATGCTTTGCTTTATAAATATATCTAGTGTGATTCGATTCTATATACTCATGTGTTGAACTGATACATTGTCATTGCTAGGGAAGAGCATTGTAAGAATAAATGGTGTATTGATTGTTTATGATTTTCATGTGTGTTTCTATTGTTGGATGGTATGCCTCATTCTTTGGGAAGAAACTATTTGTGTTTGAAGTTTCCATTTCAAATGGATTGGAAGTATATGATTTCTGAAATTTTCTATATGTTGATATTTGATGGTGATCTTTGAAATTGAAAGAGGTGAAAGTGTAGAATATAAAATATGACCATCGTGCCAGGAATAAAGAATCTTGTGAATGGCCTAATGAGCCAAGGAAATATGGTCGTTGTGAATGAGTGGAAATACTAATGAGAATTTATACAATGTGAAAGATGTTGAGGTGAGTACAATTATATTTATGATATTTCTGTTTGCAAATCAAATCAAAAATATTTTTGTGAGTATCATTAGCAATACCGAGGAAGGGTGGGTCATAAAGCCTACACCTGAAACTACACGTGCCGGTGTAGGGGTGGATTGTGATTATTCCCCTTATTTGGGATGAAATTGGAACCTTTGGGAAATTGTGATATTATTCCCCTTAATTGGGATGAAACTGGAACCTTTGTGGATTGGAAAAGTCAACCCGCATGACATATGTGGGAAGGCGGCCTAGCTGATCGGGTGAAGATCAGACGCCATATTGCGCATATGGCGATACTACTCTTGGTAACAACTTTCTTTTGCATCACATGTCAAACCACATTGTTCGTGGGGAGATGGCCTAGCCGATCGGGCGTGATCGGACTCCGTGCTAACAAAGACGGTGGTATATCGGTGCTAATGATCTCCCAACCAAAATTGTATATAAAGTTCGTATTTTGAAAATTATTATGTTTTAACTGAATATTTGGATATTGTTGATTATGACTTGTTGTTTCTATGTGTTGCCTTTTCTTATGTGGGCATTCTATTTTGAAAGAGGACTTTTAGCTATGCATACTAGTGCTATTCGACAGTACTAATATCCCTTTTGCCGGGGGTGCTATATCTTTAATGGATGCAGGTGGTTCAACAGCAGGCGGCATTGATCAGTGATAGCAGTGCACTCTTTTCAGCTGATTTGGTGAGCCCCACTTCATTTCGGGGTCATGTATCTTTTGTTTCTCATGTACTGTGTTTTGAGGTATATCCGGGGCCATGTTGCTGGCATTTTTATATTACTCTTCTATTGTATTTAGAGGCTCCGTAGACAGGTTGTGGGTTGTGGTTGAAGTTGGGAATTGAACTAAAAATGTTGGTATTTGGAAATCATGTTTTTCATTAATTCTATAAACTCGTAATATTTTGAAAATTATGAATGAAGTTGCTAATGAGAATGAAAAAGGAAGTTGTTAATAAAATATTTTTAGTGAATGATTAATGAAGTACATCTCCTCTTTATTCATGGATGAGTTTGGGTAGAAGGAAATCTAATAGGCTTGCTCGGCCGGGTTCTCTCAGTTGAGCGCTGGCCGCGTTGGGGCGTGATACTTATGCTTAAGTTTCGGTACTGTTACTGTGTATACATATATTTATGAGCTGTACAGGTTTGATTAGTGGGTATCATTTTCCACTCTTCCCACCACCTCACCGAGGTTAATCATGATACTTAACGAGTACATGGGGTCGGTTGTACTCATCCTATACTCTGCACTCAATTGTGCAGATCCATGAGTTGGACCCAGCTAAGCATTGGGATTCGTAGCTATTGCTTTTTAGACCCGAGGTAGAGCCACATCCTGATCGCAGTCCCTATCGTCTTCTTCTGTTCTTTCATTACTGTTATTTCTTCAGACAGTGTATTGTATTAGCAAACTTGTATTCTGATGTTAGAGCTCATGACTTAGTGTTACCAGTTTCTGCGGATTTGTTGTATTGGTTTGGTATTTGTCTATGCTTATTAGACTTTTAGACTTAATTATTTTGAAATTGTTATTATTCTTCCGCTATTGTTTTATGATTGACTTGCCTAGCAAGTACTTTAGGCTCCATTATGACCGGTGGTGATTTTGGACCGTGACAACTTGGTATCAGAGGCCTAGGTTGCTTAGGTCTCACGAGTCATGAGCAAGTCTAGTAGAGTCTGGCGGATCGGTACAGAGACGTCTGTACTTATCTTTGATAGGCAACGAGAATATTAGGAGAGCTTCTCTTTCTTTCATTCTCTATAGCACGCATTTGTTTATTCTAAAGTCTGAATCTTTGCTCTTCTATTGTCTCATGGATGGCAAGGACATGTTCTTCTGGAGCAGCTGAGCAGTCACTCGTATCTCAAGCTAGAGTCGCGAGAGGTCGAGACCAAGGCAGAGGCAGGGGTGGAGCACGCGCCACAGTTAGAGGCCCTGCTAGAGTAGCCATTGTGGATCTACCAATAACTTCTGTTGAGGAGCAGGTTCCTGATCAAGTGGATCCAATGAGATCATCTTAGGCACCTAAGGGACTTACTTCTATACATGACATCAGGAGATTTTGGCTCATATCTTGAGCATGTATTAAAGTTAGAATCAAACGAGTATGATCTCGGTTACACAAACTACCTCATACGCTGGGGAAGGAGCCCAAACTCCCACTGCACACACACTAGAGTAGTTGGCCGAAGTAAGCAAACGCCGAGGGTTTTGCTGGTGCAACCAGTCACTACAGTTCAACCCCAGATCAGGCCAACCTTGACTGGTGAGGAGCATAATAGGATTGAGATATTTCAGAGGCTTCATCCTCCCTAGTTTAGTTGATCCCCTACTAAGGACACACATGCTTTCCTTGATCAGTGTCATCCGATTCTATGCACTTTGGGTCTAGTGGACTCGAAAGAGGTTGACTTTACTACCTTCCAGTTGCCAGGGCCAACATAAAGATGGTGGCAAACTTATGAGTTGAGAAGATCAGCTGGTGCAACACCACTAACAAGGTCTCAGTTCTCAGATTTCTACTTGGAGAAGTTTATTCCACATACTTGCAGGGATCAGCTGTGTAGGGAGTTTAAGTATCTATTCCAGGAGGGCATGGCTGTGACTCAATATAAGATGAGGTGCACAGAGTTGGCATGTTATGTTGTGTTCTTGGTCCCGACTGAGAGGGATAGGGTCAGGAGGTTCATTGAGGGCCTCAACTTTGGTATCCGATATGTTATTATCATGACCCAAAATCCCACCTCCAGGCTGTGATGGAGCCTAGCCGAGCTTGCTAATCAAGCCAACTCACAATCAACAAATACAATCCACTTTCATTAATTAACAGAGATATATAACAGTGAAAGATTAAAATAGGTTCAAAACAGTAACGATATCCGATATAATCAAAACACGGCCTAAACATGGGCAACACTGTACAACCCCCAAGATTAGGTGGCACAAGTACACGAGCAAACTACAGAAATAAGAACAAGTCTGTATACATAGCAAGCTGTCTGAAATACAAGTAGACATGGAATAAGTAAGAAATAGGGACTCGAGAACTGAGAAGTAGATCCACGAAGTGCATCTCACCCTAAGTCTCCGTATAGTCTCCTAGCTCAATTAGGAAGCTCTACTAGGACCCACCAGAGGATCTGCACAAAAAGATGTGCAAAAGCATAGTATGAGTTCACCACAACTGGTACCCAATAAGTATCAAGTCTAACCTCGAAGAAGTAGTGGCGAGGCTAGATGCTTTCGAATACTTACAACATAAGTATAATAACAAAATTAAGAACTAAAATAGCAAATAACATCATATATAACAAGAATCACAGACATCAATAGATGAAGTATGAGGCATTCTCTTCTAGTACAAAAATAATCATAGCGTTGCTCAAATACGGTATTAAAAGATAGCATGCCCAAATAACAGAGACGGGACTCCCAACTAACATATAAGGATGTCAAGTAACAATTAACAATTAAATGAGTACTACTAAATGAGTCAATAATATGAATGCATGCTCAATCGGTACAAGATCCATGTTCCCCGATACACAATCCTTGTATCAACAAAACCCAATACAAAATTCATGTATCGACCCGGTACAAAATCCATGTATCGATCACGCTCACAAGGCCCAAAGTAACGTGGGTTATCACCTGACTCCAGAGAGACGGATTTGAATCCAAGCAGAAAGAGGAGCATAATAGCATCATTCTTAAATCAATATCCGATCTTCATGTCCAATGTGCCCTAACTGTATCTCATCCCCACGCTTACCCTTCGTGCAAAAATCCTCAGTGCAAACCACATATACATTATTCAAAATGTATGTATATGCTTAAGAATTATAGATAAAAGGTGCACAAGGACTTAGTAAATATCATACGTATATGTGCTCATGAAATTTCCATGTGACTATGGATAATTATGCAATTCAACATATCAACAATAAGTTCCCATGCCTTCACAATTAATCATAAGCCTAGGAATGATTTCTAAAATGAATAAGAGGGCAAACGTAGTCACGTGAGTCAATTAAATCATTAATCAAATGAACACAAGGCCAAAACAAGGCATACAGTAAACCAATTCTACCACAGCCATGATATAAACTTAGTAAATGCATATAAGCGCGCCACCATGTATATACACTGCCCTAATACCTTAACACATAACAAATAAGTAAAATCCTAGGGGTTTTAGTCTTAAAAAGGTTAGCCATGAGACTTACCTCCACCCGGTAGTCTAAAATTTATCAAATATGCCAAATCCTCAAAAATCCAACTCCAAATGGCTTGACTCTAGTCAAATACAACCCAATAACGCCAAAAAAATCCATATAAATCAAATCCAATCAATAAAGATTGAATCTTTAATCAAATAGATAAAGATTGAATCTTTAATCAAATAGACAAAGTCAACCAGAAAGTTAACCTGAGCCCGCCTCCCGGAACTCGACAAAACTCACAAATCCCGAACACTCATTCCAATACGAATGCAAATATACAAGTTTCATTCAAAACCGACTCCAAGTCGGGGTTCAAATCTCAATTATTCACTTTCCAAAAGTTTTGCCTAAAATTTCCAAATTTCAGTTTAAAATCCAAACTTTTAGGTGTAGAAATCCATAGAAAATCATGATATAAAGTTAGATCCAAGTGTAAATTGCTTACCTTCAATGATGTAGTGATATAGCTCTTCAAAATCTCCAACTCTCGAAGTCTAGGCTCAAAATATGATAATGTGGGTAAAAGTTCCGATATTATATCCCTTAAGGTCGTCTGCCCGCGCATACCCTTCGCGAATGCAGCCAAAGTGTCACGCCCCGAACCTAGGAGCGAGACCAGCACCCGGTGCCTCGCCTAACCTGGCGTACCAAATTGCGACTAAGGGACTCTGAACATATAATGTCATGCTTTGGCCATGGGGCCACCTTGCAAGACAATTTGCGAAGCAAAATATAAAATTGAATGGAAACTAGCGCTAACTAAACATCAATATAAAGCTAGGACGACAAGGCCGTCATAGCTACTACAGCTGACAAACCATCAAATATACATACCAGGCCTACAAACCCAACATACTGCACTAACCAACATGATATGTCTACAAGCCTCTACTGATAGATATATTGTGATCGGAACAGGGCCCCGACCTACCCATAACATATATACAGATATACATAAGATGTACACAAAACTCTAGACCTGGCAACTCCGAAAGATGTGGAGCTTACCGATCAGGCTGAACTCGGGAAACACTTACTGAGGAGGTTTACCTGTCTGTCTGTCTGAACCTGCACGCATGAAATGCAGTGCCCCCAGAAAAGGGACGTCAGTACGAAATAATATATCGAGTATGTAAGGCAATAAAATAACTGAAATCTAAAACTAAACTGATAATATGATAACTGAAATTAACTAGGAGTCAAAGATGGTCTGGAGATATACTTACCTGCTGATAGTGACTAAACTCCTTCAATATAGTAAGTAAAATAAATGTCTGGCCCTATAAGGCTCGGTACGTGTAACTGCTCGGCCGTAGTAGGCTCGCTCATAGGTGCTCGGCCATACTGGGCTCTGTACCTCGGCCATTCTGGGCTCGCTCATAGGCGCTCGGCCACAGTAGGCTCGGTATATATAACTTACCATCTGATCAGAGGTTGCCCAATAGGGGCCTGCCTACCGATTATAGCTCGATGGTGGTGAAAATAGTGTAATACTGTATATATATATATATATATATATATATATAGACTCTCTGCTCTCTTTACTAAATAAAGGCAAAACTAAACTGAATATGAAGTCTCGATAAGGAATAATATTGTAACTTATGAGACTAGAATAATGTGAATAAATTCATGAATACGAACTTCTCTTTATGTCTCATTATTAACACATGCAGCTACGAGATCATGCAAAAATGAAGGAAGGGCTTAGCCTTAACATACCTTATCACAATCTTTCCAATCACCAAGTTGAACTCACCTTTTCGCACCTTAATCTACAAGAATGATAATAATACTATCGTTAAGTTACGAAAGGTACAACTATCGCACAACGAACGACAAACTTATTTTGTATTAAAACGGGCAGCATCTCCCCTATAATCCTTACTTCCTCCAAATTCAAGATAACACCAACAATACAAGAACAGAACAATAACAACATATATACACCATTTTCAGCCCTATATACACCATCAAATACTACAAAACAGCCCAACACACCCCAATCTCTTCATACACAAAACGACCACCGTAGTAGTGTCAAACGACCCGAAAATGTTATGACGAACGACCAGCCAACCACCCTACATTTATATGGTGTTTCTACACCCCCTTCCTCCTCCAAAACTCCACAAAACAGTAGTAAAACACGCAGCCCAACAGCAACACAAAACAGTCCACAAAACAGTCCGCTACAAGTGAATAACTCGAACTCACGGCTTCCGATCACCGTCCCGTGAGTTCTTACAAGTATAGAACGACTTACCATGAATTTACAGCAGAAAAAATGGATGAAAGAGATCAGTAAACTCACCTTATTTGTTGGATAACTCAGCTCCTATCTTGGTTCTTCAAACTCTAGGTTTTACCTCCAATTAGAACTTGAAAGGGAGAGAAAATCAATTAGGGTTTGTGGGAAATATTTGGGAGGATTCTTTGCAGAGCTTATGTCTGGTTATTATGCTCTATTTTAAGTCTAATATATGAAGAAAATAGGCCTTTAAAAGGCCTCTTTGGACGACCCGAAATGGCCCATTTTTGGGCTTTCATTTAAGCAAGTAGGTGACACACCTACTTGTCACCTAGCAGCTTGTGCAGTATCGCAAAAATGCCCATATCTCTCTACTCCGATGTGGTATTGACAAAGAGTTTAATGTGTTGGAAAATAGACTCATATATCTTTAATTTGATGGGTGGAACACCCCATAACTCTAAGTATATTGGGAGAAAAGTGCAGTTACATTTGACCCAAAGTTTCAGTAAAACTTATGAATGTAACTTGTGATGACTTTCATCAACTTTTGTTCCACAACTCGCTTGACTTCAAAACATAACACACGGATGTCATACGACTAATATAAATCATAACATAATCTCCTTATCATGTTAATCACCCTAGTCTCACCCCAAAGGTACATGTTATAACATTTCCAACTTGTCGACTTTCGACGAAACATTGTTTTATTTAATTGCTTTAGCTTCTGAACTGTCCAACCCTCTTTGTACTTGTTGTTCATGATCTTCAATATTTGTAACCTCAGAGGTAACATGATTAACTTACTTTATATACTTTTAAATATTATCTCATTTTTGGTCCTACATTAGTTTGCTTACGACGCATTTTTACGTACGAAAATATAGGGTGTAATATCACTCCCCCCTTGGGAACATTCGTCCTCGAATGTTTACTCTTAGAGACTTTGGAAAATTTTGCCAGAGTATCCTTCGTACACTAGGTTAAAACCAACCTGCACGCAGCCAGAAAACATACTATGCATGCCACACATGGCCAATCTTTATAAATAGCAGCAATTTCCCTCACCGACCGTAAATCATAAATATTGAAAGTGAAAAATAAAAGCTTACCTGATGACCTGCTAGCCTACATAGAGCTATGTTATAGAATCCCATCTCGAACCATATCTTCAGTTTGAAACAGGTGGGGTATTTAGACTTCATTTCTCCCTCCGATTCCCACGTCATCTCTTCTATATTCTTGCTCCTCCATAAAACCTTTACGGAAGCTACCTCCTTATTTCGTAGATTGCGGATTTGTCGGTCTAGGATGGCAACTGGAATTTCCTCGTATGACAAGTCCTCTGTAATCTGTACATCATCCGTGGGCACCACTCGGGTAGGATCGCCAATGCACTTCCGTAGCATAGATACGTGAAAAACCGGATGGACAGACTCCAATTCTGAGGGCAACTCTAACTCATAAGCTACTTGGCCCACTCTCCGAATGATCCTATAAGGCCCAATATACCGTGGGCTAAGCTTGCCTTTCTTGCCAAACCTCATCACGCCCTTCATAGGTGATACCTTTAAGAATACCCAGTCATTAATCCTGAACTCTAAGTCTCGTCGCCGCACGTCAGAATATGACTTCTGACGACTCTGAGCTGTCAACAGTCGCTCCCGGATAAGCTTTACTTTCTCTATGGCCTGCTGAACCAGGTCTGGCCCATGTAACCCAGATTCTCCAACATCAAACCACCCTATAGGAGATCTGCACTTACGCCCATACAAAGCCTCGTACGGAGCCATCTGGATACTGGAGTGGTAACTGTTATTATATGCAAACTCGATAAGAGGTAGATGTTCATCCCAACTTCTTTTAAAATCCAACACACATACTCGTAACATATCCTCGAGCGTCTGAATTGTGCGCTCGACTTGTCCATCAGTCTGTGGATGAAAAGCTGTGCTGAGATTCACCTGAGTCCCTAGACCTCTCTGAAATGACCTCCAAAAATGTGCTGTAAACTGAGCCCCACGGTCAGATATAATAGAAACTGGTACTCCGTGTAGCCGCACTATCTCCTTAATATATAACTTTGCATAATCTTCTGCTATATATGTAGATCTGACCGGTAGGAAGTGAGCTGATTTCGTGAGCCTATCGACTATCACCCATATGGAATCGAACTTACGATTAGAACGAGGTAAACCCGTGATAAAGTCCATGTTTATCGCCTCCCATTTCCATGTCGGGATCTCTATAGTCTGCATTAGCCCTCCGGGCTTCTGGTGCTCTACCTTCACTTGCTGGCAACTAGTACATTGGGCGACAAACTTGGCAATGTTCTTCTTCATATCATTCCACCAGTTAATGTCATGATACATCTTTGTCGATCCAGGATGGATGGAATACCATGAATAATGTGCCTCTGACCTAATCTTGTCTCGTAGCCCTGCTACATCTGGAACACACAAACGACCTCTGTATCTGAGAACCCCATCTCCCTTGAGCTCTAACAATGGCTTCTTCTGCTGTGGAACTCGCTCTCTCAACTCGACCAACTCTGGGTCCTCGTACTGCCTTTCCTTGACTTCAGCGATGAGGGATGATTTTGCAGTGTTTTGGAGTACAACTCCACCATCCTCAGAATCTACTAACCGAACCCCCAACGAAGCCAATTGATGAATCTCTCTAGCTAATTGTCTTTTCTCGGGCTCTACATGTGCTAAGCTACCCATAGATCGGCGACTTAAGGCATCTGCTACAACATTAGCTTTCCCTGGATGGTAGAGAATGTTAACATCGTAATCTTTCAATAACTCAAGCCATCGCCTCTGTCGCAAATTCAACTCTTTCTGCTTGAAGATATATTGTAGGCTTTTATGATCAGTAAATACATCAACATGAACACCATATAAATAATGCCGCCATATCTTAAGTGCATGGACAACCGCAGCTAACTCGAGGTCGTGGGTCGGATAATTCCTCTCGTGCTTCCTCAACTGCCTTGAAGCATACGCAATTACCTTCCCATGTTGCATCAGGACACATCCTAACCCGACACCTGATGCATCACAATACACGGCATAACCCTCTAGACCCTCTGGAAGTGTTAGAACTGGAGCTGAGGTCAACCTGTTCTTAAGCTCTTGGAAACTCCGCTCACAAGCCTCTGTCCATTGAAACTTAGTTTCTTTCTGTGTCAACTTCGTCAATGGTGCCGAAAGGGAAGAAAAACCCTCTACGAACCTCCGATAGTATCCTGCTAAGCCTAGAAAGCTACGAACCTCTGTCGGAGTGGTAGGTCTAGGCCAAGATTTCACGGCCTCAATCTTCTGAGTGTCCACCTTTATACCTTCATCTGATACAATATGCCCCAAGAATGCTACAGACTTCAACCAGAACTCACATTTAGAAAACTTAGCATACAACTTACGATCACAGAGGGTTTGGAGTACCGCTCGCAGGTGGTCCGCATGCTCATCCTCTGAACGGGAATAAACCAGAATATCATCAATAAATACTATCACGAACAGATCTAAAAATGGCCGAAATAGGCTATTCATCAAGTCCATAAATATGGCGGGTGCATTAGTCAACCCGAAGGACATGACAAGGAACTCAAAGTGGCCATATCGGGTCCTGAAGGCTGTCTTCGGAATATCTTTTTCCCGAACTCTGACCTGGTGGTACCCCGACCTCAAATATATCTTTGAAAAGCATCTACCCCCCTGCAACTGATCAAACAAGTCATCGATCCTTGGAAGTGGATACTTATTCTTAATAGTTACCTTGTTCAGCTGCCTATAATCGATACACATCCTCAGCGAGCCGTCATTCTTCCGCACAAATAGTACCGATGCACCCCAAGGAGAGGTACTGGGCCTGATGTAACCTTTCTCCAGCAAATCTTTTAACTGCTCCTTCAACTCCTTCAATTCGGCAGGTGCCATTCTATATGGAGGGACGAATATTGGTTGAGTTCCTGGAAGCAAATCGATGCTAAAATCAATCTCTCGCTCTGGAGGAATACCTGGAAGCTAATCTGGAAACACATCTGCATACTCTTTGACTACGGGAATAGACTGAAGTGTAGGTATCTCAGCATCTGTATCTCTAACTTGCACAATATGATAAATGCACCATTTTTCAATCATTTTCCTCGCCTTCGGATAGGAAATAAACCTACCGCTGGGTGTTGCTGTATTACCTACCCATTCAAGGACAGGCTCACCCAAAAAATGAAATCTGACGGCCTTTGCTCGGCAATCAACTGTGGCATAGCAAGCTGCCAACCTGTCCATGCCCATGATAGCATCAAAATCCATCATCTCTAGCTCAACTAGGTCAGCTGAGGTCTGACGACTACAAATTGTCACCGTACAACCTCGGTAAACCCGTCTAGCAATAATCGATTCTCCGACCGGTGTAGATACCGCAAAAGGATCACTTAGTATTTCAGGCACTATACCAAACTTCCTCGCGACAAATGGGGTAATATACGATAAAGTAGATCCTGGGTC
Source organism: Nicotiana tomentosiformis (assembly GCF_000390325.3). Classification (NCBI taxonomy): domain Eukaryota; kingdom Viridiplantae; phylum Streptophyta; class Magnoliopsida; order Solanales; family Solanaceae; genus Nicotiana; species Nicotiana tomentosiformis. The sequence goes on along the minus strand of NC_090816.1, from coordinate 63,330,418 downwards.
TATCAAAGCATAAGCATCGTGAGAGAAAATGGTTAATATACCTGTCACAATGTTTGGTGAAGACTCCTGGTCCTGTCGACCCGCTAAAGCATAGATACAGTTCTAATTACCACCTGAACTAGAACCTCTACCTCTGCCTCGACCTCTACCAGCCGAAGACTGAGACTCGTGCCCTGAAGGATGCACGGACATAGATGATCCTATTGCTGAACTCGCTGGTTGTGCCATTCCCCCAGAATCTCTATTTGGGCAATCTCGCATTATATGCCCCGGACGCCTATATGTATAACAAGCATCAGAACCTGCTCGGCATTGGCCCAAGTGTCCTCTACCACAGATGTCAAACCGTGGAGGAAATGACCATGTCTGCACAGAACCTCGCTGTCACTGTAAACCCGATGCCCGTGAGCTCTCACCTGGTCCTGACTGACTATAGCGGTCATACCTGTAACCCTGTAACTGAGGTGGCGGAGGCCTAGGTGGCCGTTCGAAGTACTGGGTCCTATAACTACCCTGAGATTGCTCCTGAGACCTGGGAAATCTCATCCTCCTACGTTGTCCTTTCTCAGCCCTCTCTGTACCCTGCTGCCGACGCCTACCCCTTTCTATATTCTGGGTAAATCCCTGAATCCGGGAGATATCCATACTATCCTGCAATGCAGCGGTGGCATATGCCTCGGTTAACTCTGGGGCTAACCCTGCTATAAACCCGTGAATCCTGTCCCGCATAGTAGCAACTATGGATGGTGCATATCTGTCCAATGAGTCAAAACGGAGACTATACTCTCGAACACTCATATTACCCTGCTTGAGGGCTAGAAACTGATCGACTCGAGCCTGTCGGATCTCCCGCGGTAGGTACTGGTCAAGGAAAGCATCTGAAAAATTCTCCCAAATAGCTGGAGGTGCATCACGTCCCCTAGACCTCTCCCATCCCTCGTACCAAAGGATGGCTATATCTCCGAGTCGAAAAGCTGCTAGCTCAAGTGCCTCTTTCTCCGTGGCATGCATAACACGAAAGATCCTGTGAAGTTGATCTATGAAATCCTGCGGGTCCTCCCTCTGATCTGTCCCCGTGAACTCTGGGGGACTCAAAGCAATAAACTCTCGGACCCTTGAACTCCCAGACCCCTCAGAAGTTCCTGCACTAGCTGATGCCCTAGCCTATTACTGGGTAGCTACCAACTGTGTCAACAAATGCACCGCACTTCTCAAGTCCTGATCTGATGGAAGTTGGGGGGGACTGGATGTGCGGTTTCCCTAGGAATCTCCGCAGTTGGTGGAAGAGCCGGTAATGGCTGAGTAGGGGTCTCGCCTTGAGCCTCAGACTGGGCCCCATCTACTGCTGTATCTCTCCTCTAGCTAGCAGTAGTCTTCCTAGCCACCGTCATCTGTGCATGCAAACACCAACACATAAGTTTAATTCAAATTTCCTATAACTCAGTTCTATAGCACGATTTAGATTTCAAAGAAGGGTAACCAACTCCTAAATGCCCTGTCGTTCCCTGCTTATATAATGTGGTGCATAACACATCTATAAACAAGACCCTACTAGACACGGCTTGTAGACTCCCTAGGACAGAACTGCTCTGATACCAAGTTTGTCACGCCCCGAACCTAGGAGCGAGACCTGCACCCGGTGCCTCGCCTAACCTGGCGTACCAAATTGCGACTAAGGGACTCTAAACATATAATGTCATGCTTTGGCCATGGGGCCACCTTGTAAGACAATTTGCGAAGCAAAATATAAAACTGAATGGAAACTAGCGCTAACTAAACATTAATATAAAGCTAGGCCGACAAGGCCGTCATAGCTACTACAGCTGACAAACCATCAAATATACATACCAGGCCTACAAACCCAACATACTGCACTAACCAACAGGATATGTCTACAAGCCTCTACTGATAGATATATTGTGATCGGAACAGGGCCCCGACCTACCCATAACATATATACAGATATACATAAGATGTACACAAAACTCTAGACCTGGCAACTCCGAAAGACGTGGAGCTTACCGATCAGGCTGAACTCGGGAAACACCTACTGAGGAGGTCTACCCGTCTGTCTGTCTGAACCTGCACGCATGAAATGCAGCGCCCCCAGAAAAGGGACGTCAGTACGAAATAATGTATCGAGTATGTAAGGCAATAAAATAACTGAAATCTAAAACTGAACTGATAATATGATAACTGAAATTAACTAGGAGTCAAAGATGGTCTGGAGATATACTTACCTGCTGATAGTGACTAAACTCCTTCAATATAGTAAGTAAAATAAATGTCCGGCCCTATAAGGCTCGGTACATGTAACTGCTCGGCCGTAGTAGGCTCGCTCATAGGCGCTCGGCCATACTGGGCTCTGTACCTCGGCCATCCTGGGCTCGCTCATAGGCGCTCGGCCACAGTAGGCTCGGTATATATAACTTACCATCTGATCAGAGGTTGCCCAATAGGGGCCTGCCCACCGATTATAGCTCGATGGTGGTGAAAATAGTGTAATACTGTATATATATATATATATATATATATATATATATATATATATATATATATATATATATATAGACCCTCTGCTCTCTTGACTGAATAAAGACAAAACTAAACTGAATATGAAGTCTCGATAAAGAATAATATTGTAACTTATGAGACTAGAATAATGTGAATAAATTCATGAATACGAACTTCTCTTTATGTCTTATTATTAACACATGTAGCTACGAGATCATGCCAAAATGAAGGAAGGGCTTAGCCTTAACATACCTTATCACAATCTTTCCAATCACCAAGTTGAACTCACCTCTTCACACCTTAATCTACAAGAATGATAATAATACTATCGTTAAGTTACGAAAGGTACAACTATCGCACAACGAATGGCAAACTTATTTTGTATTAAAACGGGCAGCATCTCCCCTATAATCCTTACTTTCTCCAAATTCAAGATAACACCAAAAATACAAGAACAGAACAATAACAACATATATACACCATTTTTCAGCCCTATATACGCCATCAAATACTACAAAATAGCCCAACACACCCCAATCTCTTCATACACAAAACGACCACCGTAGTAGTGTCAAATGACCCGGAAATGTTATGACGAACGACCAGCCAACCACCCTACATTTATATGGTGTTTCTACACCCCCTTCCTCCTCCAAAACTCCACGAAACAGTAGTAAAACACGCAGCCCAACAGCAACACAAAACAGTCCACAAAACAGTCCGCTACAAGTGAATAACTCGAACTCACGGCTTCCGATCACCGTCCTGTGAGTTCTTACAAGTATAGAACGACTTACCATGAATTTACATCAGAAAAAATGGATGAAAGATATCAGTAAACTCACCTTATTTGTTGGATAACTCAGCTCCTATCTTGGTTCTTCAAACTCTAGGTTTTACCTCCAATTAGAACTTGAAAGGGAGAAAAAATCAATTAGGGTTTGTGGGAAATATTTGGGAGGATTCTTTGCAGAGCTTATGTCTGGTTATTATGCTCTATTTTAAGTCTAATATATGAATAAAATAGGCCTTTAAAAGGCCTCTTTGGACGACCCAAAATGGCCCATTTTTGGGCTTTCATTTAAGCAAGTAGGTGACACACCTACTTGTCACCTAGCAGCTTGTGCAGTATTGCAAATATACCCATATCTCTCTACTCCGATGTCATATTGACAAACGGTTTAATGAGTTAGAAAATAGACTCATAGATCTTTAATTTGATGGGTGGAACACCCCATTACTCCAAGTATATTGGGAGAAAATTGCAGTTGCATTTGACCCAAAGTTTCAGTAAAACTTATGAATGTAACTTGTGATGACTTTCATCAACTTTTGTTCCACAACTCGCTTGACTTCAAAACATAACACACGGATGTCATACGACTAATATAAATCATAACATAATCTCCTTATCATGTTAATCACCCTAGTCTCACCCCAAAGGTACATGTTATAACATTTCCAACTTGTCGACTTTCGACGAAACATTGTTTTATTTAATTGCTTTAGCTTCTGAACTGTCCAACCCTCTTTGTACTTGTTGTTCATGATCTTCAATATTTGTAACCTCAGAGGTAACATGATTAACTTACTTTATATACTTTTAAATATTATCTCATTTTTGGTCCTACATTAGTTTGCTTACGACGCATTTTTACATACAAAAATATAGGGTGTAATATCACTCCCCCCTTGGGAACATTCGTCCTCAAATGTTTACTCTTAGAGACTTTGGAAAATTTTGCCAGAGTATCCTTCGTACACTAGGTTAAAACCAACCTGCACGCAGCCAGAAAACATACTATGCATGCCACATATGGCCAATCTTTATAAATAGCAGCAATTTCCCTCATCGACCGTAAATCATAAATATTGAAAGTGAAAAATAAAAGCTTACCTGATGACCTTCTAGCCTACATAGAGCTATGTTGTAGCATCCCATCTCGAACCATATCTTCAGTTTGAAATAGGTGGGGGTATTTAGACTTCATTTCTCCCTCCGATTCCCACGTCATCTCTTCTATATTCTTGCTCCTCCATAAAACCTTCACGGAAGCTACCTCCTTATTTCGTAGCTTGCGGATTTGTCGGTCTAGGATGGCAACTAGAATTTCCTCGTATGACAAGTCCTCTGTAATCTGTACATCATCCGTGAGCACCACTCGGGAAGGATTGCCAATGTACTTCCGTAGCATAGATACGTGAAAAACCGGATGGACAGACTCCAATTCTGAGGGCAACTCTAACTCATAAGCTACTTGGCCCACTCTCCGAATGATCCTATAAGGCCCAATATACCGTGGGCTAAGCTTGCCTTTCTTGCCAAACCTCATCACGCCCTTCATAGGTGATACCTTTAAGAATACCCAGTCATTAATCTTGAACTCTAAGTCTCGTCGCCGCACGTCAGAATATGACTTTTGACGACTCTGAGCTATCAACAGTCGCTCCCGGATAAGCTTTACTTTCTCTATGGCCTGCTGAACCAGGTCTGGCCCATGTAACCCAGATTCTCCAACATCAAACCACCCTATAGGAGATCTGCACTTACGCCCATACAAAGCCTCGTACGGAGCCATCTGGATACTGGAGTGGTAACTGTTATTATATGCAAACTCGATAAGAGGTAGATGTTCATCCCAACTTCTTTTAAAATCCAACACACATACTCGTAACATATCCTCGAGCGTCTGAATTGTGCGCTCGGCTTGTCCATCAGTCTGTGGATGAAAAGCTGTGCTGAGATTCACCTGAGTCCCTAGACCTCTCTGAAATGACCTCCAAAAATGTGCTGTAAACTGAGCCCCACGGTCAGATATAATAGAAACCGGTACTCTGTGTAGCCGCACTATCTCCTTAATATATAACTTTACATAATCTTCTGTTGTATATGTAGATCTGACCGGTAGGAAGTGAGCTGATTTCGTGAGCCTATCGACTATCACCCATATGGAATCGAACTTACGATTAGAACGAGGTAAACCCGTGATAAAGTCCATGTTTATCGCCTCCCATTTCCATGTCGGGATCTCTATAGTCTGCATTAGCCCTCCGGGCTTCTGGTGCTCTACCTTCACTTGCTGGCAACTAGTACATTGGGCGACAAACTCAGCAATGTTCTTCTTCATATCATTCCACCAGTACATATCCTTAATGTCATGATACATCTTCGTCGATCCAGGATGGATGGAATACCATAAATAATGTGCCTCTGACATAATCTTGTCTCGTAGCCCTGCTACATCTGGAACACACAAACGACCCCTGTATCTGAGAACCCCATCTCCCTTGAGCTCTAACAATGGCTTCTTCTGCTGCGGAACTCGCTCTCTCAACTCGACCAACTCTGGGTCCTCGTACTGCCTTTCCTTGACTTCAGCTATGAGGGATGATTTTGCAGTGTTTTGGAGTACAACTCCACCATCCTCAGAATCTACTAACCGAACCCCCAACGAAGCCAATTGGTGAATCTCTCTAGCTAATTGTGTTTTCTCGGGCTCTACATGTGCTAAGCTACCCATAGATCGGCGACTTAAGGCATCTGCTACAACATTATCTTTCCCTGGATGGTAGAGAATGTTAACATCGTAATCTTTCAATAACTCAAGCCATCGCCTCTGTCGCAAATTCAACTCTTTCTGCTTGAAGATATATTGTAGGCTTTTATGATCAGTAAATACATCAACATGAACACCATATAAATAATGCCGCCATATCTTAAGTGCATGGACAACCGCAGCTAACTCGAGGTCGTGGGTCAGATAATTCCTCTCGTGCTTCCTCAACTGCCTTGAAGCATACGCAATTACCTTCCCATGTTGCATCAGGACACATCCTAACCTGACACCTGATGCATCACAATACACGGCATAACCCTCTAGACCCTCTGGAAGTGTTAGAACTGGAGCTGAGGTCAACTTGTTCTTAAGCTCTTGGAAACTCCGCTCACAAGCCTCTGTCCATTGAAACTTAGTTTCTTTCTGTGTCAACTTCGTCAATGGTGCCGAAAGGGAAGAAAAACCCTCTTACGAACCTCCGATAGTATCCTGCTAAGCCTAGAAAGCTACGAACCTCTGTCGGAGTGGTAGGTCTAGGCCAAGATTTCACGGCCTCAATCTTCTGAGTGTCCACCTTTATACCTTCATCTGATACAATATGCCCCAAGAATGCTACAGACTTCAACCAGAACTCATATTTAGAAAACTTAGCATACAACTTACGATCACGGAGGGTTTGGAGTACCGCTCGCAGGAGGTCCGCATGCTCATCCTCTGAACGGGAATAAACCAAAATATCATCAATAAATACTATCATGAACAGATCTAAAAATGGCCGAAATAGGCTATTCATCAAGTCCATAAATATGGCGGGTGCATTAGTCAACCCGAAGGACATGACAAGGAACTCGAAGTGGCCATATCGGGTCCTGAAGGCTGTCTTCGGAATATCTTTTTCCCGAACTCTGACCTGGTGGTACCCCGACCTCAAATATATCTTTGAAAAGCATCTACCCCCTGCAACTGATCAAACAAGTCATCGATCCTTGGAAGTGGATACTTATTCTTAATAGTTACCTTGTTCAGTTGCCTATAATCGATACACATCCTCAGCGAGCCGTCTTTCTTCCGCACAAATAGTACCGGTGCACCCCAAGGTGAGGTACTGGGCCTAATGTAACCTTTCTCCAGCAAATCTTTTAACTGCTCCTTCAACTCCTTCAATTCGGCAGGTGCCATTCTATACGGAGGGACGGATATTGGTTGAGTTCCTGGAAGCAAATCGATGCTAAAATCAATCTCTCGCTCTGGAGGAATACCTGGAAGCTCATCTGGAAACACATCTGCATACTCTTTGACTATGGGAATAGACTGAAGTGTAGGTATCTCAGCATCTGCATCTCTAACTCGCACAATATGATAAATGCACCCTTTTGCGATCATTTTCCTCGCCTTCAGATAGGAAATAAACCTACCTCTGGGTGTTGGTGTATTACCTACCCATTCAAGGACTGGCTCACCCGGAAAATGAAATCTGGCTGCCTTTGCTCGGCAATCAACTGTGGCATAGCAAGCTGCCAACCAGTCCATGCCCATGATAGCATCAAAATCCATCATCTCTAGCTCAACTAGGTCAGCTGAGGTCTGACGACTACAAATTGTCACCGTACAACCTCGGTAAACCCGTCTAGCAATAATCGATTCTCCGACCGGTGTAGATACCGCAAAAGGATCACTTAGTATTTCAGGCACTATACCAAACTTCCTCGCGACAAATGGGGTAATATACGATAAAGTAGATCCTGGGTCTATCAAAGCATAAGCATAGTGAGAGAAAATGGTTAATATACCTGTCACAATGTTTGGTGAAGACTCCTGGTCCTGTCGACCCGCTAAAGCATAGATACGGTTCTAATTACCACCTGAACTAGAACCTCTACCTCTGCCTCGACCTCTACCAGCCGAAGACTGAGACTCGTGCCCTGAAGGATGCACGGACATAGATGATCCTATTGCTGAACTCGCTGGTTGTGCCATTCCCCCAGAATCTCTATTTGGGCAATCTCGCATTATATGCCCCGGACGCCTATATGTATAACAAGCATCAGAACCTGCTCGGCATTGGCCCAAGTGTCCTCTACCACAGATGTCACACCGTGGAGGAAATGACCATGTCTGCGCAGAACCTCGCTGTCGCTGTAAACTCGACGCCCGTGAGCTCTCACCTGGTCCTGACTGAGTATAGCGGTCATACCTGTAACCCTGTAACTGAGGTGGTGGAGGCCTAGGTGGCCGTCCGAAGTACTGGGTCCTATAACTACCCTGAGATTGCTCCTGAGACCTGGGAAATCTCATCCTCTTACATTGTCCTTTCTCAGCCCTCTCTGTACCCTGAATCCGGGAGATATCCATACTATCCTGCAATGCAGCGGTGGCACATGCCTCGGTTAACTCTGGGGCTAACCCTGCTATAAACCCGTGAATCCTGTCCCGCATAGTAGCAACTATGGATGGTGCATATCTGGCCAATGAGTCAAAATAGAGACTATACTCTCGAACACTCATATTACCCTACTTGAGGGCTAGAAACTGATCGATTCGAGCCTGTCAGATCTCCCGCGGTAGGTACTGGTCAAGGAAGGCATCTGAAAAATTCTCCCAAATAGCTGGAGGTGCATCACGTCCCCTGGACCTCTCCCATCCCTCGTACCAAAGGATGGCTATATCTCGGAGTCGAAAAGCTGCTAGCTCAAGTGCCTCTTTCTCCGTGGCATGCATAACACGAAAGATCCTGTGAAGTTGATCTATGAAATCCTGCGGGTCCTCCCTCTGATCTGTCTCCGTGAACTCTGGGGGACTCAAAGCAATAAACTCTCGGACCCTTGAACTCCCAGACCCCTCAGAAGTTCCTGCACTAGCTGATGCCCTAGCCTATTGCTGGGTAGCTACCAACTGTGTCAACAAATGCACCACACTTCTCAAGTCCTGATCTGATGGAAGTTGGGGGGGGGGGAACTGGATGTGCGGTTTCCCTAGGAATCTCCGCAGTTGGTGGAGGAGCCTGTAATGGCTGAGTAGGGGTCTCGCCTTGAGCCTCAGACTGGGCCCCATCTACTACTGTATCTCTCCTCTGGCTAGCCGTAGTCTTCCTAGCTACCGTCATCTGTGCATGCAAACACCAACACATAAGTTTAATTTAAATTTCCTATAACTCAGTTCTATAGAACGATTTAGATTTCAAAGAAGGGTAACCAACTCCTAAATGCCCTGTAGTTCCCTGCTTATATAATGTGGTGTAAAACACATCTATAAACAAGACCCTACTAGACACGGCTTGTAGACTCCCTAGGACAGAACTGCTCTGATACCAAGTTTGTCACGCCCCGAACCTAGGAGCGAGACCAGCACCCGGTGGCTCGCCTAACCTGGCGTACCAAATTGCGACTAAGGGACTCTAAATATATAATGTCATGCTTTGGCCATGGGGCCACCTTGCAAGATAATTTGCGAAGCAAAATATAAAACTGAATGGAAACTAGCGCTAACTAAATATCAATATAAAGCTAGGCCGACAAGGCCGTCATAGCTACTACAGCTGACAAACCATCAAATATACATACCAGGCCTACAAACCAAACATACTGCACTAACCAATAGGATATGTCTACAAGCCTCTACTGATAGATATATTGTGATCGGAATAGGGCCCCGACCTACCCATAATATATATACAGATATACATAAGATGTACACAAAACTCTAGACCTGGCAACTCCGAAAGACGTGGAGCTTACCGATCAGGCTGAACTTGGGAAACACCTACTGAGGAGGTCTACCCGTCTGTCTATCTGAACCTGCACGCATGAAATGCAGTGCCCCCAGAAAAGGGACGTCAGTACGAAATAATGTATCGAGTATGTAAGGCAATAAAATAACTGAAATCTAAAACTGAACTGATAATATGATAACTGAAATTAACTAGGAGTCAAAGATGGTCTGGAGATATACTTACCTGCTGATAGTGACTAAACTCCTTCAATATAGTAAGTAAAATAAATGTCCGGCCCTATAAGGCTCGGTACGTGTAATTGCTTGGCCGTAGTAGGCTCGCTCATAGGCGCTCGGCCATACTGGGCTCTTTCGATTGGCCATCCTGGGCTCGCTCATAGGCACTCGGCCACAGTAGGCTCGGTATATATAACTTACCATCTGATCAGAGGTTTCCTAATAGGGGCCTGCCTACCGATTATTGCTCGATGGTGTGTGTATATATATATATATATATATATATATATATATATATATATATAGACCCTATGCTCTCTTGACTGAATAAAGACAAAACTAAACTGAATATGAAGTCTTGATAAGGAATAATATTGTAACTTATGAGACTAGAATAATGTGAATAAATTCATGAATACGAACTTCTCTTTATGTCTCATTATTAACACATGTAGCTACGAGATCATGCCAAAATGAAGGAAGGGCTTAGCCTTAACATACCTTATCACAATCTTTCCAATCACCAAGTTGAACTCACCTCTTCGCACCTTAATCTACAAGAATGATAATAATACTATCGTTAAGTTACGAAAGGTACAACTATCGCACAACGAACGACAAACTTATTTTGTATTAAAACGGGCAGCATCTCCCCTATAATCCTTACTTCCTCCAAATTCAAGATAACACCAACAATACAAGAACAGAACAATAACAACATATATACACCATTTTTCAGCCCTATATACGCCATCAAATACTACAAAACAGCCCAACACACCCCAATCTCTTCATACACAAAACGACCACCGTAGTTGTGTCAAACGACCCGAAAATGTTATGACGAACGACCAGCCAACCACCCTACATTTATATGGTGTTTCTACGCCCCCTTCCTCCTCCAAAACTCCACAAAACAGTAGTAAAACACGCAGCCCAACAGCAACACAAAACTGTCCACAAAACAGTCCGCTACAAGTGAATAACTCGAACTCACGGCTTCCGATCACCGTCCCGTGAGTTCTTACAAGTATAGAACGACTTACCATGAATTTACAGAAGAAAAAATGGATGAAAGAGATCAGTAAACTCATCTTATTTGTTGGATAACTCAGCTCCTATCTTGGTTCTTCAAACTCTAGGTTTTACCTCCAATTAGAACTTGAAAGGGAGAGAAAATCAATTAGGGTTTGTGGGAAATATTTGGGAGGATTCTTTGCAGAGCTTATGTCTGGTTATTATGCTCTATTTTAAGTCTAATATATGAAGAAAATAGGCCTTTAAAAGGCCTCTTTGGACGACCCGAAATGGCCCATTTTTGGGCTTTCATTTAAGCAAGTAGGTGACACACCTACTTGTCACCTAGCAGCTTGCGCAGTATCGCAAACATGCCCATATCTCTCTACTCCGATGTGGTATTGACAAAGAGTTTAATGTGTTGGAAAATAGACTCATATATCTTTAATTTGATGGGTGGAACACCCCATAACTCTAAGTATATTGGGAGAAAAGTGCAGTTACATTTGACCCAAAGTTTCAGTAAAACTTATGAATGTAACTTGTGATGACTTTCATCAACTTTTGTTCCACAACTCGCTTGACTTCAAAACATAACACACGGATGTCATACGACTAATATAAATCATAACATAATCTCCTTATCATGTTAATCACCCTAGTCTCACCCCAAAGGTACATGTTATAACATTTCCAACTTGTCGACTTTCGACGAAACATTGTTTTATTTAATTGCTTTAGCTTCTGAACTGTCCAACCCTCTTTGTACTTGTTGTTCATGATCTTCAATATTTGTAACCTCAGAGGTAACATGATTAACTTACTTTATATACTTTTAAATATTATCTCATTTTTGGTCCTACATTAGTTTGCTTACGACGCATTTTTATGTACGAAAATATAGGGTGTAATACAAAGCCTCGCGTTCGTGAAGCACAAACTACAATTGCTCCAAAAATCCTTCTTCACAAATGCAGTTTCCCCTACATGAATGCGAAGATCAAAACCCCCAGCTCGTAAATCCTTCATCGCGAATGCGATGCACCCGCACGAATGCGAAGTACATCAGACACCAGCAAAAATCTGATGTCTCAAAACTCAAGGAAATGGTCTGAACACACCCGAGCCCCCATACCCCATCCAATCATACCAACAATTTTCCATACCTCATCCAAGCTTATTAAAATTCTCAAAACACAGCGAACAACATCAAAACCATGAATCGACGATCAAAACAACTTCTCTTTAGTTCATTAACTTTCAAACTTCAAACCAAGTGTCTGGTTCAAGCCTACCCAAACCTTATTAGACCCAAATTTTGCACACAATTACCAAATGACAAAATGAACTTATTCTATATTCTGGAACAAAAATCCGAATCTGATAACCTCAAAGTTAACCTCGATCAAACCTATGAACTCTCCAATCCTACAAATTGCGAACTTTCGGCAAATAGCACCAAAACATCCTAGGAATCTCCAAATCCAATTCCAAATATACGACGAAATCCAAAATTACCATACAAACCTATTGGAACAATCAAAACACCTGTCCGAGGTCGTTTACACAAGGTCAAACCTTGGTAAGCTCTTACAACTTAAGCTTCCAAAATGATTCTAGATGTTCCACATCAATCCCAAACCTTACCGAAGCCAAATCGACCATCCCTGCAAGTCACAAGACAACAAACACACATACGAGAAGCATCAAATAGGGGAACTGGGCTCAAATACATAAAACAACCCGCCGACTCATTATATTCTGCCCCTCTTAAACAAATATTCATCCTCGAACGAGTTTAGAAACATCCTTAGAATGCCAAGAAATATGAGCATATTTGCTCCGGATATCATGCTCGGTCTCCCAAGTCGCCTTCTTGTCCGTTTGACCTCTCTACAGAACCCTCACAGATGTAATATTCTTTGACCTCAGCTTCTAAACCTGCCTGTCTAAAATGGTCACTGGTTCCTCCTCATAAGCCAAGTTCTCATCCAACCACACCGAACTGAAATCTAACAAATGTGACTGATCCTCATGATACTTCTGAAGCATGGAAACATGAAATACCGGATGAACTCCCGACAAGCTAGGTTTCAAAGCAAGCTAGTAATCCACCTCACCCTCTCTTTCCAAAACCTCAAATGGACCAATGTACCGAGGGCTCATCTTGCCCTTCTTCCCGAACCTCATCACACCCTTCATAGGTGAAACTAAGAGAAAAACCCTCTCACCCTCTATGAATTCTACATCACAAAAATTCATATTAGCATAACTCTTCTGCCTGGACTGCGTTGTATAAAGTCCATTTTGAATCTACTTCACCTTCCCCAAAGCATCACGGACCAGATCGGTGCCCAACAACCTAGCCACCCTAGGCTCAAACCAACCAACTGGAGAATGACATTACCTCCCGTATAAGGCCTCACACAGAGCCATTTGGATACTCGACTGGTAGCTATTGCTATAGTCTAACTCTGCTAATGGTAGGAACTGATCCTACTGGCCTCTAAACATAATGATGCATGCTCTCAACATATCCTCCAAGATCTGAATGGTTTGATTGGACTGCCCATCCGTCTGAGGGTGAAACGTAATACTCAACTCAACCTGCGTTCCCTATTCATGCTGCACAACTCTCCAAAAATGCGATGTAAACTGAGTGCCACAATCCGAGAAGGTAGACACAAGCACAACATGTAGGGGAACAATCTCTCTAAGATAAATTTGAGCCAACTACGTAGAAGTTTAGGAAGTCATGACCGGAATGAGATGTGCAGACTTGGTCAGTTTGTCCACAATAACCCATACAACATCAAATCTCCTCAATATTTGGAGAACTTAGCATACAACTTCTTCTCCCTCAAAATATGAAGCTCAGTCCTCAAATTCTGCTCGTGCTCCTCAGCACTACAGAAATATACTATGATGCAATCAATGAATACAATGACAAAAGAGTCCAAGTAAGGCTATAACACACTGTTCATCAAATTCATGAAGGCTGCTGAGGCATTAGTCAAACCAAAATACATCACCAAAGCCTCATAATGTCCATAACGAGTCCTGAAAGCCGTCTTAGGAATGTCCAAAGCCCTAATTTTCAACTGGTGATACCCCTATCTCAAGTCAATCTTTGAGAACACCCTAACACCCTGAAGCTGATCAAATAAGTCATCAATGCGAGGAAATGGATACTTGTTCTTGATGGTAACCTTGTTCTACTACCTCTAGTCAATACACATCCTTGTCGAACCATCCTTCTTCTTTACAAATAACATAGGCGCACCCCACAGTGATACACTAGGCCGGATGAACCAATTATCCAGCAACCCTTACAGCTGTTCTTTCAACTCCTTCAACTTTGCTGGAGCCATGCTATTCAGTGGAATAGATATGGGCTGAGTGCCCGGTACCAAGTCAATACAAAAATCAATATTCCTATCGGGTGGCATAATCGGTAAGTTGGTTGGAAACAGATCTAGAAACTCCCTCACTACCAGAACTGACTCAATAGTAGGAGTATCTGCACTAAAATTCCTTACAAAGGCTAAGTATGCCAAACACCCCTTCTCAACCATCCGCTGAGCCTTCAGAAATGAAATCACCCTACTAGAAGTATACCTAAGAGAACCTTTCCATTCTTTGGCAACCCCAGCCTAGCTAACGTCACAGTCTTAGCGTGAGAATCAAGAATAGTAGGATACAGAGATAACCAATCCATACCCAAAATCATATCAAAATCCACCATACTATGCAATAAGAGATCCACACTAGTCTCATAGCCCCCAACGGTAAGAAAACAAGACCAATACAACTGATGCACCATAATAGAGACACCAACAGGTGTAGATAATGAAAAGGAATATCAAGAGAACTATGGGAAAAATCCAAATATGATGCGAAGTATGATAACACATAGGAATATATTTCCAGGATCAAATAGAACTGATGCATCTCAGTGACATACAGAAATAATACCTGTAATAATTGCATCAGAAGCCTCTACGGTGGGCCTACCCAAAAAAGCATAATAGCGAGCCTGACCTCTGCCTCTGGGACGTCCCCTAACTACCTGAGCTCCCCCTCTAGCTGGTGGAGCTGGTGGTGTAACAACTGGAACTGGAGATAGTGCCTGAGAACCCTACTGTGCTGTGCCTCTACCACGTCTAGGGAAATACCTCTTGATATGCCCTACCTCTCCACACTAAAAATAGCCTCGAGCTGAGAATGGCTGCTGAATCTATGGCTGCCTTTGATAACCAGTATGCTCACTAGAATAGCCTTGGGCTGAAAGAGCATGGTAGGAACTGTGTGCTGGTAATGTACAGAATGAAGACTAAACTGGAGCACCACGAGCAGGCTGATAAGCTAAAGTAGTTGTCCTGGTAGGATGGCCTCTCCCAGAATGATCCCTACCTCTAGATGAGGTACCACTGAAACCACCAGAATATCGGGGCTTCTTACCACTCAATCCTGCCCGCTATGTCTACAACCTGAAGAAATGTAGTTCAAGTCTCTGCCTCCCTAGCCATAGCAATATTGATACCAAAGTTCAATCCCTCAATGAATCCTCACCTTCCCAACCCCGTCGTGGATCAAAAAAGCTGCATGATAGGATAGCTCCGTAAATCTCATCTTATATTCGGTCACAGACATACGACCGTTGTTGAAGGTGCTCTAATTGGCCATGCATCTCCTCCCTTGTCGTGAGGGGAGAAAACTTCTCTTAGAAGAGATGTGAAATCTGACTCCATGTGAGTGGAAGTGACACTGCTAGCCTACTACGCTCCTATGACTACCACTACCTCTTGTTTGCCCCCTGAAGCTGAAAAGTAGTGAAAGCAATCCCATTTGACTCCACCAAACCAAGATTATGAAGAATTTCCTGACAACCTTCTAAGAAATCCTGTGCATCTGCCAAAGAGTCACCATCATAACATGGATGACCCATCTTCCTGAACCGGTCAAACCTCTTCTGTTCCTCCTTAAACATAGTGGCCTGCACTACTGGCCTAATAGCAACAACGGGAGGGTGTCTTCCAATTGGTACTAGTCTAGCATCTGATAAATAGTAATGACCTGCTTAGGAGTGTGAGTAGTAGGAGTTTATGACCCTCCCCTGGCTTGAGAAGTAGCCGGTGCCACAGGAAGTACTCCAATATATGCTAGACCCTCCACAAGTCCAACCAAATGAACAAGAGCATCCTGAAGTACTGGGGTAGCAATGAACCCCTCCGGGACCTGAGCTGGTTCAACTGGCTCACCCTGATAAAAGGTCCGCTCCTCCATCGGAGCAACTTGTGGCTCCATAGAGGCTCCCCTTGTAGGGGATATAACTGTAGCGCGGGCTCCAACCCTGCCTCTACATATACCATGGCCTGTTATGGCCCTAACTTGAGGGGCTGGTTCCTGTCCAACTACTCCCGATGGACGTGTTCTCACCATCTGCTAGAGAATAGAAAGACAAGGATTCAAACTTCGGATCAATAAAGTCGCACTATAAAGAATGTAAGAAGAGAAGTTTCCTAACATCCTATAGCTTCTCACATATAAGTATAGACGTCTCCATACCAACTCACAAGACTCTATTTGTGACACCCCATATTTTCGTACGTAAAAGTATGTCGTAAGTCAATTGATGTAAGCTCGGAAATGAGATCACCTTTGGAAGTATATAAAGTAAGTTAATCATGTTACCTTAGAGGTTAAAAATATTTAAGATATTGAACTGCAAGTATCAAGAGGGTTGGAAGGTTTAGAAGCTAAATGAATCAAAGAAAATAAGTTTCGTCAAAAGTCGGCAAGTTGGGAATGTTATAACCCGTACTTATGGAGTGAGATTAGGGTGCTTAACATGATAAGAAGGTGATTTTATAAGGTATTTTAGTCGTATGATAGTCGTGTGTTGATGTTTGAAGTCAAGTGAGTTGTGAAACATAAGTCGACGAAAGGTCAACATAAATCAAGTGTCGAGAACCCCGTGGCGCTAGTGAGTTTCTTATTCTTCTTGTGGTTGCTAATTTTGGTGTGGTTCGAGCTCATGTGGGGTTTTGATTAAGTGGTATCAGAGCAGGTCGTGTCCTAGGGAGTCTACAAAGCCGTGTCTAGTAGAGTCTCACTTATTGGTGTGTTGCACGCCACACTTATAATTGAGAAGCTACAGGGCATTTATGAAATGTTACCCTTCTTTTGTTTCCAGATCGTTCCATAGAGCTGAGTTATAAGCAGTCATTATGAAGCATCTGCCAGATTGTGTATGCACCAGAGGTGCAAGTATTATACTAGTGCTTTAAGGAGTGGATGTAAATTACACCTATGTTGAAGGGAAGTTATGAAAGCGACAGAAGATTTGATGCGATATTTAAAGGTAAGTAAGGTAAAAGTGAAAAGGTACGAGATACTCAACTACAAAAGGTCGTGAATAGTCTAGACTACATATAGAGGGCTAGAAGCGTCGTGATTTAGTATCCAGGAGTGATAGTGGTATCTTTAGTAGCATATCTTCCTGCCTATAGTTTCCAGGTACCGAGAGGTCTAGTTACGAGAGTAAAGAAGCGTTAGAGGTGACGTGATGTCTCACTTGAAGTGCTAGAATAACATAATGCAATCTATGGTGCTAGAAAGTTAAATGAAGGTTGTGAGTAGTATGAATAGATAAGTGTAGGTCGTAAGCTAAAGTATGGTAGAGCGACAAGGCTTTAGGTAGATCAGAGTTAGGATAGGAAAAAATGAGTGAGGAGGTGACGAGAATAAGTAAGGCCTTAGGATTAAGAGCATCAAAATAAGAGAGCTGATTGTTTCTGCAAGTTAGAGAAAGACTAGTATAACGTGGACGAGTTTAAGAGTAGGAACATTTAGAAGAGATGAGATGCTGCCCAAGTAATAGAATAAGAGTGTAATTTTGATAAATGGTAAGAGGATGACGTTTAGGAATATAGCCTTCGATTGAAGTAATAATTCATCGTGAAGGGATTTTATGAATTACATAGGATTTGAATACCTCCTGAAGATGAATCATGTTGGGATGCTATGAAATACGGTTATTGAAGTATAGTATCATCCTTAAGGTGGATGAAGCAAATAACTTTAGATGTTAGCCGATAAGACGTGAGCCCTAGTGAAAATGTACTACGTAAGAAGTTTCAGGTTATCACTAGTGGATTATAGATCAACATTAAGATGAATCAACAACCAATGGATAAAAGTTCTGAGGCTATGAAACAGAATATAACGATAGTTGTAAGTTCGACAAAGTACCATATAAAGAATTTCAACACACCTACCGATGCCCAGAGGAAAAACTTATGATAATTCTGTATATGTTCGCAAAGTGAGGCCTAGAGATTGGCTAAAAGAGGAAAATGGAGATAAGAGGAATGCAGGCATGTGTACAAGGACAGAGTCGTACAAGCTGCATCACGGAAGATAGCAAGAGTTATGAGATTGGATTAATTCTGACCACAGGTCGTGGTGTGAGAAAGAGGCCTAAAGGGGAGAATGCCAGGCCTTTGGATTTATTCATAGAACAGTTGTCTAGATGGAAAGGACAATATTAATGTATTTGTAAGAGCTTTAGGTTATGATAATGATAAGAGCATCAATCAACATTCGAGGACGAATGTTCCAAAGGGGGAATGATGTAACACCCCATTTTTCGTACGTAAAAGTATGTTGTAAGCCAATTGATGTAAACTCGGAAATGAGATCACCTTTGGCAGTACATAAAGTAAGTTAATCATGTTACCTTGGAGGTTATAAATATTTAAGATCATGAACTGCAAGTATCAAGAGGGTTGGAAGGTTTAGAAGCTAAACAAATCGAAGAAAATAAGTTTCATCGAAAGTCGGCAAGTTGGGAATGTCATAACTTGTACTTATGGGGTGAGACTAGGGTGATTAACATGATAAGAAGGTGATTTTATGAGGTATTTTATTCGTATGATAGTCATGTGTTATGTTTTGAAGACAAGCGAGTTATGAAACAAAAGTCGACGAAAATCGTCACAAGTCAAGTGTCGGGAACCCCGTGGCGCTAGTGAGTTTATTGTTCTTCGTGTGGTTGCTGATTTTCGTATGGTTCCATTTTTTGTGGGTTTTTTTTTATATTAGACCTGATCATGACTCGTGATACCTACACAACCTAGAGCTCTGATACCAACTTGTCACGATCCAAAATCCCACCTCTAGGCCCTAATTATGCTTAGTCGAGCTTGATAGGAAAGCCAACTCATAATCAACAAATATAATCCACTATCATTAATTAATAGAGATAACACAATGGTACTACCCCCAAGATTAGGTGGCACAAGTGCACGAGCAAACTACGAAAAATAAGAACAAGTCTGTATACATAACAAGCTGTCTGAAATACAAATAGATAGGAATTAGTAAGAATTGGGGACTTAGGAACTACGAAGTAGGTCCACGAAGTGCATCACACTTTAAGTCTCCGTATAGTCGCCTAGCTCCATCAGGAAGTTCTACTAGGACCCACCTGGGGGTATGCACAAAAAGATGTGCAGAAGCATACCCAATAAGTATCAAGTCTAACCTCAAAGAAATAGTGGCGATGCTAGATGCTTCCGAATACTTTCTGCACAAGTATAATAACAGAATTAAGAACTGAAACAACGAATAATACCATGAATAACAAGAATGACAGATAGCAATAATTGAAGTATGAGGCATGTTCGTCTAGTACATAAATAATCAAAACACTTCTCAAATATGGTATTATAATATAGTATGCTCAAATAACAGAGCCGAGACTCCCAACTAGCATATAAGGATGTCAAGCAACAATTACCAGATAAATTAATACTACTAAATGAGTCAATAATAAAAATTCATGCTCAACCAGTGCAAGATCCCCATACCCCGATACACAATCCATGTATCAACAACACCTGATACAAAATTCATGTATCGACCCTGTACAAAATCCATGTACTGACCACGCTCACAGGGCCCAAACTAATGTTGGTTATCACCTAACTCCTGAGGGCGGATCCAATTCCAAACTCAAAAAGGTGAATAATAGCATCACTCTTAAATCAATGTCCGATCATCAATTTCAATGTTCCGTAACTTTATCTCATCCGCACTGCTACCCTTCGTGCAAAAATCCTTAGTCCAAATTACGTATCCATTGTTCAAAATAAATGTATAGACTCAAGAATTAAAGATAAAAGGTGCACAATGACTTACTAAATATCAATCGGATAAGTGCTCATGAAATCTCTATGTGACTACGAATAATTATGCAATTCAACATATCAAAATAAGCTCCCATGCCTTCATAATAAATCATAATCTAATTCAACATATAAAAAATAAGCGCCCATGCCTTCATAATTAATCATAATCTTAGACATGATTTCTAACATGAATAATATAGCAAACATAGTCACATGAGTCAAATAAATCATGAATCAAATGAGCACAAGGTCAAAACAAGGCATACAATAAACCAATTCTACCTCGGTCATGATATAAACTCGGTAAATGCATATACACTCGTCACTAGGTATATACACTACCCGAATACCTTAAAACATAGAAAACAAGTTAAATCCTAGGGGTTTCCTTCTTAACAAGATTAGCCAAGAGACTTACCTCCACCCGGTAGCCTAAGATTTGTCAAAAATGCCAAATCCTCAAAAATCTAACCAAATGGATTAAATCTAGTCAAATATAACCCAATAATATCAAACAAAGACATATAAACCAAACCCAATCAATAAAGATTGGATGTTTAAATCAATACACAATGTCAACCAAAAGGTCAACTCGGACTCACCTCCCGAAGTCCGAAAAACTCACAAATTTCGAACACCATTCCAATATGAGTCCAAATATACAAGTTTCATTCAAAACCGACTCCAATTCGTGGTTCAAATCTTAATTATTCACTTTCCAAAGGTATTGCCAAGAATCCCCAATTTTCACTTTAAAATCCAAACTTTTAGGTGTAGAAACCCATAGAAAATCATGATATAAAGTAAAATCCATGTCAAAATTGCTTACCACCAAGGATGGGTGAAATAGCTCTTCAAAATATTCCACTCTCGAAGTCTAGGGATCAAATTATGATAATGTGGGTAAAAATACCGAAATCATATTACTTAAGGTCTGCCCAGGCATACCCTTCGCGAACGCGGTTAAAGCCTTGCGTTCGCGAAACACAAACTGCCAAGGCCCCAAAAATCCTTCTTCGCGAAAGTGGTTGGGTCCCATGAACGCGAAGGCCAAAGGTCCCTCCTCTTCGTGAACACAACCAACACCCTCGCGAACGCGAAGGTCTACTGCCCAGCTCAACCTACTTCTTTGTGAACGTGACTGCCCCTCTGGGAATGCGTAGAGTAAAAACCCCCAGCTCCCAAAACCTTCATCGCGAATGCAATGCACCCACGCGAACACGAATAACATCAGACACCCGAGTCTTTTGAGAACCCGTCCAATCATGCCAAAAAGTTCCAATACCTCATCCAAACTTATTCAAATGCTCAAAGCACAACGCGTAACATCACAATTAAGAATCGACGATCAAAACCCATGTTAAGCTTCTCTTAAGCTCATTAACTTCCAAACTTTGAACCAAGCATCCGATTCATGCCTACCCAAATCGGATTAAACCCAAACCTTTCAAACAAATCCCAAATGACAAAACGAACCTATTCTAACTTTCGAAACCAAAAATCTGAATCCGATAACCTCAAAATCAACTTCCGTTCAAACCTATAACCTCTCCAATCCTACAATTTTCCAACTTACGGCAAATAGCATCAAAACATCCTAGGAACCTTCATATCCAATTCCAAACATATGCCTAAGTCCAAAATTACTATATGAATCTATCGAAACTATCAAAACACCAATTCAAGGTCTTTTACAGAAAAGTCAAACCTTGGTAAACTCTTACAACTTAAGCTTCCAAAAAGGACTCTAGGTGTTCTAAATCACTAACCTTCCCAAAGCCAAACCAACTATCCCTAAAAGTCACAAGACAACAAACACACATATGGAAAGAATCAAATAGGGAAACGAAGCTCAAATACACAAAACAACCGGCCGAGTCGTTATAGGTGTGGCCCGAGAGTTTTAGACTGATACTATTATTCATTAGGATGTGGAGATTTCTAGGCGCTTAGAGCATATGCGCAAGCAAGAGAGAGAGTAGCATAATGCCAAGAGGCCCCATAGTTCAGGTGGTTTTAGAAATGCCTCATTTGGAGGCTAGAGACATCACATTATAGGCTATTATTTCAGGCCTGTTCAGTCAGCTTATTAGGTTCCTCGTGATTCTTCAGTCAGCCATGGTTCTTACAGTGGTCGCCCAGGTTAGAAATCTTTTAGTGCACTGTCAGCATAGAGTTCATATCGTGCTTCGTCTTTTTAGGGTTCTTCGGGCGAATATTCAGGCTCTTAGGGGCAGCCATAGAGCCAGCAACCTCGCAAGAGGAGGGGTTGCTTTGACTGTGGAGACTTGAGTCATATGAAGAGGGATTGCCCCAGGCTTCTAAGTAGTGTTCCATGTCAGACCTTGGAGGAAGAATGACACAAAAAGAGGATAGTCCTAGGCATTTCAGTAAAGAGGATCAGGGCAGAGAAAACTGGCTCCACAAAAATGGGACTGTGACCGCTAAAGTATTTGTGGTTCGCAAGAAGAAATGCGGACACAAAAGATGAACTGAAGCTTCAATAACTTTAGGCAAAAGTGCGGTTTGTAGAAGAAAATATGTGGCGGCACTCTAATTCGCAAAATTTTTTGCACTGATGAAATGAATGATCAGAGAATGATCAGTTAGTCAGTTTTGAAGCCTCCTCAAGTGCGGTCCGTAGAACTAAAAGTGCGGCCGCAAAAGTTGATGTGCGACTTCAATGCCTGAAGTGCGACCACAGAACATCACTAACTAACGGCACAAGAAAAGTCACCCTAGCATAGTGCGGACCACAATACTCATTTAGCAACCGCAAACCATCCGAATGGGATTTTTGACAAAAAATTTGGAAGTTCTATAAATAGAACTTTATAGCTTTTAGGGAATCATTTTACTGTAGATCCGGGAGTTAGTTACTTTTAGCTATTTTTAGCAAATTTGAGCTACAATTGGATAAGATCTTATACTCTTTATTTTATTTTAGTTTTATATCTTTAATTTCATCTTGTTTTTATCTTTCTGTGTCTTTTATCATGAGAAGCTTGATTTTTATCTAGGGTTATAATCTAATCCTAGTGTGTGAATCTTATGAGTTATAGATATTATGCTTATTTATGATTGGGTTGTGTTATTTAGATTTATGCTTTGAAGGTGAATTAGTGGTTACAAATATTGATTTATACTTTTTTGAACTTGTTCTTACTTGAGAAGAGGACCTAAGAATAGGAAAACTTGGCTAACAAAAAATTAAACTAGTTGAGGGATTGATTGGTTTAATTAACTGATTTGGACTAGAGATAGCGATAATCCAACTTGGACTTATAATCAAATGCACTTATAGCTACCCATTTAGACTTGAGAAAGCTAAATTGGGTATAATCACCGTTTAATCGAGAGGTATTGAGTAAGCACTTGAGATTTGAGAGTCATAACAATCCCAATGGAACAAGCAAGCATATTATATTTTACCCATTAGGTTTACACCTAGGTTAGGACAAAACTCTAGGCTTTTCTCCATTTGTTGCAACTTCTTTGAACTATTGCATATTAAATTTTTGTTGAATTAATTCTTAAACATTCTAGTTTAATTAGTAGATTCACCACACCACCTTTGATTGAGGGATAATCGAAGATACATTAAGTTGCTTACTTGAGTGTCTACCTTAACACCCTAATAAACTCTATGTGGTTCGACCCTTGCTCTTGTTGGATATTATATATTTCTAATGACTTTTCATATCCCATTTTGGGGTGTGTCTTGGACGTGATAAAGTTTTTACGCCGTTACCGGGGATTTTATAGTGTTAGGTATATACTTGAGTTTGTTTCTTGAGTATCCTCTTTAATTTCGTATTACTTACTTGTTCAAGTGAATGTAGGTTTCCAATGGCGAACAACGTGCCAGGAAATTTACCATTGGGAGAGGTGGATGGCGAGGAGGAGCAACTTCATGAAATGCCTCCGGCACCACAACCAAACCGTAAAGGCGTTGGGAAACAAGACAATGTGCCTCCTCCTCCCGCACCTCCACTACCACCACAACCCAAGAGGCGCAACACCGGAATATGGCCAATGAAGGGTATGTTAGTGCTATAGCCCCCCTTCGCATTAGGGCGGAAAACTTCCAAATCAGCAATGTGATGCACACTTTTCTCGAGCAACGAGGCTATTTCACCGGATCACCGCATCAACATGCTTATAAACATTTGAAAAGTTATGTGGATGCGTGTTGGGGAAGCTAACAAACCAATGTTTTGGAAGATTCATTGAGGTTAAGGCTATTTCATTTTTCACTAAGGGGGAAGGCCTTAGATTGGTTGGAATGCTTACCCAATCATTCTATTCATACATGGGAGTTGGAGGCAAAGTTTATTTCAAAATTTTTTTCCCTTAGGCACATGACAACCTTACGGGATGAAATATTGGCCTTCAAGCAAGAACCAAATGAACCCTTACATGACATTTGGGAGTGGTATCGTACAATAGTGAATGAGTGCCCGAACAATGATATGACAGACAACATGATCCAACAAATATTCTACTGTGGCATCAAAACCTCGAATCAATGTGTTGTCAATCAATTAGCCGAGTATAATTTCATGACAATACCTTATGTGGAGGCATGCAAGATTCTTAATGAGATGGAGGAGACATCTTCGGCTTGTCAATCCCAATCCAATGTTTCTCAAGGTGACCCCAACATGATTCACCTTCATAAAGAATTACAAGATCATGGGCAAGCTATTGCAGAACTAACCACTACTATGACTCGACTTACTAAGGCAAAACTCCATCAAACTCAAGCTCCAAATATAGTCCATGTCATCAAAGGAGTAAGTGTTTTGGCCAACAAGAAGCGGACTAAAGGTCCCCAATTAATTTCAACCCCAAGTGGAGAGTTATGCACAAGAAGATGATAGTTATGACCAAGATGATTCCTATCAAGAGCAAGAAGAGGCGGTACAATATGTGAACAATTATCTAGGGCAAAGGGATAATTTCTAAGGTTCCAATTAAAACCAATGGCGATCTCAAAATAATTAAGGAAATTAAGGTTCCAACAACCAAGAGAATTGGCACAACAACAATAACCAAGGGCATTGGGGAGGTAATAGTCAAGGCAATTGGGGGAACAACAACAATCATAAAAATCAGAGTTCGGGATTTCAAAGACCTCCAATGTATCAACAACCAAGAAACCCACCTCCCTACCCTTCCCATGGTTCAAGTTCTACAAGTAAGGAAATAGGTTGTATTGAGCACATGTCCAAACAAATGATGGAAAAGAATGCAGATTCGGATGCCCAACTTGCTTCTCATACCATATCCATTCGGAATCTTGACGTTCAAAGGGGAAACAAATCTCAAGCTCTTACTACTAGACCTAAGGGTGCATTACCAAGTGAAATGGTAGTGAATCCAAAGGGTGGTAACCATACGGGACATTGCATGGCGGTTATCACAAGAAGTAAAAGAGGTGGGAATGCACCCGCCCCAAGTGAAAAAAGAATTATCGATGATAACCAAATGATCTAAGAGGAGGAAGTACCGCAAAATGATGCTCGAGTACATGATGAAGTCTGGATTGACATTCATGATGATGTTGTAGAGACTCAAGAGGAGGTGAACCCGTTTAGGGAACATATCATTGACATGTCTGATCCGTTAGTGCAAAAGGCCAGTGCACCATTGCCAAAGCCTCCCACTCCTTAGCCTAAAAGGCTTGCTAAGAAAAATGGTGAGAATCAATTCAAGAAGTTCATTCAAATGATGAAGCGTCTCTCTATTAATGTGCAATTGGTGGAAGTGTTGGAGAAAATGCCTGGTTATGTCAAGTTCATGAAAGATCTTGTGACCAAGAAGAGCTCAATGAACTTTGAAGTAATTAAGGTCACTCATCAAGTTAGTGTTGTTAATTCCATGGCTCCTAAATTGGAGGATCCTAGTGCTTTCACAATTCCTAATACGATTAGAAAGTGTCGATTTTGCTAAGGCTTTATGTGATCTTGGGGCGAGTATCAATTTGATGACCTACTCAATTTTCAAAACTTTGGGGGATTGGGAAACCAAGACCAGCATCTATGAGGTTATAAATGGTCGATCGCACAATGAAGAGACCATTGGGAGTGATTGAATATGTATTGGTCCGGGTTGATAAATTCATTCTTTAGGAATTTTGTTATTCTTGATTGTAAGGTGGACTATGAAGTGACTATCATTCTTGGAAGGCCTTTTCTTGCTACGGGTAAGGCCCTTTGTGATGTAGAGGCAGGAGAACTCACTTTCCAGGTTGGTGACGAGCAAGTAGTATTTCATGTGTGCAAGTCTATGTGTCAACCAAATAGCAATGAGGTGTGCTCTTTTATGGATTTGGTGACCGATGTCATAATTGATGACACTAGTGCCACAATCAATGTGGGTGACATGTTGGAAGCCGTGTTGCTCAATTTTGATGACTATGCGATGGATGGTTGCATAGAATGTGTTAACTCTTTGCAAGGGAAGGGGTCTTACAATTCTACACCCCGAAAGTTATCACTAGATCTTGAAAATAGGAAGACTCCTTATACAAAGACTTCGATAAAAGAGCCACCCACTTTGGAGTTGAAGCCATTACCACCCCACCTTTGGTTTGATTTTCTTGGACCTTGTTCTACTTTACCGATTATTATTTCTGTCACGACCCAAATCAATGGGCCGCGACGGGTGCCCGAGTCCTACCTGTCGAACCTTAAGCATACGACTAATATATGAACATGAATAACATCTGCTAAATTACGAGAATAACATACGTGAGAAAAACATGTCCAAAAGACATATATACATATACGTGCGAAATACATAGGGCGAGCCGGCAAGGCTGCTATAGACAACTACATGTCCAAAACTGGAAGCTGACAAGGCCACATACTACCCAACTATACATGACTGTCTACAAACCTCTAAAAGAATATACAACTGTACAAGGACGGGACTAGGCTCCGTCATACCCATATATGTAAACAAACCTATCGTACCAAAATTCAAAACAGCTCCGGATCAAATGGAGCACACCAACTCTCGCTGATCAAGGATCCTAAAAAGGGGGACCATCTGCTTGTCTACCTGTACCTGTGGGCATGAAACACAGCGTCCCCAGGCAAAAAGGGACGTCAGAACAAATAATGTACTGAGTATGTAAGGCATAAAAATCAGTACACAAAATACATAGATGAAACATGGAATAAAGAATTCCGCCTGTAAGCCTAAATGACTTGTAAATCCCGAAACATTTATAATGTCATGCACGTGCATACAATTGTCGTGTCATGCATGAGTATAGGTATACATAACATCATCAAGCCTCCGAGGGCATCCCATCATATCATCTCGGCCACTGTGGGCAAAATCATCAACATGTACCAGCTGATCAGGTGGTGGTGCGTATATAATGCCACAACCTTTTTCCATATCCAATATACATATAATATACGCGTATATAACGCCATATGGTTATGGATCAATGTACATGTATAAATTTATGAAATGCATAAGAAATACGTTAATAATATTTTCTCAGAATTTCATAAAAATAATATGCCCGTCGGATAAATTTTATCAAATACGTATTTTTCTGAGACCCATGAACAGAAAATATAATAATAATTCACATGGGGAATCAAGAATATAGACACCCCTAATATTTATATGAATAGTCATTTATGGAAATTGTGCATTTGCTCATTTCGTTCGTGTCGTATAGATCATGCCAAAAAGAAAGAAGGGATAGCCTTAACATATCTGAACCGATTTGCTTAGAATTTGCAATTTACGCTTTACAGAATTAACAACCAACGTTATCTAATTTTGGTATGGAATTGTTCTGCCCTTTGAAGAACTCACGTTTATGAAGAACTCACGTTTATGAAGAACTCATGTTCTTAAGACTTAAATGGGCTCTCTGTCCTTAGATGAATATGTGACTAATGACTCATGTTCCTAAGACTTAAAAATGGAACTCTTTCCTTAAATGAATAATGTGACTCACGTTATAAGACTTGCCAAATTCTCACATCTCTTAATCTTGCCACATATATTAATGACTTAAGAGTCATACACGGGGATGGGGAGTGCTTCCACGTGGGGGGGGGGGGGGTTAGTCTTATCCAGCCATTCCTTAGTTAAATAGTTAATCTCCCATTAATCAATAATTAACCAATTACCCACATAATTAAAAATTATCTTAAATTACTTAATATACAACTCACTTTTAATACACTTTATGTACCCTACTATCATGGTCATAGGGTACCTTGTATAGCACTAGTCCATAAATACCGGGTATTATGGCCCGGATCGTATATTATCCCAAATCGATAACCTTCAACGAAACTCATCTTCTTTAATCCGTTTACCCTTTATCCTCCACGGAACTTACTTATCGCTTGTTATAAATAGCATAAATGCTAATTGTCTCAAGAAAATCTCATCCCCGAGCTTTCGTCGATTAACTTACGACGAAACTTTAACGTAAAAAAATGCGAGATGTAACATCCTTCCCCCATTAGAAACATTCGTCCTCGAATATTTAACTCCCTGGGATCTATATAACTTTGGCAGAGTCACCTTTGTAACAATACTACTACCAACTCTTCCTGTAGAAACTGAATAATTTAACGCCATATAGGACCATAATCGTCAATAACGACAATGGCCTTACACGACCAATGACAATAACTAACACATGATTCCATACACGTACCTTAAGGTTGTAATGTCTCAGTCGAACCCTTCTCTGAAAGAGGAAATAAGTGAGGATATCTAGACTTCATGTCTTCTTCGGCCTCCCAAGTCATTTCTTCCACATTGTTGTTTCTCCAAAGTACTTTGACCGAAGCTACGTATTTAGTCCTCAATCTCCGAACCTGTCTATCTAGTATAGCAATGGGAGTTTCTTCATATGATAGCTGCTCTGTGACCTGAACGTCATCAACTGACATGATTCTAGAAGGATCTCCGATACATTTACGAAGCATAGACACATGAAAGACTGGATGTACAGACTCTAAGTCCGAAGGCAAGTCTAACTCATATGCTACCTGGCCTACCTTGCGTATGATCCTATATGGCCCAACGTACCGAGGGCTAAGTTTTCCTTTCTTATCAAACCTCATAATGCCTTTCATTGGTTAAACCTTTAGGAATACACAGTTATCAACCTGAAACTCCAAGTCTCGCCGTAGATTATCCGCATAAGACTTCTGACGGTTTTGAGCTACTAATAGCCTTTCCTGTATAAGCTTAATTTTCTTGATCGCCTTTTATACCAATTCCAGTCCTACTAACGTAGTTTTCCTAACATCGAACTACCCTATAAGCGACCTACACTTCCGTTCGTAAAGAGCTTCATATGAAGCCATCTGAATACTGGAATGGTAGCTATTATTATATGCAAACTCAATAAGTGGCAGATGATCACCCCAGCTACCCTTGAAGTCTATCACACAAGCCCGTAACATATCCTAAAGTGTCTGAATAGTACGCTCAGCCTGTCCGTCTGTCTGGGGATGAAATGATGTACTAAGACTTACCTGAGTCCCCAATCCTTTTTGGAAGGACCTCCAGAAGTTAACTGTAAATTGAGCTCCTCTATCCGAGATAATAGATACAAGGACACCATGCAGTCGTACTATCTCCTTAATATAAAGCTTTGCATAATCCTCTACGGAATATGTAGTTCTAATAGGCAGAAAATGGGCTGACTTTGTAAGCCTATCAACAATCGCCCATATAGAATTTAACTTACGTTGGGTACGAGGTAAGCCTACGATGAAATCCATATTGATTACTTCCCATTTCCAAGTTGGAATCTCCATAGCCTGCAATAATCCACCGGATTTTTGATGCTCAATCTTAAACTGCTGATAGTTAGGGCATTGAGCAACAAACTCCGCTATATCCTTTTTCATTCTGTCCCACCAATATACTTCTCTGATATCATGATACATTTTTGTCACTCCTGGATGGATAGAATAACGAGAATAGTGAGTTTCTCCCATAACCTGCCGACGCAGCCCTGCAACATTAGGGACACATAATCGCCCTCGATATCTGAGGACCCCATCTTTTGTGATTTCAAATGGTGTCTTCTCCTTTTGAGGGATGGTATCCCTATAATGAACTAACACATGATCCTCGTACTGGCGTTCCTTTACTTCAGTTACTAAAGACTATGTTGCCGTATCCTGAATAGTAATTCCAATATGACCCGAGACCAGTAACCGAACTACAAGACTTGCTAGCTGATAAATCACATGGGCTATTCCCCTATTCTCTGGCTGTAAATATGACAGGCTACCCATAGATCTACGACTGAGGGCGTCGACTGCCATGTTCTCCTTCCCCGGATGGTATAAAATATCAACGTCATAATCTTTATGTAGCTCCAACCATCTCCTTTGACGTAAATTCAATTCCTTTTGCTTGAAGATGTACTAGAGGCTCTTATGATTCGTATAGATATCAACATGAATGCCATACTAGCAGTGCCTCCATATCTTTATTGCGTGAATCACTGCGGCTAATTCTAAATCGTGGGTCGGGTAATTCTTCTCGTGATTTCTTAGTTGTCTAGAAGTATAAGCTACAACCTTACCATGCTGCATCAGTACATAACCCAATCCAACGCTCGAAGCGTCACAATAGATAACATAACCATCGGTCCCTTCTGGGAGAGCATTAGAACCGGTGCTGAAGTTAATCTATCCTTCAATGCCTGAAAACTCTGTTTGCAAGCATTAGTCCATTAAAACTTTGCTCCCTTTTGAGTCAACTTTGTCAGAGGTGCCGAAAGGGCAAAAAATCCCTCTACAAATTTCATGTAATAACCTGCCAAACCGAGAAAGCTACGAAACTCCGTTGGTGTCGTGGGTCTAGGCCAAGTCTTTACTGCTTCAATATTTTGTGTATCAACCCGGATACCTTCACCCGAAATGATATCCCCAAGGAAAGCTACAGAGTTCAACCAGAATTTATATTTAGAGAATTTTGCAAACAACTTCCCTTTTTGTAAAAGTCTCAGCACAGTGCGCAAATGATCTACATGCTCAGTCTCTGAACGAGAATACACCAATATATCGTCCATAAATACAATTACGAACATATCAAGAAAGGGTCTGAAGATACGGTTCATCAAATCCATGAATACTGCTGGGGCATTAGTCAAACCGAACGACATAACACGAAACTCAATGTGCTCATATCTGGTCCTGAATGCTGTCTTCGGAATATCTTTCTCCTTAACTCTTACCTGATGGTACCCGGACCTCAAGTATATCTTTGAGAAACACTTGGCACCTTGCAACTTATCAAATAAATCATCAATCCTCGGGAGCGGGTAATTATTCTTGATCGTCACCTTATTCAACTGTCTATAATCAATACACATTCGTAAGGAACCATCTTTCTTCCTCACAAATAACACCGGTGCTCCCCTCGGTGATGTACTAGGTCTGATAAAGCCTTTTTCAAGCAAGTCCTTTAGTTGTTCCTTCAACTCTTTCAGCTCTGTGGGGGCCATTCTATAGGGAGGAATAGATATTGGATTAGTATCTGGTAGTAGGTCAATAGCAAACTCAATTTCTCGCTCTGGCGGAAGACCCGAAAGCTCATCGGGAAAAACATCGGAAAACTCATTAACCACAGGGATAGATTGAATGGTTGGTGACTCTACTTTCACATCCTGAACTAAGTGATAAATATAGCCCTTTCTGATCATCTTCCTTGCCTTGAGATAGGAAATAAATCTACCTCTCGGCGACGCCGTATTACCTTTCCACTCAAAACAGGCTCCCCTGGAAACTAAAATCGGACCATCTTTGATCTATAATCAACGTTGGCATGACAAGAAGCCAACCAATCCATACCCATTATAACATCAAATTCTACCATATCTAACTCAGTTAGGTTCGCTACTGTAGATCGACTATGAACTACTATTATACAACTTTTATATACTCGCTTAGCTATCACTGAGTCCCCAACAGGTGTAGACACCTCAAAAGGTTTAACCAATTCAAGTTTTATTCCAAACTTCCTAGCAACCAACAGAGTAACATATGATAAAGTAGAACCTGGGTCAATCAGTGCATATACATCATATGAGGAGAGTGATAAGATACCTGTAACAACATTAGGCGATGACTCTTGATCATGTCATCCTGCTAATGCATAAATGCGGTTCTGAGGACCGCTCAAGCTAGATGCTCCGCCTCTGCCTCTACCATGACTCATTGGTGCTTGTGAACCTTGCCCGGAGGGGGGGGTACTGATGATGATGAACCAGCTACAGATCCCGCTGGCTGAGCTATGCTTGCATCATCTCTCGTCGGACAATCCCTCATAACGTGTCTCAGATAACCAAAAGTATAACAAACATCCAACCCCATGCGATACTGCCTGGCATGCTGCTTACCATACTGGGCACATCATGGCAAGGGCGGCCTTATCTGACTTGACTCACCCCTATACTGAGAACTTGAGGCCCTAGAATTCTAACCAGGCCCCGAATTTGAGGAACGATCATATCTCTTACTGCCCAACTGAGGGGGTGCGCTAGCTGATGGCTGGGCTGGA
Organism: Nicotiana tomentosiformis; assembly: GCF_000390325.3. Lineage (NCBI taxonomy): Eukaryota > Viridiplantae > Streptophyta > Magnoliopsida > Solanales > Solanaceae > Nicotiana > Nicotiana tomentosiformis. The sequence continues at coordinate 63,297,615 of NC_090816.1, read as the reverse complement.
TTCCTTGGGTATTGTTGTCTCTGACCACCTCAAAACTCACCAGAAGGACCCGAAGACCTCTCTCTCTTATTTTGGGCCCTATCATGCTCACGATCGGCCCTCTGCTTCTTCTTACGCTCCTCTACACCCTGAGCATATGCCTGAATATGAGAAATATCCATGTCTGGCTGAAGTGAGACCGACATAAAATCGTTAAGCAAGTGCGGATCTAACCCCATCACGAACCGGTGAACCCGATCCTCCATCTTAGATACAATAGTGGGAGCATACCTAGCCAACAAATCAAATTGAAGACTGTACTCTTGAACACTCATGTTACCCTGCCGAAGTGTCAAGAACCTATCAAATCTGGCCGTCTAAGCTCTGGTGGCAGATAATGTCGAAGAAAAGCTTCTGTAAACTCCTGCCATACCACTGGAGGGGCATCCTCACCTCTGGACAATTCCCAAGACTCGTACCAATTAACTGCAACATCTTGGAGTCTATAGGAAACTAGCTCAACTGACTCAGTCGCAGTGGCCTTAATTACCCTCAAAGTCCTTTGCATTCTACCGATAAATACCTGAGGGTCCTCATTTGGATCTGCCCCAGTGAATACCGGAAGGTCCAAATTAATGAAATCACGAACCCTTGCACTGACTGATCTATTTGCATGGCCAATACCTACTTCCTGACACCGAGCCTGTGCGGCTACTAATTGAGTTAACAGCTGAATAACATCTCTCACCTCCTAACCCGGTGCATCTGGCTGAGGGGCTGAATGAACAGGGGCGGGTGCAGGAGCTGGTGCCTCTCGAAGCTCTTTTGGAGTGGGCGGGGTATGTGAAGCCTGAGATGGAATCTCACTATGAGACTCTCCCTGAGCCCTGGTAACTCATGGCGCTCGAGTAGTAGTCTCGCCAGCCACGAACTTTCCCTTCTGGGCGACTGTAGTCTTCGGAGGCATCGCTGAAAATTTAACATATCGTTAAGAATATGAAATCTTATATCGCACGATCTAAGATGCTTATAGAGGATAGCATCCTATATGTCAGCCTCCTGTCTATAAGTGTGGAGCACAACACACCCATAAACAAGACTCTACTAGACACAGTCTGTAGACAACCCTAGGACAGAACTGCTCTGATACTACTTTTATCACGACCCAAATCGATGGGCCACGACGGGTTCCTGAGTCCTACCTGTCGAACACCCTTAAGCATGCGACTAATATATGAACATGAATAACATCTGCTAAATTACGAGAATAACATACTTGAGAAAACCTGTCCAAAAGACATATATACATATACGTGCGAAAGACGTAGGGCAAGCCGGCAAGGCTGCTATAGACAACTACATGTCCAAAACTGGAAGCCGAAAAGGCCACATACTATCCAACTATATATGACTGTCTACAGACCTCTAACAGAATATACAACTGTACAAGGATGAGACTGTGCTCTGTCATACCCATATATGTAAACAAACCTATCGTACCAAAATCCAAAACAGCTCCGGATCAAATGGAGCATACCAACTCTCGCTGATCAAGGATCCTAAGAAGGGGGACCGTCTGCTTGTCTACTGTACATGTGGGCATGAAACACAGCGTCCCCAGGCAAAAAGGGACTTCAGTATGAATAATGTACTGAGTATGTAAGGCATAAAAATTAGTACACAAAAGACATAGATGAAACATGGAATAAAGAATTCCGCCTCTAAGCATAAATGACTTGTAAATCCTGAAACATTTATAATGTCATGCACGTGCGTACAATTGTCGTGTCATGCATGAGTATAGGTATACATAACATCATCAAGCCTCCGAGGGCATCCTATCATATCATCTCGGCCACTGTGGGCAAAATCATCAACATGTACCAGCTGATCAGGTGGTGGTGCGTCTATAACACCATAACCTTTTCCCATATCCCATATACGTATAATATATGGGATAACGCCATCTCGTCATGGGTCAATGTACATGTATAAATGCATGAAATGCATAAGAAATACATTAATAAGATTTTCTCAAAATTTCATAAAAATAATATGCCTGTCGGATAAATTTGATCAAATACATATTTTTCTGAGACCCATGAATAGAAGATATACTAATAATTCACATGGGAAATCAAGAATATAGACACCCCTAATATTTCTATGAATAGTTATTTATGGAAATTGTGCATTTGCTCGTTTTATTCGTGTCGTATAGATCATGCCAAAAAGAAAGAAGGGATAGCCTTAACATACCTGAACTGATTTGCTTAGAATTTTCAATTTACGCTTTACAGAATCAACAACCAACGTTATCTAATTTTGGTATGGAATTGTTCTGCCCTTTGAAGAACTCACGTTTATGAAGAACTCATGTTCTTAAGACTTAAATGGGCTCTCTGTCCTTAGATGAATATGTGACTAATGACTCATGTTCCTAAGACTTAAAAATGGATCTCTTTCCTTAAATGAATAATGTGACTCACGTTATAAGATTTGCCAAATTCTCACATCTCTTAATCTTGCCATATATATTAATGACTTAAGAGTCATACATGGGGATGGGGGTGCTGCCACGTGGGGGGAGGGTTAGTCTTATCCAACCATTCCTTAATTAAATAGTTAATCTCCCATTAATCAATAATTAACTAATTACTCACATAATTAAGAATTTTCTCAAATTCCTTAATATACTACTCCCTTTTAATACACTTTAGGTACCCTACTATCGTGGTCATGGGGTACCTTGTATAGCACTAGTCCATAAATACCGGGTATTATGGCCCGGATCGTATATTATCCCAAATCGATAACCTTCAACGAAACTCATCTTCTTTAATCCGTTTACCCTTTATCCTCCACGGAACTTACTTATCGCTTGTTATAAATAGCATAAATGCTAATTGTCTCAAGAAAATCTCATCCCCGAGCTTTCGTCGATTAACTTAAGACGAAACTTTAACGTAAAAAAATGCGAAATGTAACATCCTTCCCCCATTAGAAACATTCGTCCTCGAATGTTTAACTCCCTGGGATCTATATAACTTTGGCAGAGTCCCCTTTGTAACAATACTACTACCAACTCTTCCTGTAGAAACTCAATAATTTAACGCCATATAGGACCACAATCGTCAATAACGACAATGGCCTTACACGACCAATGACAATAACTAACACAGGATTCCATACACGTACCTTAAGGTTGTAATATCTCAGTCGGACCCTTCTCTGAAAGAGGAAATAAGTGAGGATATCTAGACTTCATGTCTTCTTCGGCCTCCCAGGTCATTTCTTCCACATTGTTGTTTCTCCAAAGTACTTTCACCGAAGCTACGTCTTTAGTCCTAAATCTCCGAACCTGTCTATCTAGAATAGAAATGGGAGTTTCTTCATATGATAGATGCTCTGTGACCTGAACGTCGTCAACTGACACGATTCTAGAAGGATCTCCGATACATTTACAGAGCATAGACACATGAAAGACCGGATGTACAGACTCTAAGTCCGAAGGCAAGTCTAACTCATATGCTACCTGGCCTACCTTGCGTATGATCCTATATGGCCCAATGTACCGAGGGCTAAGTTTTCCTTTCTTACTGAACCTCATAACGCCTTTCATTGGTTAAACCTTTAGGAATACCCAGTCATCAACCTGAAACTCCAAGTCTCGCCGTCGATTATCCGCATATGACTTCTGACGGCTTTAAGCTGCTAATAGCCTTTCCTGTATAAGCTTAATTTTCTCGATCGCCTGTTGTACCAATTCCAGTCCTACTAACGTAGTTTCCCCAACATAGAACCACCCTATAAGCAACCTACACTTTCGTCCGTAAAAAGCTTCGTATGGAGCCATTTGAATACTGGAATGGTAGCTATTATTATATGCAAACTCAATAAGCAGCAGATAATCATCCCAGCTACCCTTGACGTCTATCACACAAGACCACAACATATCTTCAAGTGTCTGAATAGTACACTCAGCCCGTCCGTCTGTCCGGGGATGAAATGCTGTACTAAGACTTACCTGAGTCCCCAATCCTTTTTGGAAGGACCTCCAGAAGTTAGCTGTAAATTGAGCTCCTCTATCCAAGATAATAGATACAGGGACACCATACAATCATACTATCTCCTTAATATAAAGCTTTGCATAATCCTCTGCGGAATATGTAGTCCTAACGGGCAGAAAATTGGCTGACTTTGTAAGCCTATCAACAATCACCCATATAGAATCGAACTTACACTAGGTACGAGGTAAGTCTACGATGAAATCCATATTGATAACTTCCCATTTCCAAGTCGGAATCTCTATAGCCTGCAATAATCTACCGGCCTTTTGATGCTCAATCTTAACCTGCTGATAGTTAGGGCACTGAGCAACAAACTCCGCTATATCCTTTTTCATTCCGTCCCTCCAATATACTTCCCTGATATTATGATACATCTTTGTTGCTCCTGGATGGATAGAATAAAGAGAACAGTGAATTTCTCCTATAACCTGCCGATGCAGCCCTGCAATATTTGGGACACATAATCGCCCTTGATATCTGAGGACCCCATTTTCTGTGATTTCAAATGGTGTCTTCTCCTTCTGAGGGGTAGTATCCCTATAATGAACTAACACAGGATCCTCGTACTGGTGTTCCTTTACTTTAGTTACTAAAGAGGATAAGCCCCGCATTTGGCGGTCCTACAAAGGAGGAAGAAATCTATTGGATGGACTTTGGTGGACATTCGGGGTATAAGCCCAGCATTTTGCATGCTCAAAATCAGGTTGGAGGATGGTGCTAAACCATATATTTGATATCAACGGAGACTTACTGAAGCTATGAAAAAGGTGGTCAAAAAGAAGATTATCAAATGGTTGGATGCCGGGGTTGTGTACCCTATATTCGATAGTTCTCTAATACAATGTGTCCCAAAGAAGGGGGGCATGACGGTTGTTACCAATGAAATGAATGAGTTGATACCTACAATAATGGTTACCAGGTGGAGGGTTTGTATGGATTACAAGGAAGGACTACTTTCCCTTCCCATTCAGGGATCAAATGCTTGATAGGTTAGCCGGCCATGCTTTCTATTATTTTCTAGATGGTTATTGGGGATACAACCAAATTCTTATCGCTTCAGAAGATCAAGATAAAACCACTTTTACATGCCTATATGGTACCTTTGCTTTCAAGTGGATGCCTTTTGGATTGTGCAATGCACCAACGACTTTTTAATGGTGTGTGATGGCCATCTTCATGGATGACTTTTCAGTTGTTGGGGATTAATTTGATGATTGCCTTACTAATTTGGATAGGGTGTTGGCTAGATGTGAGGAAACGAACTTGGTACTCAAATGGGAGAAGTGTCATTTCACGGTAGAGGAGGGAATTGTCCTTGGTCATAAAATTTCAACGAATGGTACTGAAGTAGATAAGGCAAAGATTAAAGTGATTTTCAAGCTTCCACCTCCTACCCCAGTCAAGGGTGTTCGGAGTTTCTTAGGCCATGCGGGATTTTATCGGAGATTCATAAAGGATTATATTAAAGTTGTGAACCCTTTGTGCAACTCCTCGAGAAAGATGCAACGTTCCATTTCAATGATGATTGCATGCGAGCTTTTGAATATTTGAAGCTCAAGTTGACAACTAATCCTATTATTACGTCCCCGAATTGAAGTTTAATATTTAAGCTCATGTATGACGCAAGTGATGTAGCGGTCAGGGTTATTTTCGGGAAACAGATCAATAAAAATTTCCACCTAGTCTAGTATGCCAGTAAGACTACAAATAGGGCACAAGTCAACAATACCGTTACAGAGAAGGAATTACTTGCCATTGTGTTTGCTATTGAGAAGTTCCATCCTTATTTGAAGGGTGCCAAGGTCATTGTGCACACGGATCATGCGGCACTTTTGTGAATGGTATTACAGATTCTCCTGGATCATAAGTTGTATGCCAAATTCTCCAAATGGGAGTTCTAATTGAACTTGATGGCGTTTCTTGTCCATATAGTGTCAGATGAAGGTATTAAAGTTGACACTTTGAAGATTGAAGCAGTGAAGAGTTGGCCAAGACCTACTACTCCATCAGAGGTTCGCAGTTTCTTGGTCTTAGCAGGCTATTACAGGAGGTCCGTAGAGGGTTTTTCTACTTATATCAGTGCCATTGACGAAGTTGACATAGAAGGCAATTAGGTTCTAGTGGTCTGACATCTGTGAAAAGAGCTTTCAAGAGTTGAAGGACATATTTATGTCAACACTAGTTCTTACTCTCTCTGAGGGTACAGAAGGCTACGTGGTCTATTGTGATGCTTTGTGTATTGATGCGGAATTGTAAGTTAATTGCCTATGCTTTGAGGCAATTGAGGAAACACAAGAAGAGCAATCCGACACATGATTTAGATTTGGCAACAGTAGTGTATGCATTGAAGATATGGAGGCATTATGTTTACGATGTTCATGTAGATATCTTCATGGATCATATGAGACTCCAGTGTATATTCAAATAGAAAGAGTTGAATTTGAGATAGCAGAGATGGCTCAAGTTGCTGAAAGACTATGACGTCAATATCTTGTATCATCCTGGCAAAGCTAATACTGTAGCGGATTCCCTTAACCGTAAATCTATGGGCAGTATGGTGCATGTACATGCCCAAAGGAAGGAGTTGACTAGGGAACTTTATCAGCTAGCTAGTATGGGAATCCGACTAATGGACTCATATGACGGGGGTATTGTAGTTCAGAACACAACTGAGTCATCTTTTGTGATTGAAGTAAAGAAGAGACAGTATGGAGATCCCTTCTTAGAGAGAATCAGAGAAGGTATTCAACAGAATAAGACCACAACTTTTGAGATTGAAGGAGATGGAATTCTAAGATATCAAGGCCGATTATATGTTTGATAGTGAAAAGTTCTATGCTTATTTGAAGGGTGCCGAGGTCATTGTGCACACGGATCATGCGACACTTCGGTATCTTATGAGAAAAAAAGGAAAACAAAGCCCCGTTGATGAGATGTGTGCTTCTATGGCAAGAGCTTGTTATTGAGATTTAAGACAAGAGAGAGTGAAAACCAAGTAGCAGACCACTTATCTGGGTTGGAGGAGGAGGGGAGACCACATAATGGCCTTTAGATCAATGACCCCTTTCCCCATGAGAAACTCTTGGCACTTTCCATGAAAGATACACTCTCACACTGAAGAATTACACTCCCCATTAACCATCTTTAACCCCAAATTCGAAATTGAGACTAGGATGTGGAACCTTACCTCTTGGATGAAGAACTTGTGAGGTTCCCCCCTGTAAATCTTTCAACTTTAGAGAAAGAATTGGTAAACAATTAGCTTAGGAGCTTTCCCTCTCACTCTATGGTACCTCCTCACTCTCAAATATCAGATTTTTGTTTCAAAAATTGCCCTTTACATCTATATATAGAAATAGGGTCGGGTTATAAAAACCAGAAAATGGACACCCCAAACACAGCTCTACGATTGCAGAATGGATATGCGGTCCGCAAAATGGGCTGCAGAAGTGATGTCAAGAACTGGGTTGTTCGAATAAGGTCTAAGGCAGGTTTGCGGTCCGCAGACCAGTTCTGCGGTTGCATAATTGTCATGCCCCGACCTTGGGGAGCGCGACCGACGCTCAACCGAGATACCCCGGTCAAGAAAGCCTATACAATACCTTCTACCCAACTCACCCATGAATAATATATATATATATATATATATATATATATATATATATATATATATATATATATATATATATATCAATAATTAAACATGAGAGGATTTCATGAACAATTCCAAATCCATCACCAACGGTTACTTCTTTCATAATTCCCAAAAAATATATATACAAAATTATATTTTGAAATGGGATGTGTGATACAAATACAACATATCTAGTTGACTCTTCCAATACCACCATACAACCCACACTATGTCTACGGAGCCTCTAAGTACAACTAAAGAGTAGTACGGAAGTACCGGCGATAAGGCCCTGGCTATACCTCAAAACATAAAGTACAACGTCAAATGACATGAAGCCCGGAACATAGTAGGGCTCACCAAAATCTGCTGAATAGAGAGTAAATGCTAACGAGGATCAAAACCGCCCGCTGACAAACCACCTGCATCCATTGAAGATGCAGTGCCCCCGGCAAAAAGGGATGTTAGTACATATGGAAGTACTAGTATGAAAATGAAAACACCTATTAAAGGACTTTGAAATACAACACGAATATGATGAATAATGGTAACAATAAAAGGCTTAGTTAGCCGTTAAAGCCACAACTAATTTATTAAAAGCTTTCAATAATATTTATAAATTCTTAACTCGAGGATCCTCTACAACTACCTTTACACAAAGTGGCCCGGCCGCCTCACCCCAATGTATGCGGGTGGAGGTGCTTCACAATACCACAATCCCTACGCGAAGCGGCCCTGCCGCCTCACCCCAATATATGCGGGTGGAGGTGTATCACAATACCATAATCTCTATACAAAACGTCCCTGCCGCCTCACTCCAATATATGCGGGTGGAGGTGTATCACAATACCACAATCCTTACACAAAGCATCCCTGCCACCTCACCCTAATATATGCGGGTGGAGGTGTAATCACAACACCACAACTCTAGATTCCCGAAACGATAATAGTCTGTACACGAGGTTCTCTTCCAATCAACCATTTGGCACGTTTGGCCTTAGCGAGAGTAGGTTCATAAGGTTTCATCATATGAGAAATAAGTGTTTGATTACATTGATTTCATACAAGGTTTTCTTCCCTAGAAGGGGGTATAACATAATTAAGTCACAATAGAAAATCTTTAATACATCATTCATTCTTGAAATACTTTTTCCCAAAAAAGGAAATACACAATTTCAACTCATGAACATATAGGAGCTCAAAACACTTTGGAAATACTTACAAAGCATAGCATTAATTAAGATGACCACATTTGGGCATGACCTGAGCACATAAGCTTTTAGGCACATCTATTTTTCAAATTCAATTTGGGACAGTTTAATCAAGGCCTATTTCATAATTCACATCATTTCATTTCCTCGGTACCATTGGCCACAAGTATAACATCATTCTTGGCACGTTGGCCACACTTTATATCTCCAACCCATTTCTCTCACTTTCAAGCATACTTATAGATTATCAACAACAAGGCATTTATACTCAAGACTTTAAATACACATTTGAGCAACTAACCAAATTAAGGGTCTTAGGCACATGTGATTTCTTACACAATTCGACATGCTAGTTTTCATTAGAATCACATTTTCAAATAATAAAATATTAACACACAACCCACGCTTAATCACCTTCTCAAATAGTAACTCAACATAACAAGTACATTTGGACTACAAATTGAACGCATATATCTCTTGACATAAGGCTTATTCAGAAAAATCAATTTATACTGAGCAACACAGGACTTACAAGGACACTGTGGGGTTCAATTCAAAAAAAGGAGTTTAGCCAACATACCTGAAATTCGCCCCTTAATAATACTACGATGTTGCACCACACTAAACAACTTCAATCTAGAATAATGCAACACAATTGCACCAATATTAGCAAGATTCCTATACTTTAAGTCATTTAGACTTTTTATCAAACATCTAGTGTGCATATCTTTCTACAACCTCTCCCCATGGAATTTCTTCACCTTCCACACCAATGATTCACCTCACAATATCCATTAGCACATGCATGCCCAACACTTCACTCCCAACCCATAAATGTTACCAATTAATTCATTTTACAATCTCTACAATACCAACACAACCTAGGTTAAGGTATTTATAGTTTCCAACCACCTTCCCATAAGTCATAACATATATTTCATACATAATTAATCGCAATAGATTAGGTAGAGATGGTAGACATACCTCTTGTAGGGAGACTCTTGAAAATCTCAACTTTTAGTGTTCTTTACCAATTTGGGGATTTGAATGGAAATATATGGATCTTCAAGATTAATCCTAGTAAATATAAGTGTTTAGGAGTAGTAATCAACTCAAAATTTCTCCAAAAATATTATCTTGGTTCATGGGAGGGAAGTGTTGGACGGATTCTCCTTGATATTCAAGCCCTAGCTCAAAGAAATGACTTAGCCCCTCTTTCTATCCGGCCTTAGGGGTATTTATAGGGCTCCTACGTGTGTAGTCGCGCACCTGGGCAAGTGACCGTGCATCTGGTGGCGTACACATGGCAGAATACCCATATGGCATAGGTCCGGTAAAATGGCCATAACTTTCTGTAGAAATATCCAAATGATAAACGGTTTAATGCGTTGGAAAACTAGACTCAGAGGGCTTTAATTTGATAGGTATATAACCACCTAAGGCCTTATATTGTGGGAGTTCTACTCGTTTGAAGTCGGGTCTTGTGATAATTGAAACATCCTTTCCACTTAATATATCCAACATGTTCAACACAAGTTCTTTCCATTCACAAAACTCCTTAGTATGTTCCAACACACCTTAAACACATATTTTCATTTCAAAATGATGTAGTTCTATCCCATGGTTCTCCTTTAATACTCGAATACGTTATTCCTGAATACAGTTAGCTCACTTTAAAATCTTAAAGCATTAGGAATTATTTTTTAACGGGCCTTACATTCTCCCCCGGTTAGGATCATTCGTCCTCGAATAAAGGTCAAAATTCACCATTAGCATCCAATATGACTCAGTTGCTATAACACCCACCAGCAGTTCCAATTTTTTGACTTACTCCCTAAATTTCCAAAAATTTCGCCAGAGTCTTCCGTGTAATTGGGGCCTATCCACCTGCTAGAGAATCCCAAAACCACCCTGACAAGATATCCATAACTCAACAAAGCATCACAGTATATATCAACAACACTGATCTCACCATTAAGGGCATTACATTAACAGGTGTGGTATCTAGACATGAGTTGCACATATTTAAATCATAACACATAACAAGTACCCTTTTGAACCACAACCATTTGGTTATACAGTCAAGTGAGAATACTTCCTTTACTTTGACGGAGGCATATCTTAATTTACAGACTTATCTAATAGGGGCCACAACTAGGTACCTCTTATAAGCCAATTACCTATTAACTTCACCTTCAATAGTTTCCACCGGAATGATAGGCAAAGGATTTCCAACAACCTTCTGGAACCTAGATACATGATGCATCGGGTGCATGGAGGACAACGATGGGAAAACATCATACTCATAGTTTGTCCTATTTCTTCAATATTCCATAAGTCCTAATGTGACTACACATACTTTACCTTCCTTAACAATTCACCCAGTATATTCATAGAGAAAATCTTGAGAATAACCCGTTGACTTTCTTCAACTCTAAATTCCTATGTTGAACACCTAAACTAAACCTTTGGCGACATCCAACAATTACTCTAAGATGTGCTAGCATGAATATGACCATAAAATTTCCTATCCATTATATTTGATCACGGGATGATGCTTCTTATTTGACATGTTTGAACCTTCAACCCCCGTAAGTTTACTATAAATAGGAACAACGAGGTTTGAGGTTGGGCTGGAATTTTTCAAGAATCCATCAATGTGCTGAACAGCCCATTTCAGGAGGTTATATCCTAAGAGACATGAAGGTTACTACCAATAGTGCTGACATGGTTAATCATTGTGATGACATCAGTGATTTGACAAATGAGGCATAGAGTTGCCTAGTAGGCATTGATAATGTAGGGACCATGTTCATGATTCTGAGATATAAAAGAAATGAGTCATTTTAGGCATGTGACATATGGGAGGCATGGTCGGGAAGATAAAGACATTAGCGTCAGTTATTCTTGGAAGACTATGAGTCATGAAAAGGACAACAATAATTGTTTTAATCCATATGTGCCTTGTTCGGAAATAGTAGGCCTCAAAGAGAAATAGCCATGTACGTGACACTAGTCGCCTCTTGGAATGTAGGAAAAATCAGTTCAACTCAAAATACATATAGTTGCATTATACTCTTAACATTAACTAACACAAGGAATATATATGCCACAAAGCCCATGAGGATGCAAAAAGAAGTTGAACACTTGTGAGATTATTATCATTCTGACAGCTTAACCATTCACAATAGTTGATCCTATATGAGAGGAATAGAGATACAACAAACTTGTCTTTCAAATCAATATGCTCATGATATATGCTAGAATCTTAAACATCCACCTGAGGTTGGGAGGGAAAGGTCGTGGTAAGGTACTTAACTTTCAACCACACACAAGGTAAACCATATAGCTATGACATCTTAATGTTGGGATGAAATCATGTATTGGTTAGAGAGAATGAGCACTTTGCTATGAGCTAGACACATTTCCGCCATAATAACTTTCAATCTGCGATACCAGGCCACTTCATGGGCAACTACAATACTAGGAACAGAGTGATCTACTTACTGCGGAATAATCTAAGTGGACATGAAAGTCATAATGAGACATGCAAACAAAAACATCTACCTGTGACGAATTTATGAAAATCTCAAAATTTCCCAGAAACTTTATATAGAAAAGTGACCATTTCAATTGACATGTACACATATGATAGGCGTTGAGATATGCTCTTATGTTGCTAGACAGTGAGAAGGGTTTATGATAATATTCACAAAGGAGTATAGTGACTGTTCAAACCATAGGAGCCACATACACTGGAGAGAGAAAGAGTGGCTCAAGAAGGATCTCAACACTAGGTTGTTTTACATTAGATTTGATACCACATAGGTAAACTTTATGATGGTGCATGCACAAGCACAAGTGAGCAGATGTTATCCATTTGAATCAAAGGTTCTATAAGAAATTTGTCACGCCCCAAACCTGAAGGGACGTGGCCGGCACCCGGTACCATACTCGGCCCGAGCGTACCACTCTGTAACTGTGAACTCTAGAGGAATAACCCTCAACCTACGCCGATGAGACCATATTCTGAATCATCTAAAAATATCGTCTGTCTCATCTAAGGGGTAAACATACCCAAAAACTCATATATATATATATATATATATATAAATGTACAGACTGAGGAGGCCGCCGTGAACATCTACTGTTATACAAACTATACAGGACTTGTCTACAAGCCTCTAGAGATAGTTGAACTGTATCATGGTCGGGACAGGGCCTCGACCTACCCATCAAACCTGTATATATATAACAGACTCCAAGGTCTAGACCTGGTAACTCCGGGGAAGTGGAGCTTACCAACCAAGCTGATATTTGGCTCTGTCTACTGGGAAGGTCTATCCAGCTGTCTATCAGGACCTGCAGGCATGAAATGCAGCGTCCCCAACAAAGGGACGTCAGTACAAATAATGTACTGAGTATGTAAGGCAACAAAATAACTGAAAGCTGAAACTGAATTGATGATATAATAACGAAATGTAACTGGGAGTCAAAAATAATCTGAATATATGCTTACCTGCTGATACTGACTCAACTCTCTCCATATAGTATGTAAAAAAGTTGTCCGGCCCTATAAGGCTCGGTATGTGTAACTGCCCTGCCGTAGTAGGCTCGCTCATAGGCGCTCGGCCATACTAGGCTCTGTATCTCGGCCATTCTGGGCTCGCTCATAGGCGCTCGGCCACAGTAGGCTCGGTATATACTTACCATCTGATCAGTGGTTGCCCAATAGGGGCCTGCCCATCGATTATAGCTCGATGGTGGTAAACATACTGTAACATTGTATATATATATATATATATATATATATATATATATATATATATATATATATATATATATATATATATATATATATATATATATATATATATATATACTCTCTGCTCTCTTAGATGAAATAAGACAATACTAAACTGAATATGAAGTCTCGATAAGGGAGAATACTGTAACTTCGGAGATTAGGATAATGTGAATAAATTCAGGAATACGAACTTCTCTTTATGCCTCGTTATCAAACTCATGTAGTTACGGGATCATGCCAAAATGAAGAAAGGTTTAGCCTTAACATACCTTATCACAATATTTCCAATCACCAACTTGAACTCACCTCTTCTCACCTTAATCTACAACAACGATAATAATACTATCATTAAGTTACGAAAGGTACAACTAACGCACAACGAACGACAAGCTTATTTTGTATTAAAACGGACAGCATCTCCCCTATAATCCTTACTTCTTCCAAATTCAAGATAACACCACAACACCAAAAACAACAATAAGAACATATATACATTAGTTTCCAACCTTATGCATACCATACAATACTACAAAACAGCCCAACACACCCCAATCGCTTCATACACAAAACGACCACCGTAGTAGTGTCAACAACCCGAAATTGTTACGATGAACGACCAGCCCAACATCCTGCATTTATGTGGTGTTTCTCCACACCCTTCCTCCTCCAAAACTCTCACAAAACAGTAGTAAAAGATGCTGCCCAACAGCACAACAAAACAGTCCACAAAACAGTCCGCTACAAGTGAATAACTCGAACTCACGGCTTCCGATCACCGTCCCGTGAGTTCTTACAAGTATAGAACGACTTACCATGAATTTACAGCAGACAAAATGGATGAAAGAGAGCAGTAAACTCACCTTATTTGTTGGATAACTCAGCTCCTATCTTGGTTCTTCAAACTCTAGGTTTTACCTCCAATTAGAACTTGAAAGGGAGAGAAAATCAATTAGGGTTTGTGGGAAATTTTTGGGAGGATTTGTTTGCAGAGCTTATGTCTGATTATTATGCTCTATTTTAAGTCTAATATATGAAGAAAATAGGCCTTTAAAAGGCCTCTTTGGACGACCCGAAATGGCCCATTTTTGGGCTTTCATTTAAGCAAGTAGGTGACACACCTACTTGTCACCTAGCAGCTTGCGCAGTATCGCAAACATGCCCATATCTCTCTACTCCGATGTCGTATTGACAAACAGTTTAATGCGTTGGAAATTAGACTCATAGAGCTTTAATTTGATAGGTGGAACACACCATAACTCTAAGTATATTGGGAGAAAATTGCAGTTACATTTGACCCAAAGTTTCTGTAAAACTTATGAACGTAACTTGTGATGACTTTCATCGACTTTTGTTCCACCACTCGCTTGACTTCAAAACATAACACACGACTATCATACGACTAACATAACTCATAACATAACCTACTTATCAATTTAAACACCCTGGTCTCACTCCAAAAGTACATGTTATAACATTCCCAATTTGTCGACTTTCGACGAAACATTATTTGTTTTCAATTCCTTTAGCTTGTGAAACTTCCAACCATCTTTGTACTTGTTGTTAATGATCTTTAATATTTGTAACCTCCGAGGTAATATGATTAACTTACTTTGCAAACTTTTCAAAATGATTTCACTTCTGAGCTTACATCAATTGACTTATGACGACTCATACGTACGAAAACATGGGTTGTAACATCATTCCCCCCTTTGGAACATTCGTCCTCGAATGTTGACTGGTGCACTTATCAGTCTCATAACCTATTGCTCTCATAAATACTTTATTTCTGGCCTTTCCATCTAGGCAATTGTTCTATGAATAAATCCATAGGCCAGGGCATTCCCCCCTTTAGGCCTCTTCTGACACCATGACTTTTGGTCTGAATCCTTCCAACCTCGTAATTATTGCGACCTTCTGTCATTCATCTTGTACGACTTTATCCTTATATGTGTGCCTATGCGACTCTTCTGTTCCTTTTCCTCCAGCTTTTAGCCAATCTCTAGGCCTCACTTTGGGAACATATATAGAACTATGACAAGTTGTTCCTCCCAGTGTATATAGGTGTAGTAAAGTTCTTCGCTCGGTAATTTGTCAAACTTACGACTGTTGCGATATCTTGTTTCGTAGCCTTGTAAATATATCCTTATTGATTTACTACATCTAGGTAGGTCATACTACACTATCACACTTGCTTCCGTTTATTATTGCCGAGGTTTGCTACCCAACTCCATGTTACCTCTCGCTTCTTATCCTATATGTATAAATCTAAGTCCTTTAGTTCTTCCTCATTACTGTTCATCTTAAAAATGAAGGCCTGATATCATCTCATACTTTGGAACTTGTATCTGCCTATTGTTGATTCACCTTAATGTGGATCTATAATCTACCATTGATAACTTGAAACCTCTTACATAATACATTGTCCTTAGGGATCACGTCTCATTAGGAAACATCTGAAGTTATTTTCTTGATCCATCTAGGGATGATACTATACTTCAATAAGTGTATTTCATCGCATCCCAACGTGATTCATCTTATAAGGGGTATTCTAATCTCATGCAATTCATGAGTTTCCCTCCTCTTTGAATCATTAACCAATCAATAGCCTTAACGTTATCCTCTTATATATCACAATTACACCATTATTCTACTACCAGGGCAACATTTTATCTCTTCAAATTTCTCATAGTCTTAGACTCCTCTGAGTTCGTTCAGGCTATACTGAGTTATTTTTTTTATAACTTACGGAAACCATCAGTTCTCTTGTTTTGATGGGCTTAATTCTGAGGCCTTACCTATTCTCGTCAGCTTCTCAATCACCTCTGCTTATCCTTACTCATGTCCGCCTAAAACCATGTTTCTCTACCTTACTTTATCTTGTGACCTACACATATTTATTTATAGTACTCACAACCTTCCTTTAACTTTCTAGCACCATACATTTCCTTATGTTATTCAGGAACTTCAAGCGGGACATCAAATTGTCTCTAACTCTTCTTTACTCTCTTAACTAGACCTCTCGGTACTTGGAAACTATAGGCTAGAAGATATGTCCCTGACAACACCACTATCATTTGTGGGTACTGAATCATGGCGCTTCCAGCCCGCTATCTGATGTATGGACTATTCACAACCTTCTACATTTGAGCATTTCGTACCTTCTTAACCTTTACCTTACTTAGCTTTTAATCTCGCATTGTATCTTCTGTCTCTTTAATAACCTCCCTTCCACATAGGTAGAATTCACGTCCACTTCTTGAAGCTCTACTATAAACTTGCACCTCTAGTGCGTACACAATCCGGTGGGAGCTTCATACTTACTCCTTATGAGACTGGTACTTTTTTTTTCTAGATTTATTGTAGAGCCATTATAGAATATGGCTGTTGTACTATCTTTCTTGTACCTCTAATGTTAAGAGTGATTTTGCAATGTTCAGACTCCTAATTCACCTGATGTAACTCGTTAGTTTCCTCTTCTCTCCCAGCCTTTAAGTAGGCTTAAGCTATCTTCCGATCTGTTGCTCGGGGTATTATTACTTTAACCTTTTGATACTGCCATGGCCTGTTATTCACGGGGTATGTTGGATATTCCCGTCTTAGGGTAAATGGGAAATTTGCACATATGGTAAGCACGATCTAATAGGGTCTCAAACAGGGCCACGTAATCAAAAATTCTCTCTCTACTAATGCTTTTATATGCTGTTGTATTAGCCCTTTAACTAGTTATAATTTTTCTAATTGAAAGCATCGCTATATCATTAGCAAACATAAGCTTTGGCTCGAACTCTTATGACTCAGCTCTATAGCACGATTTGGATTTGAATGAAGGGTAGCAGACTCCTAAATGCCTTGTAGCCTCCTGCTTATAAGTGTGGTGCACAACACACCCATAAACAAGACTCTACTAGACACGGCTTGTAGACTCCCTAGGATAGAACTGCTCTGATACCAAGTTTGTCACGCCCCAAACCTGAAGGGACGTGGCCGGCACCCGGTACCATACTCGGCCCGAGCGTACCACTCTGTAACTGTGAACTCTAGAGGAATAACCCTCAACCTACGCCGATGAGACCATATTCTGAATCATCTAAAAATATCGTCTGTCTCATCTAAGGGGTAAACATACCCAAAAACTCATATATATATATATATATATATATAAATGTACAGACTGAGGAGGCCGCCGTGAACATCTACTGTTATACAAACTATACAGGACTTGTCTACAAGCCTCTAGAGATAGTTGAACTGTATCATGGTCGGGACAGGGCCTCGACCTACCCATCAAACCTGTATATATATAACAGACTCCAAGGTCTAGACCTGGTAACTCCGGGGAAGTGGAGCTTACCAACCAAGCTGATATTTGGCTCTGTCTACTGGGAAGGTCTATCCAGCTGTCTATCAGGACCTGCAGGCATGAAATGCAGCGTCCCCAACAAAGGGACGTCAGTACAAATAATGTACTGAGTATGTAAGGCAACAAAATAACTGAAAGCTGAAACTGAATTGATGATATAATAACGAAATGTAACTGGGAGTCAAAAATAATCTGAATATATGCTTACCTGCTGATACTGACTCAACTCTCTCCATATAGTATGTAAAAAAGTTGTCCGGCCCTATAAGGCTCGGTATGTGTAACTGCCCTGCCGTAGTAGGCTCGCTCATAGGCGCTCGGCCATACTAGGCTCTGTATCTCGGCCATTCTGGGCTCGCTCATAGGCGCTCGGCCACAGTAGGCTCGGTATATACTTACCATCTGATCAGTGGTTGCCCAATAGGGGCCTGCCCATCGATTATAGCTCGATGGTGGTAAACATACTGTAACATTGTATATATATATATATATATATATATATATATATATATATATATATACTCTCTGCTCTCTTAGATGAAATAAGACAATACTAAACTGAATATGAAGTCTCGATAAGGGAGAATACTGTAACTTCGGAGATTAGGATAATGTGAATAAATTCAGGAATACGAACTTCTCTTTATGCCTCGTTATCAAACTCATGTAGTTACGGGATCATGCCAAAATGAAGAAAGGTTTAGCCTTAACATACCTTATCACAATATTTCCAATCACCAACTTGAACTCACCTCTTCTCACCTTAATCTACAACAACGATAATAATACTATCATTAAGTTACGAAAGGTACAACTAACGCACAACGAACGACAAGCTTATTTTGTATTAAAACGGACAGCATCTCCCCTATAATCCTTACTTCTTCCAAATTCAAGATAACACCACAACACCAAAAACAACAATAAGAACATATATACATTAGTTTCCAACCTTATGCATACCATACAATACTACAAAACAGCCCAACACACCCCAATCGCTTCATACACAAAACGACCACCGTAGTAGTGTCAACAACCCGAAATTGTTACGATGAACGACCAGCCCAACATCCTGCATTTATGTGGTGTTTCTCCACACCCTTCCTCCTCCAAAACTCTCACAAAACAGTAGTAAAAGATGCTGCCCAACAGCACAACAAAACAGTCCACAAAACAGTCCGCTACAAGTGAATAACTCGAACTCACGGCTTCCGATCACCGTCCCGTGAGTTCTTACAAGTATAGAACGACTTACCATGAATTTACAGCAGACAAAATGGATGAAAGAGAGCAGTAAACTCACCTTATTTGTTGGATAACTCAGCTCCTATCTTGGTTCTTCAAACTCTAGGTTTTACCTCCAATTAGAACTTGAAAGGGAGAGAAAATCAATTAGGGTTTGTGGGAAATTTTTGGGAGGATTTGTTTGTAGAGCTTATGTCTGATTATTATGCTCTATTTTAAGTCTAATATATGAAGAAAATAGGCCTTTAAAAGGCCTCTTTGGACGACCCGAAATGGCCCATTTTTGGGCTTTCATTTAAGCAAGTAGGTGACACACCTACTTGTCACCTAGCAGCTTGCGCAGTATCGCAAACATGCCCATATCTCTCTACTCCGATGTCGTATTGACAAACGGTTTAATGCGTTGGAAAATAGACTCATAGATCTTTAATTTGATGTGTGGAACACCCCATAAATCTAAGTATATTGGGAGAAAATTGCAGTTACATTTGACCCAAAGTTTCTGTAAAACTTATGAACGTAACTTGTGATGACTTTCATCGACTTTTGTTCCACCACTCGCTTGACTTCAAAACATAACACACGACTATCATACGACTAACATAACTCATAACATAACCTACTTATCAATTTAAACACCCTGGTCTCACTCCAAAAGTACATGTTATAACATTCCCAATTTGTCGACTTTCGACGAAACATTATTTGTTTTCAATTCCTTTAGCTTGTGAAACTTCCAACCATCTTTGTACTTGTTGTTAATGATCTTTAATATTTGTAACCTCCGAGGTAATATGATTAACTTACTTTGCAAACTTTTCAAATATGATTTCACTTCTGAGCTTACATCAATTGACTTATGACGACTCATACGTACGAAAACATGGGTTGTAACATCATTCCCCCCTTTGGAACATTCGTCCTCGAATGTTGACTGGTGCACTTATCAGTCTCATAACCTATTGCTCTCATAAATACTTTATTTCTGGCCTTTCCATCTAGGCAATTGTTCTATGAATAAATCCATAGGCCAGGGCATTCCCCCCTTTAGGCCTCTTCTGACACCATGACTTTTGGTCTGAATCCTTCCAACCTCGTAATTATTGCGACCTTCTGTCATTCATCTTGTACGACTTTATCCTTATATGTGTGCCTATGCGACTCTTCTGTTCCTTTTCCTCCAGCTTTTAGCCAATCTCTAGGCCTCACTTTGGGAACATATATAGAACTATGACAAGTTGTTCCTCCCAGTACTTCATGCAACGGGGATGAGGTCCACTAAACTGACTCGCCCCACTGACCAGATATTTACCCTTTTTGCATACATCATAAGCATCCCCCTTATCCTTCCTCCAAGTCTTCACGATGGGAGTAACAATCTCTATACAAGTTTGCTGTGTAGGCCTTTGGAATTTCCCAAGCTTACCACCGTTAACACGCTCCTGAGGATACTCACAACATGATGCAAAATGTTCCTTCCCGTACATCGGGTAGACCGGAATGGGTGTACCCAACCTAGGGCATTTGTTCTTCTTGTGCCCCTTCTTTCCCCAACCAAAACATATTTCAAGAGTCATCCAACATCTCCCCAAGTGGCGCTTCATACAAACCACACAAGTTGGCTCATTGGTACCAACAACCCTCTTTCGTTTCTTAGGTGCCCTCACCACATGATTTGGTGGCGTGGTGATATTAATAGGAACAAGGACACTTCCCTTATCAACAAATTCTTCCAATCCCTCTACCGCTCGACACATTCTCCCAATGAACTCTCGTGTAGTCTCCCCCAAATTCAATGCCAAGGTCATTCCCTCATTGCTGCTTCGAACTCGTGGATTACTCATCTGGAAAATGAGACATGACGAGGAAATTAGCTTCCTATCTTGAGCTCTATCGCACGATCTGGAGTATCAAAGAAAGGTGAAATTCCTAAATGTCCAAGTAGCCTCCTTATTATAGATGTGGTCGATAACACACCGATAAGAAGGACTCTACTAGACACGGCTCCGTGACATCCTAGGACACTTTAAAACCATAGGCTCTGATACCAAGTTTGTCATGCCCCAACATTGGGGAGCGCGACTGGCGCTCAACCGAGATACCCCGGTCAAGCAAGCCTGTACAATACCTTCTACCCAACTCACCCATGAATAAACAGAATATATATATATATATATATATATATATATATATATATATATATATATATATCAACAATTGAACATGAGAAGACTTCATGAACAATTCCAATTCCATCACCAACGGTTACTTCTTTCATAATTCCCAAAATATATATATACAAAATTATTGTTTGAAATGGGACGTGCGATACAAATAAAACATATCTAGTTGACTCTTCCAACACCACCATACAACCCACACTATGTCTATGAAGCCTCTAAGTACAACCGAAGAGTTGTATGGAAGTGTCGGCGACAAGGCCTCGGCTATACCTCAAAACATAAAGTACAATATCAAATGACATGAAGTTCGGAACAGAGTAGGGCTCACCAAAATCTAATGTATAGAGAGTAACTGCTAATGAGGATCAAAACCGTCTGCTGACGAACCACCTGTATCCATTGAAGATGTAGCGCCCCAGGCCAAAAAGGGACGTTAGTACATATGGAATAGTACTAGTATGAAAACCAAAACACCTATTTAAGGACTTAGAAATACAACATGAATATGATGAATCATGGTAATAATAAAAGGCTTAGTTAGCCGTTAAAGCCACATCAAATTTATTAAAAGCTTTCAATAACATTTATAAATTCTTAAGTCGGGGATCCTCTATAACTACCTTTACACAAAGCGGCCCTGCCGCCTCACCCCAATGTGTGCGGGTGGAGGTGCTTCACAATACCACAATCCCTACATGAAGCGGCCCTGCCGCCTCACCCCAATATATGCGGGTGGAGGTGTAGCACAAATCCACAATATCTACACAAAGCGGGCCTGCCACCTCACCCCAATATATGCGGGTGAAGGTGTAACACAATACCACAATCCCTACACAAAGCGGCCCTACCGCCTCACCCTAATATATGCAGGTGGAGGTGTAATCACAACACCACAACTCAAGTTTCACGAAATGATAATAGTTTGTACACGGGGTTCTCTTCCAATCAACCGTTTGGCACGTTTGTCCTTAGCGAGGGTAGGTTCATAAGGTTTCATCATATGAGAAATAAGTGTTTGATTACATTGATTTCATACAAGGTTTTCTTCCCTAGAATGGGGTATAACATAATTAAGTGACAATAGAAAATCTTTAACACATCATTCATTCTTGAAATACTTTTTCCCAAAAAGGGCAATACACAATTTCAACTCATGAACATATAGGAGCTCAAAACACATTGGAAATACTTACAAAGCATAGCATTAATTAAGACAACCACATTTGGGCATGTCCTGAGCACATAAGCTTTTAGGCACATCTATTTTTCAAATTCAATTTGGGACAGTTGAATCAAGGCCTATTTCATAACCTTTCTCACATTATTTCATTTTTTCGGTACCATTGGCCACAAGTATAACTTCATTCTTGGCACGTTGACCACACTTTATATCTCCAACCCATTTCTCTCACTTTAAAGCATACTTATAGATTATCAACAACAAGGTATTTATACTCAAGACTTTAAATACACATTTGAGCAACTAACAAAATTAAGGGTCTTAGGCACATGTGATTTCTTACACTATTTGACATGCTAGTTTTCATTAGACTCACATTTTTAAATCATAAAATATTAACACACAACCTACGCTTAATCACCTTCTCAAATAGTAACTCAACATAACAAGTACATTTGGACTACAAATGGAATGCATATATCTTTTGACAAAAGGCTTATTCGGAATAATCAATTTATAATGAGCAACACGGGACTTACAAGGTCATTGTGGGGTTCAATTCAAAAAAAGGAGTTTAGCCAACATACCCGGAATTCTTCCCTTAATAATACTACAACGTTCCACCACACTAAACAACTTCAATCTACAACAATGCAACACAATTGCACCAATATTAGCAAGATTCCTATACTTTAAGTCATTTAGACTTTTTATCAAACATCTAGTGTGCATATCTTTCTACAACCTCCTCCCATGGAATTTCTTCACCTAACAACCACCTTCCACACCAATGATTCACCTCACAACTTCCATTAGCACATGCATGCCCAACACTTCACTCCCAACCCATAAATGTTATCAATTAATTCATTTTACAATCTCTACAATACCAACACAACCTAGGTTAAGGCATTTGTGGCTTTCAATCACCATCCCATAAGTCATAACACATATTTCATACATAATTAATCACCATAGATTAGTTAGAGATGGTAGACATACCTCTTGTAGGGAGACTCTTAAAAATCTCAACTTGTAGTGTTATTGACCAATTTGGGTATTTGAATGGAAATCTATGGATCTTCAAGATTAATCCTAGTTAATATAAGTATTTAGGAGTAGTAATCAACTCAAAATTTCTCCAAAAACATTACCTTGGTTCATGGGAGGGAAGTGTTGGGTGGATTCCCCTTGATATGCAAGCCCTAGCTCAAAGAAATGACTTAGCCCCTCTCTCTACCCGGCCTTGGGGGTATTTATAGGGCTCCTACATGCGTGGTCGCGCACTTGGGCAAGTGACCGCGCATATGGCCGTGTACACAATGCAGCATACCCTCGAATATGCGCATCTGCGCGCGCATATGGCATAGGTCCGGTAAAATGGCCATAACTTTCTGTAGATATATCCAAATGACAAACGGTTTGATGCATTGGAAACTAGACTCAGAGGATTTAATTTTATAGGTATATCACCACCTAAGTCTTTATATTGTGGGAGTTCTATTCGTTTGAATATGGGTCTTGTGCTAATTGAAATATTCTTTCCACTTAATGTATCCAACTTGTTCCACACAAGTTTTTGCCATTCACAAAACTCCTTAGTATGTTCCAACACACCTTAAACACATATTTTCATTTCAAAATGATGTGGTTCTATCCCATGGGTCTCCTTTAATACTCGAATATGTTATTCCCGAATATCGTTGGCTCACTTTAAAATATTAAATCATTAGGATTTTGTTTAACGGGGCCTTACAATAATGCGCCGCAGAACTCCCCTCCGGAAATGTTCATGATGGGTATGCGATGGATTGTGCGGCCCGCAAAATGGTTATGCGGCTGCATAATTGACCGCAAAACAACCTCCAAAAATGGGCCATTTCTCTGCTTCACTATGAGGTGGATCTGCGGTCCGCAGAGTGATTCTACGTTAGCATAGCGGACCGAAGAAATGTCCTATTCTGCCAAATGTTTTCTTCAACTCCCAACGCACTGTTCAACCCAAAAAGTCCGTACCGCGGGCCATTTTTCACAAAACCCCAGGTTCTGGGTGAAATTTTATGGGGCCTTACATCCTCCCCTGCTTAAGATCATTCGTCCTCGAATAAGGGTCAAAATCCTCCATTATAAACCAATTTGACTCAGCTGCTATTTCACACACCAATAGTTCCAAATGTTTGACTAACTCCCTAAATTTTAAAAATTTCGCTATAGTCTCCTCTGTAATTGGGCCTATCCACCTGCTAGAGAATCCCAAAACCAGTCCTAACAACATAACCATAACACAGCGATGTAAAACAACATGGAATCAACACTAGCCACAATGCCATAAACATTACATTATCAAGAAGGAGTAACCTCAACATAAGCTGTACAGGGGAAACATAATTTGTAGAAAATTAGCTTTCAACATCATGGACACAATTACGTGGCTATTCAAATAAATTAGGGTACTTCTTCTTCATCTCTTCCTTGGCTTCCCAGGTGGCCTCTTCGACTTGTTGGATTCCCCATAACAGTTTCACGGAGGCAATCTCTTTATTTCTCAACTTTCGAACTTGCCTATCAAGAATGTCAACTAGAATTTCTTCATAAGTCAATTCTTCATTAACATCAATAGTATCAACCCGAACAATGAGTGTCAGATCTCCAACCACCTTGTTCAACATGGATACATGAAACACCGGGTGCACTAAAGACATCTCTGGAGGCAGTTCAAGCTTGTAAGCCACCTGACCAATCCTTCGAATGATTCTGTATGGCTCGACATACCTCGGATTCAATTTCCCTTTCTTACCGAACTGCATTATACCCTTCATGGGGGAAACCTTCAAGAACACTCAATCATCTTCTTTGAACTCCAAATCCCTACGACGAACATCCGAATAGGACTTCTGATGACTCTAAGTAGTTTTCAACCACTCCTTAATGATATTAACCTTCTCCATAGCCTGATGCATGATATCTGGACCTATTAATTCCGTTTCCCTAATCTGGAACTACCCAATGGGGGATCTATATATCCTACCGTATAGAGCCTCGAACGACGCCATATGAATGCTAGCATGGTAACTGTTGTTGTAGGAAAATTCTATGAGTGGCAAATGATCATCCCAACTACCCATAAAGTCGAGAACACAAGAGCACAACATATCTTCAAGTATCCGAATGGTCCTCTCTGCTTGCCCGTTGGTATGTGGGTGGAAATCTGTACTAAGATTTACCTGAGTACCCAACCCTTGCTAACATTTCTTCCAAAATTTAGCTGTGAACTGTACCCCCTGATAAAAAATGATGGAAACTGGAGTGCCATGCAACCTGACTATTTTCTTGATATACAACTGGGCATACTGTTCCACTGTGTCGGTAGCCTTAACAGGTAAAAAGTGTGCTGATTTCGTGAGTTTATCCACAATCACCCAAATCGAGTCAAACTTGTGAGAAGTGTGAGGTAGTCCTACCACAAAGTCCATATTAATCATCTCCCATTTCCACATCAGAATTTCTATGTTCTGTGCCAGCCCACTAGGCCGTTGGTGTTCGGCCTTCACTTGCTGATAGTTTAGACATCTTGTCACAAAGTCTGCTACATTCCTCTTCATATCATTCTACCAGTAGACTTCCTTAAGATCATGATACATGTTTGTAAAGCCCGGGTGCACGAAATATACAGAAATGTGAGCCTCTGTCATGATTCTTTCCCTGAGGCCATCCACATTTGGAACACATAGTCGCCCTTGGTACCTTAGTGTACCATCATCCACGCCAAGAGAAAAAACCGTGGTATTATGTTTATGAATCCCCTCTTTCAATTGTACCAATAATGGATCGTTGTATTGCATCTCCTTGACCTCCACCACAAGCGATGATTCAGCCTTGTTCTGCACAATCACCCCTCCTTCACTAGAGTCCGCAAGATGACTCCCAAATTATCCAACCGATGAACCTCCTCGGCTATCGACCTTTGATATGCCTCTAAGTGAGCCAAACTTCCCATAGATTTCTGGCTAAGAGCATCCGCCACAACATTAGCCTTCCCCGGATGGTATAGAAACTAATGTCGTAATCCATGAGTAACTCAAGCCATTTTCTCTGCCTCAGATTCAATTTCTTCTATCTGAAAATATATTAAAGACTCTTATGGTCCGTGAATATATCCACATGGACCCCATACAAATAATAACGCCAAATCTTCAATGCAAAGACCACCGCCGCGAGCTCTAAGTTATGTGTTGGATAAATCTTTTCATGATTCTTCTGTTTCCTAGAGACATTAGCTATCACCTTGCCATGTTGCATTAATACGCACCCAAGTCCGATCTTTGAAGCATCACAATATATCACAAACTCATTTGTACCCTCTGGTAGGGTCAACACCGGTGCCATAGTCAATCTCGATTTCAACTCTTGGAAGCTCCTTTCAAAAGCATCTGACCATCGGAACTACACCGCATTCTATGTCAATGCAGTCAACGGGGAGGAAAGAGTGGAGAACCCCTCCACAAATTTCCTGTAATACCCGGCTAGGCCCAAGAAACTGCAAATCTCTATTGGAGTTGTAGGGTCTAGGCCAATTCTTCACAACTGCAATCTTCTGAGGATCAACCTTAATTCCTTCTCTAGAGACAAAATGACCCAAGAATGCGACCGATTCAAGCAAAATTCACATTTCAAAAATATCGCATATAACTGGTGCTTATACAGGGTCTGCAGAACTGCCCTGAGATGGTCGGCATGGTCCTCTAGACTTCGTGAATATACTAGAATATTGTCAACGAGCACTATCACAAAAGAGTCAAGGAACGACTTGAAAACTGAGTTCATAAGATCGATGAATGTTGCCGGGGCATTTGTTATCCCAAAAGACATTACCAGAAATTCAAAGTGCCCATACCGAGTTCTGAAAGTTATTTTCAGAATATCCTGCTCCCTGATCTTCAATTGGTGATACCCGAATCTTAAATCAATCTTGGAGAAATATGTAGCACCCTGAAATTGATCAAACAAGTCATCTATCCTTGGCAGTGGGTACTTATTCTTGACCGTGACCTTGTTGAGCTACCGATAGTCGATACACATTCTCAGTGACCCATATTTCTTTGTTACAAAGAGAACCGGTGCGCCCCAAGGAGACATACTCGGCCGGATGAAACCATTTTCTAACAAGTCCTTCAATTGCTCCTTTAGTTCCTTCAATTCTGCCGGTGCCATTCTATAGGGCGGAATGGATATAGGTTGCATGCCTAGCATCACATCGATTCCAAAATCAATCTCCCTGTCTGGTGGAATCCTAGGGAGCTCACCAGGAAAGACCTATGGAAATTCATTCACAACAAGCACAGACTCAAGTGTAGGTGCCTTAACATTGGTGTTCGTAACTCGGACCAATTAGTAAATACATCCCTTGTTGATCATTTTCATGGCCTTAAGGTGAGAAATAAACCTACCCTTCGGCACCACATCATCCCCCTTCCATTAAATAACCGGCTCATTTGGGAATTCAAATCTAACGGTCATGGTTCGGCAATCAAGCTTAGCAAAACATGAATAAAGCCAGTCCATCCCCATTATTACATCAGAATCAACCATCCCCAATTCAACAAGATCAACCATGGTATCCCGACCACGCATCGTGAAAACACAATCCCCATAAACCCACGCGACCATAATAGACTCACTAACCGGAGTAAATACAGAGAACGGCTCATGAAGTTGTTCTGGTTCTATCCCAGATTCCATAGCAACATAAGGAGTGACATATGACAAAGTGGAACCGGGATCAATAACGGCATATACATCATGAGATTGGATAGTCAATATACCTATGACGACATCTGGAGAAACCTTAGAACTATGGAGACCATTCATAGCATAGAAAGGCTAGGTCCTCCCAAACTCTGTGCACCACCCTTAGCTGCACCACGCCCTGCGGGTGCTAGAGTGCCTCTAGCCAGAGGAGATGTTGTGGATGTAGTGGCTGCAAAGCTGGCTGGCTGTGTCGTATCCCTGCCCACACTCTAGCGAGACGAACGACAATCCCTCTGAATGTGACCTCTGATACCACACCCGTAGCATATGGGTTGGTCCATGAAGCAGGCCCCAAAGTGCATCTTTCCACACCTAGGGCATGGGGGCCTCCACTGCTGCTGAAATCTCCTACGACGCTGACCATACTGTAGGATCCCCTGTTGCCATGGCTGGGCCTAAAATGACTTCACTGCTACTGACTGGGCCCTGATGGCTATGCACTAACCGAAGAATGAGCAAAGGACTGGGATGGCCCTAATGACCCTCTCCTAAATGACGACCTGCCACCACCACCACCAGAAGTACCACTAAAGTTGCCCGCTGAACGGGCCTTGTTGCTACCCTCTCGCTCCATTCTATTCTTTAGTTTGCGGGTCTCTTTGGATTTAGCAAATTCTACTATCTTACCATAGTTTATATCATAATTCAAGGCAACTGTAGAAGCCTCATTCATAACCAAGGGGCTAAGGCCCTGTACAAACCGGCGCACTCTAGCCTCCATAGTGGGCAACATGTATATAGCATACTTGGACAGGCACGCGAACCTCATATGATACTCCCACACACTCATACTACCTTGTTTCAGACTCTCAAACTCGGCGGCACGGGCTTCCTTAGTCTCGGCAGGAAAGAAAAGGTCGATGAAGGCATTGGCAAACTCACTCCACCTTGCCGGAGGGCTCCCCTCCTCATGGGAGTCCTCCCACATCTCAAACCAAGAATAGGCCACCCCTTTCAGGTGGTAGGAGGACAACTCCACTCCCTCTATCTCAGTAGCACGCATAACTCAGATGGTCTTGTGCATCTCATCAATAATGTCCTGGGGGTCCTCAAGATCAGCACCTGTGAATACCGGAGGATCTAGCTGAAGAAATCTGTTCACCTCGGAACTAGCAGAATCCCCTTGCTGGCTAGAAGATGCAGGTGCAACATTCGATCTTTGGGCTTGTGAAGCCACTATCTGAGCCAACATCTATGTGGCTCCCCTAAGGTCCCCATCAGAAACACCGGGATCGGAAGCTGGGGCTGGAGGTGGAATAGCTACACCCTTAGTAGGAGTAGGCATTGGTGTAGTCGGATCAGGAGTAGTAGAATCATCCAGTGTAGTAGCCAAGGGAATATCCTCTCCCCTCGGGTCCTCACCCACATCATCAGGTATAGAATCAACTGCCACTCCTGGGGTGGCATTGGCCCCTTGACCAGTTCTTCCCTTCTTCTTAGGTGCCATGTACTGAAAATCAGAGCAATGCACGAGTTAAAGGAGGAACAATCTTATAATCAGCTTTATCGCATGATCTAGAACATCAAATAAATGTGTTATTTCTAAATGCCCAAGTAGCCTCCTAATTATAGATGTGGTCGACAACACACCGATATGAAGACTCTACTAGACACGGCTCAGAGACATCCTAGGACACTTTAAAACCTTAGGCTCTAATGCCAAGCTTGTCATGCCCTGACCTCGGGGAGCGCGACCGGCACTCAACTGAGATACCTCGGTCGAGCAAGCCTGCACAATGCCATCTACCCAATTCACCTATTAATAAAGAGGAGATACATTTCATTAATTAGATAGTAAAAGGTCATGTGAATAACACCAGTTCATTCCCGTTAGCTACGTCATTAACAAATCTCCAAAATAGTGCACTATACGATCGTAGTTGAAGTGGAACATGCGATACAATTACAACAATTTTAATTTACTTTCCCAAAACAAGATACATCCCACACTATGTCCACGGAGCCTCTAACAAAAACAAAAGAGTGCTACGACAGTGCCGACAACATGGCCCCGGCTATACCTCAAAATGCTATGTACAAAGGACAAGAGATACAGGACCCGAAATGAAGTGGGGCTCACCAATTCAGCCGAGGAGAGGGTGTGCTGCTATCACTGATCAGTACCACTTGCTATGGAACCACCTACATCCATTAAAGATTCAGCGCCCCTGACAAAAGGGACGTTAGTACATATGGAATAATACTAGTATTTAAAACTAAACACCCTCTTAATAGAACGAGTAACAGTAAACGGAGAAGGAAACATGAAATCAATAAGAGACTCAAACATTAACAAGGTGTCAAGTTAGGGGAAAATTAAATTTCAAGTAAGTTTCAATCCTTTTAAGTTGGGAGATATTTAGCACCGATACACCACCGTGTGTTTAGCACGGAGTCCGATCTCATCCCGATCGGCTAAGTTGTCTCACCCTAAGACATCCACTAACAATACCACCATGTGCGCGGTATGACATCCAATCTCAGTCCGATCGGCTATGCCGTCTCACCACAATGCCCTGTTGGTCGACATGACATCACATCATCCCATTTAAGGGGAAATATCTCAACACATCAATCTCATCTTATATAAAAGGGAAACAACCTCGTCATATTAACACGGGGATTTACTCCTCAATCATTCCTACACCGGTACGTGTAGTTTTGGGGTTAGGTTATTTGGACTTACCCTTCCTCGGTGACTAAATGATACTCCCAAAACATTTAGTATTTAAAGGATTTACCAATCATTTCATAATCTTTTACATATCATTCATTTCATTGGCTCCAATGGCCATAACGCAATATCATTCTTGGCACGTTGGCCGCACATCATATTTCATGCTCCCTTCTTTCACTTTCAAATTTCATCATGTATAATCAACAACAAGGCTTTTCAAATTAAGACTTTAAATATACATGTGAGCAAGTAAGGGTGTTAGACACATGGATATTTCTTACACAATTTAGCATAACAGCTTCCATTTGAACTTGACTTGAAGTCACAACAATTTAATACATGACTCATGCTTTGAACACGCTCCCGAAGAATCAACATAATATTATAAGAATATTCGAAACACATTTTAAATATATATATATATATATATATATATATATATATATATATATATATATATATACCTTTCGACACCAATCTTATTCAGAATAGCAAGTTTAAAATGAACAACTCGGAACTTACACGAACATCATGGGATTTATTTCCAAGAGAGAAGTTTAGCCAACATACCTTGCCTTGAGCTTCCTTAAATTAATAGAATGTTTTGAAATCTTAGCCACTTTGATCTATTTACAAATATAATAAAATTGAACACAAATTAGGAAGGAGTTCATGGTTCCAGCTCATTTGAGCATTTTATCAAACACTAGATGGGAATTATGATTTCTAGCTTCTCTTATGGTGGATTTTCTTCACCCCACAACCCAAGGTCTACCCATTTGAGCTCAACTTCCTTACCACAACTCATGATTGTACATTCATGCATAGATACACTCTCACACCCAAGAATCACTGTCACGACCCAAACCGATGGGCCGCGACGGGCACCTTACTCAACCGAGTACCAATATAACGTATCTTTCATATCATTCTATCATAGGTAAATGAACCGAAGTAAATCATGGGGGAATACAAACTTATACATATGACATATGGGCCTATAAGACCAAAATAACCACTCATACACTGAACATAGGCCGACAAGGCCATACAGTCTTTTACGTACATGACATATGTCTACAAGCCTCTAAGAATAAATAATTATCTTAAAGGTCGGGACAGAGCCCCGCCATACCAAAAAATACACATCTAAATCATACTAACCAAACAAGCAACTCCGGAGCAAATGGAGTGCACCAACATCTTCCGCTGAGCTGATCGCCTACTTGGAGGACTCTCAACCTGTCTATCGAGAGCTGCGGGCATGAAACGCAGTATCCCAGGCAAAAGGGACGTTAGTACAAATAATGTACTGAGTATGTAAGGCATGATGATCAATACACAAGAGACATTGATGAAACATGGAATAAAGAATTCCGCCTGTAAGTCTAAATAAATTTGTAATTTTTGAAACATTTATAATATGATGCACGTACGTATAAATGTCGTGTCATGAATAGGTATAGGTGTACATAACATCATCAAGCCTCTGAGCGCATTCCATCATATCATCTCGGCCACTGTGGGCAAAATCATCAACATATACCAGCTGATCAGGTGGTGTGCGTATATAACGCCGTAACCTTTTTCCATATCCCATATACATATAATATACGTGTATATAACGCCATCTGGTCATGGATGAATGTACATGTATAAATGCATGAAATGCATAAGAAATACATTAATAAGATCTCTTGGAACGTCATAGGACCATTATGCCTTTCATTAATTTCATGAAATAAACTTTATCAACTTACGTATTTTCTGTGATACATGAACAGATGATAGAATAATAAGACACATGGGGAATCAAGAAATATAGACACCCCTAGTATTTTTATGAATAGAGTCATTTATGAAAGTTGCATATTTTGCTCGTTTCATTTGTATCATTTGGATCATGCCAAAAGGAAAGAAGGGATAGCTTTAACATACCTGAGTCGATTCTCTTGAGAAAGATTATACCGTACTCCCTTAGAATTGAAATATCTCACGTTAATTTGAATTGTTGAAGGTCTTGGGCGTTGCTTATATAATATATAATATGCATATGCATATTAGAGTGGTTTAACGTAACTTGTGTAAGGAAAGCTTGGCTGAACTCTTTCTTAAGAGATTAGGAAAAGATTTTGATCTTAGGATTGTTATTCTTAACTTTAGGTGGGCCCCACATGCTAGGTGACTAAGCCCCATAATTTACATAAACAATACACCTTTCAACCTCAATATTAGAGTCATAACTTTGGGATGGTGGGCTGCCACTTTATGGCTTATCCAACGCCTTAATTAAGCACCCACTAATCCTTAATTAACTAGGTAATCTGTAATTACCCAATAATTAATCTATTACCCACATAATTAAAAATTATCTCAAGTTACTTAAAATACTACTCACTTGATACACTTTATGTACCCTATTATCACGGTCATGTGGTACCTTGTATGGCACTAGTCCATAAATACCGGGTATTGTAGCTCGGACCATATTTTATCCCAAATCGATAACTTCGACGAAACTCATTTTCTTCGATTTGCTTACCCTCTCACCTTAACGAATTTACTTATCACTTGTTTGAAATAGCATAATACTTATAATCCCAAAATAATCTCATTCCCGAACTTACGTCGATTAACTTACGACGAAACTTTAATGTACGAAAATGCAGGGTGTAACATCTCATTTTCGAGATTTCATCAATCTACTTATGGCGTACTTTCACGTACGAAAATATGGGGTGTAATAATCACACTCCCCATTAACCATCTTCTACCCCAAATTCTAAATTGAGACTAGGATGTGGAATCTTACCTCTTGGATGAAGAACTTGTAAGGTTCTCTTTGTAAATCTTCCAACTTTTCAGCAAGAATTGGTGAACAATTAGTTTAGAAGCTTTCCCTCTCACTCTATGGCACTTCCTCACTCTCAAATATCTGATTTTTGCTTCAAAAATGGCCCTTTACATCTATATATCAAAATAGGACCGAGTTATTAAAACCAAAAAATAAACCCTCCGAACCCTCCGAGTTATAAAAGCCATCGCAGAGTGGATTGCATACTAGATATGCGGATTGCAAAATGGGGCGCAGAAGTGATGTCAAGAACTGGGTTGTTCGGATCAGGTCCGCGGCAGGTCTGCGGTCGCATAATGTACCATAGAACTCCCCTTCGGAAATCTTCATTCCGGGTTTGCGATGGATTGTGCGGCCCGCAAAATAGTTATGCGGCCACATAATGGACCACAAAAAAACCTCCGAAAATGGGTCATTCCTCTGCTTCACTCTGCGGTGGATCTGTGGCCCGCAGAGTGATTCTCCGGTCGTATAGCGGACCACAAAAATGTCCTGTTCTACCAAACATTTTCTTCAACTCCCCAACGCACTGTTCAACCCAAAAGGTCTGTACCGCGGGCCTTTTTTCATGAAACCCCAGGTTCTAGGTAAAATTTTACGGGGCCTTATAGAATAGGTAAGTGTTATAATTTGGGACTAGTTGATATGATTGGAAGGGGTCCCGAGGGGCTCAGGAGTGTTTCGGATGGATTCCGAATCATTTTGATAAACATTGGAACAACATAAATTGCTGATGTTTGGTGTGCTTTGCTGTCATGGAGCAGGTCTGGCGATCACAGAGGCTATTTTGGGGCAGTGCCATTTTTTTCTTCGTGTTCGTGAGGGGGTGTCACATTCGTGGAGATTGGTGGGTAGCAGACTTTTCGTTCGCGACTTGTGCGTAGAGTTCGTGCAGAGGGAAAGCCGGATGGGTTCGTCCAGCTTTTGGCTTTCGCGTTCGCGAGTGGGAGACTGCGTTCCCATAGGCTAGTGAATGTTGTGCATACCTTTCACGGCTGCTATACCGTATTCTCGATTGGTATTTTGGTCAAGTACTCGGTTGTGCTTCGCAAACGCGAGGCTTGGCCCGCATTCGCAAAGGGTATCACTGAGCAGACCTTTAAGTTGTTATTTTTGGGACTTTGATCCCATTTTATCATATTTTGAGATTGGGAGCTCGGGTTGGGACAATATTTGAGGCGATTTTCAACAACTTGGATTGGGTAAGTATTCTTGACTCGTATTTGATTATTGTTCATGATTCCATCCTTGAATTTGGGTTTTGATTGGTGAATCTATGTGAGAAAATTTGGAATTTAGGCAAAACCTTTCTAAAATGAAAAATAGAGATTTAATCCCCGATTCGGAGTTAGATTTGGATGAAACTTTTATATTTGGATTCCTATTTCAATGGGTAGTCAGGATTTGTGCATTTGTTGTGTTTCGGGAGGCGGGCTCGGGTTGAATTTTTGATATTTGATAAATATTTGAGCTTTATTACTTAGAATTGATTTCTATACTGTGTTTTATATTATTGAGTTGATATTGGCTAGACTTGACACGTTCATAGGCCGATTCGAGTGGGAAGGGATTTTTAGAGTATTGATTTAGCTTGTTTGAGGTAAGTATCTTGCTTAAACTTGTGTAGGGGAATCTCCCTTAGGATTTGGCCTTAATTGTTTATTCGTGTTATGTGAAAAGCGACGTGTATAAGAAGTGACGAGCGTGTACATGGGTGCTATGTGTGTCTTATGATCAGATTAGACTTTAGGCTATTAATCTGCCTTAACTTGAGGATATATAAACATGCTTAATAACATTTTTTGTTACAAGAACCTGATCACTATAATTTTTTAGCCATAGTAATGCTTTATATGTTAAACACCTATCTGTATTTTATTATTGTCATGTCGTTGTGCACCTTGTTCGTAAATTGTGAGCTTATATCTTTGATGAAATTTTGGCATCATTATTTTGTGATAATTGTGGCATATGTGGACATGTTGAGCGGATTGATTGGGTGTTGGCACAAGGTATGTGCCGTGCGATTGTGATTATTGTTGTGTGCGTGGGGCGAAATAAGGGTGGCATCTTCTTGGGACGCCCACGTAATGAAATAAGGGTGGTGATATGCGCATGTGGCGAATTTATTGTTATTTGCACATGTGGCGAAATAAGGGTGGTATTGTTGATGATGTTATGGGATGATTTGGGGGTGTTTCTCTCGATGTTGTTTATGTGTTAAAACGGAGTTGATATTCTGATCATATGCATGTTGTCTTCAAACTTTTTCTTGTATTTTTAATGAGTTGTTAGTTGAATTTTGACATGCTATCATATGCCTCCACTTCTATTTGATGATGTTTTGACAAAGGTAGAATCTTCTATGTTGAGTCGTTATCACATGCTCTAATTTTTGACATTATTTTCCATTACATAGTATGTTGCCAGTTATTGATACATTGCACATGTTATTTGGCTAGTGAGTGTCATATGACTTGAATCTCGTCACTACTTCACCAAGGTTAGTCTTGATACTTATTGGGTACCGAATGTGTTTACTCATACTAAGCTTTTGCAAATTTTGTGCAGATCCAGGCGTTGGAGGCAGCGAATCTCGAGAGTAAGAGCATGTATTGATCGTGAGGAGTCAAAAGAGAGCTGCATGTCGTCTCAGTCCCTTGGAGTCTCATCCTAAATGTTGATACTATTAATTCTACATTCGAACAATATTGTATTTTGAATATTCCGCATTTATTCAGTTAGAGCTCGTGTTTCTATACTACCTAATTCTAGGGAGATGCATTGAGTATTGCCATTTTGGCTGGTGTTAACTCTATTTATGCTTTTATATTAGATTTTGTCTTATTATATCATGTTTTACTGATTTAAATATTGTTAAGTGATTGACTTACCTAGTCTTAGAAACTAGATGCCATCACGACCCCTATGGTAGGATTTGGGTCGTGACAAGTTGGTATCAGAGCTCAAGGTTAATAGGTTCTATGAGTCATGAGAATGTTTAGGAGAGTCTTAAGGATTGGTATGGAGATGTCCGTACTTATCATCGAGAGTCTACCAAACTGTTGGAAACCTCACTTTCTTTCATTCTTTATCATGCAGATTTGTTTATTTAAAATTTTATATCTTTACTTTACGATTCTCTCACATATGGTGAGGACACATTCCACCAGATCAGTAGAACAGGTACTAACTCCCCCTACGAGAGCTGCGAGAGGCCAGGGCCGAGGTGGGGCACGATAATATCTAGAACACCTGGTAGAGCAGCCGTTGTGGAGCCTCCAGTGGCTCCAGTTGAGGATTCGGATCCCGAACATATTGAGCATGCACCTGAGGAGCCTATTGCTACACCGGGGCTCCAGGAGACCTTAGCATACTTCAAGAGTATGTTTGGGAGTTTGGCCCAAGCAGGGTTGATTCCGGTTGCACTAGCCACTTCACAGGCTTGGGAGGAGCTCAGACTCCCGCCGCCCGTACACCAGAGTAGTTAGCTCATGCTTTCAGACATCGGGAGTTGTGCCAGTGTAGCCAGTAGTTGCAGTTCAGCCCGAGGTAGGGCCAGTTGTGTCGGCTAAGGGGCAGAAGAGTTTGGAGAGGTTTCAGAAATTTCATTCTCCCTAGTTCACTAGAGGGGCTTTTGAGTATGCACAGGGTTTCTTGGATCAGAATCATCACATTCTACATACCATGGGTTTGGTAGAGTCGATCGCGGTTGACCTTGCTACTTTTTAGTTGATGGGGTCGGCATACAGATGGTTGCAGACTTGTGAGGCAAGTAGGCCAGCTAGAGCAACACCATTTGCATAGTCCCCGTTCTTCGATCTTTTATTGAGAGAGTTTATTCCACATACATGCAGGGACGAGATGCACAACGAGTTTGAGAAGTTGGGCTAGGGGAGTATTATTTTGTCCAAGAATGCTATGAGGTTTACAGAGTTATATCATCATGCACCTTCCTTGGTTTCCATAGATTTATTGAGGGACTCCCTTATAGCCTCAAAGTTGGGATGGCACGGGTATTGGAGACTGAGACTGAATTTCATTAGATTGTGCAGACTGCTAGGAGGTTAGAGCACATACGCGGGCAAGAGTGGGAGGATAGGGAGGCTAATAAGCCTCGTGGATTAGGAGGATTTAGTGGCTCCTACTCTAGGGGCAAGGTCTATCATGGCAGAGGTCATATCAGTCGACCAGTTCAGTCCGCACATCAGGTCTCCTGCAGTGCTCCAGCTAGCCATGAACATCTGAGCACTCATACCGAACATCAATATTTTAGTGCACCTTCTGCACGGGGTTCCTACAATGGTCATTCTGGGGCAGACTCTGTACTAGCAGTCACGCCCGTAGAGAGGTTGTTTTGAGTGTGGTGATACTAGGCACATGGTGAGAGATTGTCCCAGACTTCAGATGGGTGGAACTCAGCAGGATACTCAGGCTATGGTTCCCGCTCTAGTTTCTACTTGGTGATGTCTAAATCTACTACTCAAATAGTAAGCGGAGACGATCACATGCAATATAATATACCCAACTATGAGTCGGGATCGAATCACATAGATAACAATATGTAGGCAACTAGGCAAGTAAGAGAATTATCGCTCATTATGCTAAGCCAAACACTAAAAAGGGTTTTGAGAAAATATTTATGTCTAAATGCAAAAATGTAAACTAACGTAGAAAGCAAGCAAAATGATCAATGGCTACAAGCATGGATATATGGGGATTTACACTCAAGTAACAATCCAATGTATTTCACGATTATAAATATGAGCGAGTTTATGTTAATTAGCCTCGGATAATAATTCTATATTAGCTTCTTCCGAAGACTAACAAGACTTCCTAATTGAATTACTCCTAAAACAATTAAGAGGTTAAGTGCACCCGAATATGGCTACAAGTAGTTCAATCCTATTACTATGAAGAATCAATAAAGTGAGGGTTAACGCCTCAAGTTCTTGTTAATTAATCTTTTCCAACCCCAAATTACCTTTTCCAATTTTAATTCAAAGTTAATGGACTAGTTCTAGGGTTATCTAATCCCTTTGGAAACATTAAAGAACAAGAATAATTAAAGAAATAATTATCTCACTTCATTCCGACTAGGTGTTTAGTCCGCACATCACTCCTTTGGAAACATAAGGAGTCGCGATGGAACCTAGTCTCTACGACTAGGTAAGCCTAACACTTACTGAATTAATAACAGATTTTAACCAATGAACTGTTAAATTTGAATAAGAAATTTCTATATAAAGCCAACAATCCAAAGTAGATATATAACATCCCAAAACTGGTAGTACAAGTCATAAGCTCTGCAGAGTTTACTAGAAAATCTCTAAGTACAACTATTCCGGAATAGAAATAAACAGTACAAAGTAAAATTTCAGAAGGTGACACCGAGTCCTGCGAACATGACGGCATGTATACCTTAAAGTCTCCACAACAATACTCGATCAACTTTCTAATGATCAACACACTCTGAGGTACCTGGATCTGTACAAAAATGTGCTGCAAGCGTAGCATTAGTACACCACAATGGTACCGAGTAAGTATCAAGACTAACCTCGATGGAGTAATGACGAGGAACATTCAAGACACCTACTAGACATAATAACCTGTGCAAGTATGAATATAAAACTAACAGGGAACAATATAAAGCTAAACACGGTAAGAATAATGTTACAACACTGACATTAAGAACTAGAGACAATAATTAACAACAAGGAGCCAACAGTTAAATATGCCATAAGGTAAGTAGAATTCAGATAAAGTATGGTGAAACCAAGTAGGGCAAAACAAGTAACATCCCAATAAAACAACTGCTCTCACACAAGGTTGATAAAAGAATTTTTCCAAGGTACCACTCCTCATAACCACAATTCACGGGTCCCAAGTCATGAACCCAATTACTTGGCATCTTGTGCCCACATTACAAATCTCAACCACACGGATAACTCACGTGCCAATACCATTAATACCTCATATCTACACGGACAACTCACATACTAAGAGAGTGACAATATCTCATATCCATACGAAGAACTCATGTGCCAATAGTACAACTCTCACACAGAAGGCAGGTATACAAGAATACATGTAAATGATCATCAAACATCAAAGTTCATATTCCTGGACTAACATAAAAGATAGATTAAGGTGTATGCTTGTGCAAGTGTACTATCACAGCTCGAGTTAATCAAGTAAGATCAGAGACAACGAATGGGACGTAGGAAACAACACATCAAAACCGTAATATGGCTGACTCATACAAGGTAGGCACACCACTAAACAGATGTCATCAATAGCAATGCCCCCAGGCCATCACAAATCATCCCTGACATAGCCCCCGGTGTCTCGCCACGTGCGCAACAATAAGTAAATGCCCGCCTTGTCTTGCAGCACACACATAATAATATTCTCACATTGTCTCCCCACATGCGCACACCCACATATATAGCCCACTATGTCACGAAGCATGTGCAAATATCAATAATAACAATAGCACAGACAACTCACGTGCGTACACCCCGACAATCCTCTTAACAATATCACATGTGCCAACAACATAACAACTCGCACCACATGTGCCCATATGCCACAAAATTCCTCAAGACAATTTCAATATCGCAATCAGACATATCCCTCTGCTCAACAACACTGAGTACAACAACTACAATAATAACACAAGGGTACGACAAGTAAATCAACACAAGAATTACAAAACACAAAGAACAGAAGAACGAACTCACAAAGAAAGAGAAAACAAGTAATAATGGTTTCAAATAAGAATAACTCAACAATGAGTGAGATAGTGTGTAACAACGATATCAAATAAGAGTAAATCAACAATAGGAGAGATAACATGTAAAAATAATTTCAAATAAGAATAAGATGTAACAATGAGAGAGATAGTGTGTAACAACGATATTAAAAGAGAGTAACTCAACAATAGGAGAGATAACATGTACAATGATTTCAAATAAGGAGAAGTCAACAATGGAAGAGGTAACATATAAGAATGACATCAAATAAGGATAAGTAAACAATGGGAAAGATTACAACTTCCGGCAAAACAACACAAATCAACCTACGGATCTACGAATTTGATTCTGGGCATACACCGAAGTCCAAAATCACCATACGAACCTATCAGAGCCATCAAAACATCATTCCAGGGTTTTTTCCACAAAAGTCAAACCTCAGTCAACATTTTCAACTTAAGCTTCTAAAGTGAGAATGACTCATCCAATTTCATCCCGAAACATCCAAAAATCAAACCCGACCATGCACGCAAGTCATAATACACAATATGAAGCCATTCAAGACCTCGAACCACTGAACGAAACTTTAATGCTCAAAATGACCGGTCGAATTGTTACATTCTCCCCCTCTTAAACAAATGTTCGTCCTTGAATGTGCCAAGAGACTTTCCCAGGCCATCAAATCACTTCATAAACTCACCATGCACATACACACGGGTGAACCCATGTCACCCCAAACTATATAAAACCGACAACATCATCTCAACCGAAGATTATTCCTTCTACTCATGCCGATAAGTCTTAGAATCAAATTTTGAAATCTACCAAGGGCCCTATAATCGCACAAACACACTGTAAAATCATCAACTAGCTTCAACTGCTCATGCATACGCCCACAAAGTATAACCATACGACATAACAAATCATCCATATGCCCATAGCATTAACTCTGACCACAATAGCTTGCCCATTACCAGTCCCGGTATCGACAAATAGCCTCATATCGACTAGAACCTTGTTCCAAAC
Source organism: Nicotiana tomentosiformis (assembly GCF_000390325.3). Lineage (NCBI taxonomy): Eukaryota > Viridiplantae > Streptophyta > Magnoliopsida > Solanales > Solanaceae > Nicotiana > Nicotiana tomentosiformis. The sequence goes on along the minus strand of NC_090816.1, from coordinate 63,255,826 downwards.
CTTCACAGCACTAAAAATAATGCAAGAAACATTCGATGCTCATACCTACTCACCCGATCAACAAGCTACATCGAACACCACCTAGGCACATATATCACAATCCAGACTCAATAAGCATAACTCAAATATGACTGAATATGAAAAGAGGATCACATGAGAGAACTTTCAACAAGCCAAATAGGCACAACTCCCCACCGATACCATACAGCAAATCTAATCCAAAAGGAAGAAGCAAGAGATACACAACAACCACAACAAATCTTACCTTAATATGACCTCACCGCGACACAAAGACCGGCGCAACCACACCTATTCACAAAGAATACCCGGTCTCCATCCTCCACACAAAATCACAAGTAAGATAACAATCTCAGAAACTAAACCCTTCTACAAAGTCAATCTCATAGAACCAAAACAACAACATGTAACAACTTTCCATACCTGTAGAGCACCCAAACCACAAGTCAGGCCAAACCATCCAGAGATCACATAATATCCTACAACATTTAGCTAACAAAAATTCCACCCACGTCTCATGACCTACAATAGCCATCAAACTAGAACGGTAGACACGGGCTATCACAATAGAGTTCCCCAACCAGCTTGAACACATGAACAAAGTACAAGAATCACAAAACACAACCATATCTAAAGCAAGGTAGGATGAATCTTACCAATAAATAGGACCGGATCGAAATAACATAAATGCATCTCTATAATCAACCGAAATCATACTTGTAATGACATCATCTGGTGCATCAGCCTCTATCTAACTAGGAAAAGCATAACAATAGGAACAACCTCCCCCTCTAAGGCAACCTCTAACCGCCTGACCTCCACCCCCTAGCTGGCGGTTCAGGTATAACAGCAACTGGAGCGGAACTCATAATCTGAATACCCCGTTGTGATACGTCTGACCGGAGTCTGGGACAATCTTTCACCATCTGGCTTGTATCTCCACACTGAAAGAAACTTCTCCGCTGATGTGGTTGTGGAAGATGTCCGGTACGGGTACTCTAGGACCCATGGATATCTAAAACACTGCGTGAAGCCTGAAGTTCAAACTAAGATGCATGACCCACAAAACCTCTACCATGACGTACCTTGCCTCTAAAATAGGGATCAGTAGATCCTCGCGGTCCATGAGGCCTCTTAGCCACCCTGTCCTCTCTCTCTTGGCCCCACATACCCTCTAATCGAAGAGCGATCTTGACCACTTGCTAAAACGAAACATCCATCTCCAACTCTCGAGCCATGCTAAATCGGATAACATAACTGAGCCCATCAATGAACCCGCAAACTCGCTCTCTAATTGTAGAAATCAAATAAGGTGCGTGACGGGACAACTCACTGAATCTGATGGCGTACTCCAATACTGTCATAGTGCCTTGGCGCAGATACTCGAACTTTGTGCGCCACACATCCCTGAGGGTCCAGGAAAAAAAATCCCTCAAAACTATCTATGGAAACTGAGTCCAAGTGAGTGGCGTTGCATCCGTTGGCCTATCCTCTTTATAAACCTTCCACCACAGATATGCTGCTCCAAACAAATGAAACATAGTCAAACCAAATCTGCTCGTCTCCATAATACCCATGGTGCGGAGACTATGGTGGCACTTCTCTTGAAAGCCATGCACACCCTCGGTTGCTAGGCCACTGTAAGTAGTAGGATCATACTTCTTGAACCTCTCAAGTCTAAGCTGCTCTTCCTCAGATGCCCTTGGCTTGACCTCAGGCCAAATCGAAATAACAGGTTGTGCTCGCATGACACTTGGAACCTGGAGAGAGTCTGAGCTCCTCCCCGGGTATGTGAAGTAGCTGGTGCAACCGGAATTAACCCCACCTGAGCCAATGTACCAAACATGCTCAGGAACTATCACGACCCAAAATCTAACCATGGTCGTGATGGCGCCTATCATGTTATAAGGCAAGCCTACTTCCCAAAATATTACTAATAAACCGATTATAAGAATTTAATAAAACATTTCAACATTTAAATTTTTTATAAACTAAATCAACTCTAAATATAATATAAAAAAATACGAAAATGACCCCCCAAACATCGGGGTGTCACTAAGTCATGAGCGTCTAAAACTATAAACTAAGATATATAAACTGTCTAACTGTCAAAAAAAGAAATGACAAAAGGAGTAACAAGGTCCTGCGGACGCTAGCAGCTACCTTGCAATCTCCACAGATAGGCGGCCTAAACTCAACGATCGTCGCGCTCTAACTCACCTGGATCTGCACATAAAGTCCAGGGTGTAGTATGAGTACAGCCGACTCAGTAATAACAGAAATAACTAAGGAACCGAGCAGTAGTGATGAGCTAAGTAAAACAGTCTAATTATTTATTTTCACAATTTAAAAATAAACAGAAATAAAGAGATAAATTCCATAACTCAGTAAATGCCACAAAGAAGTTTAACAGATAAATATAGAAACAACACAAATAAATATAACCTCACAGTAGTGTCACTCCATTACTCATCACTCGCACTCAGCACTCAACACTCAAAACACTCAACACTCTGCGCTTACTAGGGGTGTATACAGACTCCGGAGGGGCTCTCAAAGCTCAAGCGCTAAGCACAGACAACTCACGTGCCATCATATCAATACCTGGATCCGCACGGTCAACTCACGTGCTACGCAAACAACTCACGCGCTATGGTATCAATACCTGGACCTACACGGTCAACTCACATGCTATACGGACAACTCACGTGCTATGGTATTAATATCCTCACAACCAGGCCCTCGGCCTCACGCAATCATGTACCTCACTAGCCTCACCATCATCAACAAATAAGGGAACACAACCCACATCAAGTATCACAGCATATTAGCAAATAATAGAGACTGAGGTAAACATGTATAATAATTTCTATGACTGAGTAAAAATAATGTGAGCATGAATAAAGCCTAAGCATGATCTCTAACATGAAGGCAAACAAGTTCAACAACAAGTAATTACGTAAACACAGATGATGGCCATGAGGCCTCACGGGACGGACCAAGTCTTAATCCCTAGAGGTATACACCCACATGCCCGTCACCTAGTGGGGTTATCACCTCCAAACAGTCACACGATATCAAATTCTCCGGGTTTATACCCTCAAAGCCAGAGTTAAAACTGTTACTTACCTTAACAGCGTAAAATCATACTCCGGGATGCCCTCGTCTCGGGACTCGGTCTCCAAAAGCTTTGAATCTAACCAAAAATCAGAATACTACTATCAACATAGTCTAAAGAATCGAATTCCACAATAAAAACTACATAAATATGCCAAAAATCGGAAATCGGCCAAAACCCGGCTCCCAGGCCCACGTCTCACAATTAGTCAAAAATGGTAGAATAATAAACCTCGTCCTCTCCCGAGTCTAACCATATAAAATTCATCAAAATCAGACTCCGTTTGGTCCATCAAATCCTCACTTAAACTCTCCAAAACTCAAACCCTAACTCCATCAATTTCACTTTGAAATCATTGATCAAATCCCAAAAAACGAAGATGGATTCATGAAATATTACCAAAACTGAGTAGAGAACACTTACCCCAATCCTTACGATAAAAATCGCCCCCAAAATCGCCCAAATCCGAGCTTCCCATCACAAAATATGACCGAATGAACAAACACTCATTTTATATATTTTTCTGCCAGCTATTCTGCCTTGTTTCTCATGCCAAACGATCCCGAAACTCGCTTTTTATGTCTCCAATGGATTCCTTGTGAAATGTTAGTCACGCTAGGCTTTTGAATCACTCAATTTGACCTTATAATGAATGAGATATGTAGGTTTTAATATTTGCAAATCGTGCCGATTTTTTAATACACCGTCAGTGGCAATTTCGTAATTAAGCTGAAAAAGCTGGCAACCTAATTCTTAGTAAAATGATCATAAACTCTTCATACGATGTCCACATTTGACGATTCTTTTTACTACGGGTCCGTAATTACGATACGGATCTAATTCTTCAATCAAAAAAGAAATCGGAGCTCATTTGTTCAATATGATATCATTTATGCTTGAAGAAATGACGTCGAAACATAAGAAAAACGAGCGCATTACAACCCAAACCTATCCGAAACTCACCCGAGGCCCTCAAGACCTCAATTAATAATTCGAACAAGTCATATATCACTACCTGAACTTAGTCGAACCTCTAAAACACCCAAAACAACACCAAAACACCAAATAAACCTCGAATTCAAGCCTAAGAACTTCTAAACTTTCAAAATTCGCCAACGACGTAGAAACCTATCAAACCACGTCCAAATGACCTTAAATTTTGCACACACGTTAAAAATGACACTACGAACCAACTCCAACTTCTGGAATTCCATTCCGACCCCGATACCTAATTTTCCGCTGCCAACCAAAATCGCCAAATTTTTAATTTTCACCAATTTAAGCCTAATTCTACTACGGACCTCCAAATTACATTTCGGACACACTCCTAAGTCTAAAATTACTCTGAACCCAAATCTACCTACTCGATACAACTCAACACAGCTGAACAATACATAATTAAGCAGAAATGGGGAAAACGGAGCTACAACTCTTGGAACGACTTGCCGGGTCGTTACAGGAACTGTGCTAAGTCTCCTGAAGTCTCGTAGTAGCAACAGGCGCCTCCAGTTCCTATCCCCCAACCGGAACTACTGGTGGATCCTCAGTTGCTTCTCTATAGCACGTACTTCTCCTCGGTCTCTGCCTTTGCCTCTGCCCCAGCCCTTAGCAACACCGGCTCTTGGGGCAATTTCATCAGTAACTATAGCTCGTGTTCTCACCATCTATGAGAGAATAGAATGACAATGGCTTTAACTCCAAAATCAATAAACTCGCACGATAGGGATGAAATAAGTGAAGTTTCCTAATTGTTCTGTAGCCTCTCGAAGATGAGTACAGATGTCTCCGTACCGATCATCAAGACTCTACTAAACTTGCTTATGACTCGTAGCACCTATGAACCTAGAGCTCTGATACCAACTTGTCACTACCCAAAATCCTTCCTTAGGAGGCCTGATGGCACCTAATCTCTACGACTAGGTAAGCCTAACATTTACTGAATTAATAATATATTTTAACTAATGAACTATTAAATTTGAATAAGAAATTTTTATATAAATCCAACAATCCAAAGTAGATATATAACATCCCAAAACCGGTATTACAAGTCATAAGCTCTACTGAGTTTACTAGAAAATCTCTAAGTACAACTGTTCCAGAATAAAAATAAACTGTACAAAGTAAAATTTCAGAAGGTGACTCCGAGGCCTGCGAACGCGATGACAAGTATGTCTTGAAGTCTCCATAGCAATACTCGATCAACTATCTAATGATCAACACGCACCGAGGTGCCTGGATCTGCAAAGAAATGTGCAGCAAGTATAGCATGAGTACACCACAGCGGTACCCAGTAAGTATCAGGACTAACCTCGGTGGAGTAGTGATGAGGAACAGTCAAGACACCTACTAGACATAATAACCTGTGCAAGTATGAATATAAAACAAATAGGGAACAATATAAAGCTCAACATGGTAAGAATAATGTTATAACACTAGCATTAAGAACTAGAAACAATAATTAACAAGAAGGAGCCAACAAGTAAATACATCGTAAGGTAAGCAGAATACAGATAAAGTCCGGTGAAACCAAGTAGGGGAAAACAAGTAACATCCCAATAAATAACTGCTCTCACACAAGGTTTATAAAAGAATTTTTCCGAGGTACCACACCTCATAACCACAATTCACGGGTCCCAAGTCACGGACCTTAATCACATAGAATCTTGTGCCCACATTACAAATCACAACCGCACCAATAACTCACATGCTGCACGGACGACTCACGTGCCAATACCTTTAATACCTCATCCTGCACGGATAACTCACATGCTAAGAGAGTGATAATATCTCATATCCGTACGGACAACTCACGTGCCAATAGTACAACTCTCACACAGAAGGCAGGTATACAAGAATACATGTAAATGATCATCAAACATAAAAGTTCCTTATCCTGGGCTAACATAAGGGACAGATTACGGTGTATGCTTGTGCAAGTGTACTATCACAGCTCGAGTCAATCAAGTAAGATCAGAGACAATGAATGGCACATAGGAAACAATACATCAAAACTGTAATATGCATGACTCACACAAGGTAGGTACACCACCACACAAATATCATCAATAATAATGCCCCCAAGCCATCACAAATCATCCCCGACATAGCCTCCCTTATCGCGCCACGTGCGCAACAATAAGTAAATGCCTGCGTTGTCTCGCCACACGCGCATAATAATATTCCCACCTTGTCTCGTCATATGCACAAACTCAAATATATAGCCCGCCTTTTCACTTCGCATGTGCAAATATCAATTATAACAACAGCACGGACAACTCACGTGTGAATAACCCAAAATTCCTCTCAACAATATCACGTATGCCAAAAACATAACAACTCAATATAACAACTCACACCACATGTGCCTATATGCCACAATATTCCTCAAGACAATTTCAATACCACAATCAAACATAGCCCTTGGCTTAACAAAACTGGGTACAACAACAACAACAACAACAACAACAACAATAACACGAGGAGTACGTCAAGTAAATCAACACAAGAATTATAAAACACAAAGAAAGGAACAACGAGCTCACGACGAAAGACATAACAAGTAATAATGGTTTCAAAGAAGAATAACTCAGCAATGAGAGAGATAGTGTGTAACAACGATATCAATTAAGTGTAACTCAACAATAGGAGAGATAACATGTAACAATGATTTCAAATGAGAATAACTCAACAATGAGAGAGATAGCGTGTCACAACGATATCAAATATGAGTAACTCAACAATAGGAGAGATAATATGTAACAATGATTTCAAATAAGAATAACTCAACAATGAGAGAGATAGTGTGTAACCACGATATCAAATAAGAGTAACTCAATAATAGGATAGGTAACATGTAACAATGATTTCAAATAAGAATAAGTCAACAATGGAAGAGATAACAATAACTTCAATTAAGGATAATCAACTACGGAAGAGATAACATGGAAATAAAAGAGGCAACAACTTCAATTAAGGCATATGAGAGTATATTTGGCAATAAATGGTAGAAAATGAATCAGTCAAATAAGACATGTAAAAGTAAATTTAGCAATGAAGGATAGAACATGATAAGACAACTTTATTTTAATATACATAAGAGCGTAAGAGTCTAAATCAGTGAAATCTCTATATATAAGCCGTGTACACACTCGTCACCTCATGTACGCATCTTTCATGTAGTTCAGATAGATCAAACAAACAAATCCCTACGACGTAGTTCCCCCGCACAACGTTAGGCAAGATACTTACCTGAAAAGCCCTCAATCAATACTCTAAAATAGCTTTTCCTTTACAATTCACCTCTGCTTGGCTTAAATATAACAAAAATCGTCTTAATAACATGAAATAATGCAAGAGAAATCAATTTCAATAAATAAAGCTATGATCTTTACACAATTTCTCAAAAGTCAACCCCGGGCTTGCCTGGTCAAAACCCCGGTCAAATGATAGATTCTGACTACCCATAACCCCACAAGTCCATATACGTGTTTTGTTTCAAAATCCGAGTCCAAATCGACTCTCATAACTCAAATTCTCATTTTTCAAAATATAGACGATGTTTCTCAAAATTTCACTTTGATTCTCGTAATTTGGATGTTAAAACTCATATATAATCATGTAAAATAGTTGAAAATTGATCAAAATCACTTACCCAATGATTGTAGATGAAATTCCCTCTTCAAAATCGCCTCTTACCGAGTCTAGGGTTCCAAAATATGAAAATGAGACCAAAATCTCGTCCCTCAGCTCTTATGTCCAGTCGCAGGTGACCACAAATGTGAGAAATTTATCACAAAAGCGATACACCTCACTTCCCTGCTATAGATGCAAAAGCGACATTATGTTCGCAAATGCGAACCATAGACACCTCGCAAATGTACCTATATCTGGCAAATGCGAGACCTGCAACACCTGATCAACACCAGCAACACTAAAACTCTTCCTAACACTATGTAACGCGTATGAAACACACCCGAGCCCTCGCGGATCCAAACCAAATATCAACACAAGTCTAAACACATAACATGAACTCGCTCGCGCATTAAAATCATCAAAATAACATCCAAAACCATGAATCGGACCTCCAAAACACATGAAATCAACATGAAACTAAAGAACTTCTTAACCACAATCGCGCGTCTGATTACTATCAAATTAACTCAGAATGACGCCAAACTTTACGGACAAGTTTCAAATGACAAAACTGAGCTATTTCAAGTCTTGAAACGGAAATTCAAACACGGTAGCTATGAAGTAAACCTACGGTCAAACTTATCAAAATTCTAAGCCTTTACATTGCCAACTTCCGGCAAAACTACACAAATGAACCTACGGACCTCCGAATTCGATTATAGGCATACGCCCATGTCCAAAATCACGATACAAACCTATCGAAGCCATCAAAACAGTATTCTGGTGTCGTTTTCACAAAAGTCAAACCTCAATCAACATTTTTAACTTATGCTTCTAAAGTGAGAATCACTCATCCAATTTCATCCCGAAACATCTGAAAATCAAACACGACCATGCACGCAAGTCATAATACACAATATGAATCCACTCAAAACCTTGAACAACTAAACAAATCCTTAAAGCTCAAAATGATCGGTCATATCATTACATCTCTAGTCAAGAGGACCAAAGATAGCCAAAATGTCTGCCTAACTAGACTAGGTCGTGTATTAAATGGTTTGGGGCCAAAAAATGTGAATTTCCAGAACTGCTCAGAGCTAAAGCGCGATCTTCACATTTGCGAATAAAGGTTCTCATTTTCAAACATGGAATCTACTACTGACCACCGCAATTGCGAACTATCACTTTTCACTGACCCTTCACAATTGCTGAGAAAGGGGTCGCATTTGCGAAAGATGAATGTCTGGTTGATTCCGCATTTGCGACCCTCACTTCGCATTTGCGATCACTTTTTTAATTACATGACTTCACAATTATGATCCATCAGTTCACATTTGTGAACATTGCTGCCATGGTTGACTTCGCATTTGCGAGCTGCTGCTCGCATTTGCAACATCTAAGGCCAATTTATATATTTCTGCATTTGAGCTCCTATTTGACTTATTTTCATTTGATTTCTTTCCCGATCACTACTAAATTATATAAACCTATAAATAGAAATAATCGACATTGAATACACTATTTTATCAAGCAAAAACAACAAAAATCTTAGATTAAAGAAGAAATAAGTTGGTAAAATACCAACTTATCAAACCCCCAAACTTAAACTATTGCTTGTCCTCAAGCAATCGAAGAACAAAATCTCTTTCAAAGAAATCAACTCAATAGTGCACCAACATCATACCAAGTCAAATAATCTACTTTAATCACAAACACATGAATTTGATTTTGACCAACAATTAATTCAAAGCATATGAATCACTTAAAACATCTCATAAATTTCATTTCAATTCAAGTGCTCAAACACCATATTAATCAAAGTAGCAATCAAGTCAACACGCTAAACTTCAAAATTTGCCTCTTTATCACAAACAACTTTCCCTTATTCATTTCTCTCAATTGGTAATTGGATTAAATTCAAATCTCAAATCTCATGTGACCTCACACGTAAGACAGTATCTTAACTTTTAAATTTCAGTTTAAAACACAAATGAGATATAAAATAGAAATAATTAACTCTCTCTCACACAAAGATATTCAAATGCACACAAGTAGTGCCATAGGCTTGCCCTTCATGTATTTTTTCACTAATGTAGATATACTTGGTTCAGAATCATGTGGGACTTAAAGGGTTATAATGTAGGTTTTTGGTTAAGGTAGGACAAAATTTGGATAAGAGTGTCTCAAAACCTCCCTAAGCCCTACAAATTGCAAAATTTAAAGCACACTTCCTTCAAAAAAACTTGTCCACCCTTTCTTGACTTTTCTTTTTACCACTTAGTCCTCCCTTTATTCTCATAACTCCTTAATTTTCCTTCCTTTTTATTCTTATTTTTTTTGTTTTTCTAAAACCAAGGAAGGTTCCACTATTTATTTTTATTTCTCTATTGTCTTTTTAACTTTTCACCTTTTAAGCAACATCCACATCATAACTTTTTCAACTGTCACCCCAAACTTAGGCTTTTAGCCTATGTTTACACTTTCAAAGCACTTAGGAAGGTGGGATGCCAAAAGATAGATCAATAAAGAACAAAATATTAAAGCTTGTAACATGGTTGCCAAAGAAAATGCTAAAGCCTCAAAAGGGTTTGACTACGGAAAATATGCAAGGGTTGGAATTTTAAGGCACAAGAACGGTCCAAGGAAGGCCTAACATCATTTTTCAAACCGCCTTGAAACACATTCCGAGAAAGTTCTAGACAATAAATAATGCAAAAGAACTCACAACAAATCTCATCACACATGGCATATGCAAACTCGAGTAAAATATAAATCTAAAATACAATTGAAACCAATGAACTCAAAGAAAATCACATATAGCATAAAACAGTATTTAATGAATCAAAGAGGCAAAAATAGAACCTAAAAGTCAGAACAAGGATTATCACTTCAATTATTTTTTATTTTAAATCACCAACAATTCATATGGTGGTTTAAAAGTGTATATGTTGGTACCAAGAAAGTCACAAATTAGCCAATGGGCAAAAATCCTAACTCATACCACTTATTCTCCTAAATTAACCAAAACTATATCTAAACTATATGACTAGCACCCTTAAGAAAGTCGCCCAGCTACCCATCATCGCGAAAAGTCAACACAAACAAAAAACATTTACCTAAAAATACCCGGTTCAAAAGAAAATTGGCATCCTTAGAAAAAGAACCGCGACAAAAAGAAAACCAAGGATACTGCCAACAAAATAAAATATACTATATAAAAAAATCAAGAAGCTAGTAAACATATAGTAAACAAACTAATATAAAACAAGACAAACAAAATGAACAATGAAAACAAAATATCAATCTACCATATCGACAGTTATACAAGGAACTACCCCAACTATAAATATATCAATGTCCCCAATGCAACTAACCAAAATAGAGTAAAATGGTGGAAATTCCTCCCCGAATACTACATAAAGTGCTCTCCTCGCTGTCGTACTCATCGTCCTCAGTCACAGCCTCCTCCTCTTCTTTGGAGCACTGATCTGGAGCATTATCATCAGCTTCCGTCTCGGTCGGTGTCACTGACTCTTGAGGCTTAAGAACTTTCCATATCCCCTTCGCACCCTTCCACATTTGGTTGAAGAATTTATCTCTCTTCTTCCTCTTCTTCATCATGGTGTGTGCCTTTTCTAGGTTGGCATAAGAAGTACGCAAGGCACCATGCACCGTGGCAAATCAGTGAATGCTTTCTCCAGTTGCTTAAGGTGATCCCCTACTTCTTCTGCTCATCAAGATATTTTTGAAACTCTTTCTTCGACACTCATGCAGAGGGCCCCTTGGGAAGGCCAACTACTAAGTCTCAAATCTGTTGCATTTCTTCGGTGAGTATAGCAAATGGTCATCCTGTAGAAGATGATGGCTGGCTACCTTGGTCGGTCTGAGTAGATGATCCGAACTTCCTCTTTTTTAATTTCATGACACCGCCCTCTCCTCTTTTTCTTCAATGGAGCAATATGCTTCATCATCTCTATCCTATTATTTTCAGGATCCTCCTCAACCCCCACAATCTTGCACAACTCATTGATGAGAGATGGGAACATCAGTGATTGACCCTTATGTTCCTGATACTCCCTCAGCTCATTGGGGAAAATATCACCAACAATGATATGGATATCATGAATTGAGGCAATCATTTGAGCTCTTAGTAATTGTACAATCCAAATTTCCCTGCATGAGAGATGCGACTGCATATGATGGCTAGCCATATCTTTGCTTTGGCAGTGAATTCTTTGGATGTGATGCCTCTCTTTTCAGCCGCCCATGGAACCTCCTGACCCGGGCATAATTTGGAGACCAACCACTCGCCTGGAGCACAATCCTTACCGCGGAATGAAGTCATGTCATGACCCAGCAGGTTATTGAATCAATTTATAGATTTCGCTCCAAAATCCACCATCTTACCCCGTAACCTCATGATTTGATTTATTAACTTGATAGCTTTGAGATTTGCGTAGAATGTCCTCAGCCATTGCTCATTTGCCTTGCAAGGTTGAGGGGCAAAACAAGTCCATCCCATAGCCTCATGACTCTGATAGAACTCGCAAAGACGTTCAGGTACCTTTTCCATCATTATACCACTTTCCAAAAGAAACTTCTTCGAAATTAATTCGACATAGTACCATTGTTGGCATTCCAGTGACAAGAACCGATGCTGGTAGTACTCCTCAATTTCCAAAGGGTTTTCATGCACAAATTCGTCGGCATTAGAGCTCATTTTCAGCTTATGGTAAATGTAAACAAAGTATTGGAGTGAAAACATGATATGAGTAAAAAATACATTGCAAAATGAGTCAAATATGCTAAGGAAATGATTGGACAATCGAAGCCCAGATTTCGCATTTGCGAATTTATCTTCGCAAATGTGAAGGTTTCCAAATCTTTATTGTTTACAATTTCATTCTCCTCTTTGCTAATGCGAAGACCGCAAATGCGAAGAGGACATTGCAATTGCGAAGTCTTCTTCCCCAGCAACCTTTTCCCACAGGATAGTCCCAAGCTCAAAAATATTTGACCAAAGGCATACTTTTAGAGAACCTAATCCGTTTTAGGCACAAAAACATGCGATAAACTTCACACACAATCATGAATTGATGAAATTTCAATGATTCGTCCAAGAATCTCATTCGGTCCTTTCATCGAACACATAGAAAGTACGACTGAAACAATCCATTATGGTATGGCTATGGGCACTCAGGCTTACACATTTTCAAGCAACGAAAGAAACACACACTCTCAACCAACCCCACCCAAAAATCAACACAACATTTGAGTTCAATTTGATGAATTTCTCATAAAAGAAAAGCTTCAACTAGAACCCTAGTTTTGAGCGATTAGGAGAGGAGAAGAAGAAGATGATGAATTACAAATCATAGAGAGCATATAAATTAAGCTTTCATACCTTGATTCTTGTAACTAGGAGTGAAATTGAGGGAAATTAAAATTACGGAGAGAGGGAGAAAAAATTTTGTCACTTGAGGGCATCCAAGTTTTTGTTCAAAATGATGTTAAGTCCCCGTTTAAGCCCCCTCAAGCGTCGCAATTGTGACCCCCTGCTAGAAATTGAAAGTGATTAAAATTAGCAGAGTTCACAATTGTGATTCATTTGTCGCTTTTGCAGTGGCCCAGCTTTTCGCAAATGTGAACTTGTGTTCGCAAATGCGATAACTGAGGCATGGGTCTGACTTTTCCTCATTGCTCAATCTCCCGACTTTTTGTCCCAAACACTTCCAAACTTCCTAAAATATAGTAGATTGATCAAAAATAATAAAATAAACTATACTAAAAAGAAAAATTGAAAAAGAAAATGAAAATTTCAAAAACTGACTAAAAACTTGAAAATGATGGGTTGCCTCCTACCAAGCGTCGCATTTAACGTCGTGACACAACGCGAATCAACTCTACCACTTTTCTCACAACTTGGAGGATATGAATTGGGCGCCTAACTTGGACTCAAATTTGTGACCACGAGCCGCGGGGTGGGTAAGTAGATGATCAACCTAAATATCGATTTCTTTATTTTGTATTTCTTGGCTTTATTTTGATGGATGTAATTTTGTCATCTTGAACTCTCAAATTACAAGATGTATGGCTCTTGTCTTTAGTCTTTGCATTCCCGCATGGATTCACATGGCTCAATTCCCATATCACCATAAAATTCCAAAGTTAAAAAATGCTTGGAATGAGATATGAACCTCCTAACTCGCAGCGTTTTTCCGATTTTGACATCCTCTTTTTCCCCCGGGCTAGAGTCAATTTCACTCATATTTTTAATTACACCGGTTGACTCTAATTCTATTTTTTTTCTCGGCATCACCAACAAGCATGAAGTCGGTTGGCGGATGTTCAATTCTTGATTCAAGCTCAAAACTATTTTGGAGACTATTTTCCAATAACTCCTCTAAGGATTTGTGCTCTTTGTTTCCTTCTTCAAGTAAGCACTTCATCATGAGTTTGAACTCTCCATTTCACCCATGCTCATTTTCTTCTACTCCAAATCCATATAAATATATATATAAAAAAAAAGTAAAATCATCATAATAAGGGTTGGGGGAAGGGAAGGACAAATAAGCACAATTGCCCAAATGGCCACTTTAACCACCATACCTATCACATATACTTCACTCATGGGTTTGAGATTGTGCCCACAATCTGTCCCCGGGAGAATTTAAATAATTTTTTCATGAGTGTGGTCCTCCATAATAAGGAGAAGGGTTATCAAAGTATGAACAACTATCATCCGACTAATTTTTTTATATGATTCCATTTTCAAAAATAAAGAAGATAAACAAGGAAATAAATAAGAAAACAAACAAGAAAATAAACAAAGATAAGAAAAATAACTACACAAATATTCTCAAGTTTGGACCAGAGCACGCACGCTTACTTCTGAAACAACGTCAATGCGCCAAATTACTCCCCGAAAACGATGCCAATTGGTGACGTCATAATCCACTACTCAAATAGTAAGCGGACATGGTCACATACAATATAATATACCCAACTATGAGTCGGGGTCGAATCCCACAGAGAATAATATATAGGCGATTAGGCAAGCAAAAGAATTATCAGTTATTATGCTAAGCCAAATACTAAAAAGGATTTTGAGAAAATATTTATATCTAAATGCAAAAATATAAACTAACCAAGAAAGCGAGTAAAATGATCAATGTCTAGAAGCATGGATACACAGGGGATTGCACTCAAGTAACGATCCAATGTATTTCATGATTTTACAAATATGATCGAGTTTATGTTAATTAGCCTTGGATACTAATTCTATATTAGCTTCTTTCGAAGAATAACAAGACTTCCTAATTGAATTATCTCTAAAAAAATTAAGAGGTTACGTTCCCCCGAATATGGCTATAATTAATTCTATCCTATTCCTAGGTAAAATCTATAATGTGAGGGTTAATGCCTCAAATTCTTGTTAATAATCTTTTTCAATCCCAAGTTACCTTTTTCAAGTTTAATTTGAAGTTAATGGACGAGTCCTAGGGTTAGCCAATCCTTTTGGAAAGATTAAAGAAGAAGAATAATTAAAAAAAACAATTAACTCACCTCATAATTAATAAAAATTATTCAATACATAAGCACTACAAGAGATTTAATCCAAACTTTAATAATGATTATTCCCATAAATAAGATTCATGTAATAGAATAAATATTACATACTTAAATATTAAATAAAAGCAAGGAAAGGAAGAAATGAGTAAAAATGGGTAAGAAATTCTCATCCAAAGTCTTCAAATCGTCAAATCCCAAGTGTGTGCGCAAGAACCCTAACTCCAAGCTTGTTTTATCTAGTCAAGAGGACCAAAGAAAGCCAAAGATGTCTACCCAAATGGACTAGGTCATGTATTAAATGGTTTGAGGCCAAAAAATGAGAATTTTCATAATTGCCCAGAACTGAAGCGCGATCTTTGCATTTGCGAATAAATCTTGCATTTGCGAACATGCAATGCCGACCATCGCAATTAAAACTAGACATTCACAATTGCGAACTATGATTTTGAACTAACCAATTCGCAATTGCAGAGAAAGGGGTCGCATTTGCGAATGTTGGGTGTCCGGTTGACTTCGCATTGCGACCCTCACTTCGCATTTGCAATCATTGCTTTCCATACATGACTTCGCAATTGCGGTCCATCAGTTCGCATTTGCAATCATTGGCTTCCATGGTTGATTTCGTATTTGCAACATATGCGGCCAATTTCCAGATTTCTGCATTTGAGCTACTTTTTGACTTGTTTTTACTTGATTTCTTTCCCGATCACTTCTAAATTATATAAACCTATAAAATAGAAATAACCAACATTGAATACACTATTTTATAAAGGAATCATAGCAAAAATTCTAAGATTAAAGAAGAGATAAGTTGGTAAAATACCAACTTATCACTACTCCACCTGCACAACCAACTAGAGGTTGAGGAAGGTGGGTAAAGGTCATCCTAGAGGGGGAGGCCAGACTCGATGTTATGCTTTGTCTAGTAGGACCGAGGTAGTTGCCTCAGATGCAATTATTACAGGTATCATTATGGTCTGTCATAGAGATGCATTAGTTTTATATGATCCGGGTTCTACTTACCCATATGTGTCATCCTACTTTACTTCATATTTTGATATGTATGATGATTCTCTGTGTACTTTTGATTATGTGTCTACACCCGTTGGGGATTCTATTGTGGTGGATCATGTCTATCGTTCTTTTTTGGTCACTATTGTGGGCTACGAGACTATGTTTGATCTTTAGTAGCTTAATACGGTGGATTTTGATGTGATTTTGGGCATGGATAGGTTATCTCCATATCACGCTATTCTTGATTGTCACGCTTAGACCGTGATGTTGGTTATGTCGGGGTTGCCGAGGTCAGAGTGGAGAGGTTCCTTGGGTCATATTCCTAGTAGGATGGTGTCACGACCCAAAAACCGCTAAAGGTCGTGATGGCGCCTAACACTGCCGTCAGGAAAGCCAACAGTAATCTATCAACTCATTTACTTATTTTAGTAATTGAAATCAAGATTTTCCTTTAATTAAATCATATTAAATAGACTTTTATAGAGTAAGTGATAGTATTTACACAATTACAACAACGAGCAACCCGTAGGAACCCCCAAAACCTGGTGTCACAAGTGCATGAGCATCAACTAGGAAATATAATAAAATACAACCTCTGTCTGGAATACAAATTATATAGGGGAATATAAATAACTCTGATGGAGACTCTGCAGGTTGCGGATCGTGACATGAAATGCAGCTCACGGTAAAGTCCCGCAATAGCCGCGCCTCTGCGCCCAGAAGACCACCAGACATATATGTACCTGCACAAAAAGTGCAGCAAGTGTAGCATGAGTACGTAAATCAATGTGTACCCAGTAAGTATCTAGACTAACTCCATAGAAGTAGTGATGAGGGGTCGACATCAACACTTACTAGAGGTCCAACAAGACAGATACAATAGAAGTAAACAGGTATGAGTTAGAGTAAATAAGCAAAATAACAAGTATAATACGTGGTAAAATCCTTCTCTCAACAATAACTCAAACTCTCAGCTAGTAGCTACCTCCTCAATCGGAGTGTATATATGTAATGGACCTTTCCAGATAGGTCATCACAGTTAAATCGGGAAAAGCTCATAGATATGCTGGCTTCTTGTCAATTATTAGGCACGACTTCATAAGAGTATTTTATAGAAATACTGAGGTGTACGACCTAATCCATCATAACATTTCTGAACTGTGGATACATCTATTTTATTTTTGAGGAGAATGGCCCGGTCCCTTGAGAGTGCGGTACATAATCCTACCGAGGCGTACGGCCCGATCCATCATAATGTGCGCACTATCGAGGGCCGAATCACACGAATTATAGATGTATCTATCCTCCCAAGGCAAACGGCCCGATGCCATTAGAATAAGAAGCTTTGAGGGTCCTCGACCCCACTCACGAACAGTCGTGTGAATTATAAATTTTAAAGGAACTTTTCGATGAGAACGCATATCGCGAGAGAATATCATAAGGAGAGTACAATAAATCCGCGGCTTATCACGAAGCCCGTCAAATCTCTACAATAGCAAGTCCATCACTCTATGCAAGTCTAGTCTCAATTCGTCATGTAAAATAAATGAATTTAATATGTCAGAAACAACTCAAATAGTACAGTTATAGCATGTCGGAAACCTAAGTCTACCTAGACATAACATGAATCTAGCTGCGTACGGACCCTCGTCACCATGTGCGTACGTAACCCCCACAACAAGTAGCACATAACAAACACATCACCTAGGGATAGTTTTCCCCTCACAGAGTTAGACAGGAGACTTACCTCGCTCCAAAGTGATAACGACAAGGTCGGGAATCCAAACTAGAGTAAGAATTTGAAAAGTAAATGCGGAAGCAATAACAGTAAGGAATTGAACAACTAGCACTTAAGGGCAGAAAATAAAGGATATGGAAAAATTCGAGGAAAGAATTCCAAGAACTTCCAAGAACGCAAGTTCTATAGCCTTGACAAGATCAAAGCAACAACGTCTTGATTTATTGAAGAAATCAAACGCCTTTACTTAAAAGCAAATCAAAACAATAGATTCGAATCTTGACCGCTTTACGAGTAACTTGAGACAATAATTAATAACTAGTATTAATCGCCTTCTAAGAATACCACAAAGGAATCAAAGATATCACAATAGAGAAGTAATCTTACTACCTTGAACTATGAACTAGTAAAGGTTGAAAGATAAATCTCAAAGCACAAGTAACAAAGGTTCAAAAGAACTCTCAAAGTATGATATACTTAATCAATAATGAAGTGTCTCAATGAATGAGAAGAACTCCTTATTTATAGGAGTACTAAGGCACAAAAAGTCTTTAAAATTAGGTAGGGTGGTTGCTAAGGCATAAAAAGTCATTACAATTAGGTAGGGTGATTGCTAAGGAGTAAGAAAAGTCATTACAATTAGGTGGGGGCGGCCAAATCCCTTTGGGGCAGATTTGCCCCTTAAAACTACTAGTTTGGGCCATTGATTTGGACTCCAATTGGGCTCCCTTTGAAATACCCCCTTTTGGACCTCTTTAAGGCTCCTTTTGAGCCCCTTTGGTGGACTTCAAGGGCTGATTTGGTGGCCCAATCTTCCTCCTCTTGGACTTCAATTTGGATTACCAAATAATTATAAAACTTGGATAATTCATCTACTTTGGGCTTGAGCTCTTCCTCTACAATTAAAAGCTTCTTTATTTTCCATTGAAATCCAGCAATCTTAGAGTGCAACTCTTTAGCTTGAGATCTTGTAAATGGCCTTGGAGCTTCCAAAACTCTATCCTTGTCCTTGATGCTATCATTCCCCTCTTCTTGAAAAGAATTTGTCCCCGAATTCGATCCTACATCAACATTGGATGTAGCACTTACTTGGAACTCACCAGGTAGGTCCAGCTTGTAAGCATTGTCTCCAATCCTTTCAAGGACTTGAAATGGGCCATCTCCTCTAGGGTGCAACTTTGACTTCCTTTTGGAGGGAAATCTCTCCTTTCTAAAGTGAACCCAAACTAAATCTCCAGGTTTAAAAATTACTTGTTTTCGACCCTTATTCTTTCTCAAGGCAGTTTGCTCATTTTTCTTCTCAATTGCAAGCCTTGTTTGTTCATGAATTTTTTTCATCATCTCAGCCTTTGTCCTACCATCAAGATTAACAATATCATTAGTAGGTAATGGTAATAAATCAAGGGGAGTGAAGGGATTAAAACCATAAACAACCTCAAAAGGAGACATACCTGTAGAAGAATGGATTGTTCTATTGTAAGCAAATTCAATCATAGGTAAGTGAGCCTCCCAAGAAGTTAATTTACCTTTCAAAACAGCCCTCAACATGTTTTCTAAGGTTCTATTAACTACTTCAGTTTGCCCATTAGTTTGTGGGTGATAAGAAGTAGAAAACAACAATTTAGTGCCTAACTTCCCCCAAAATACACGCCAAAAGTGGCTCAAAAACTTAGCATCCCTATCACTAACAATAGTTCTAGGTATACCATGCAATTTGACAACTTCTTTTACAAAAAGATCAGCAACATGTGAAGCATCATTAGTCTTTAAACAAGGAATAAAACGAGCCATTTTGGAGAACCTATCTACCACAACATATATACTATCCTTACCATACCTTGTTCTAGGCAATCCTAACACAAAATAAATAGAAATATCAATCCAAGGTGAAGTAGGAACAGGTAGTGGCGTGTAAAGACCATGTGGTAACACTTTAGATTTAGCTTGTTTATATTCCAAACATTGTGCACACATTCTTTCAACATCGTTTCTCATTCCAGGCCAAAAGAAATTTTCAGCAAGTATGTCTAGCGTCTTTGGGACTCCAAAGTGACCCATAAGCCCTCCACAATGTGCTTCCCTTACAAATACTTCACGTAAAGAGCAATTAGGGATACACAACTTATTTTTCTTAAAGAGAAACCCATCTTGGAGGTTAAACCTCTCAAAAGGACCCAACTTACAATCTGCAAAAATCTTGCCAAAATCAACATCATTAGCATAAAGTCCCTTGATTTGATCAAAACCCATCAATTTAGAAGTCAGGGTAGAAACTAAGACATACCTTCTTGAAAGTGCATCCGCAACAACATTCTCTTTCCCTTGTTTGTAAGAAATTACATAAGGAAAAGTTTCAATGAATTCAACCCACTTAGCATGCCTTCTACTAAGCTTACCTTGACTCTTCAAGTATTTCAAGGATTCATGGTCAGTTTTAATGACAAACTCTCTTGGCCACAAGTAATGTTGCCATGTGGCTAAAGCCCTTACCAAAGCATATAGCTCTTTGTCATAAGTGGAATAGTTCAATGTGGCTCCACTCAACTTCTCACTAAAGTAGGCAATAGGTTTAGAATCTTGCATCAAAACAGCACCTATTCCTTTGCCAGAAGCATCACATTCAATTTCAAAAGATTTAGAAAAATCGGGCAATTGTAACAATGGAGCAGAACATAACTTTTCTTTTAACAAGTTAAAAGCATCATCTTGTTCTTTCCCCCATGTAAAAATCTTATCCTTTTTAATAACTTCAGTTAAAGGAGAAGCAATGGTGCTAAAGTCTCTCACAAACCTCCTATAAAAACTAGCAAGTTCATGAAAACTCTTCACTTCAGTTACACTCTTAGGTTTTGGCCATTCTTTTATTGCTTTGATTTTCTCTTCATCAACCTCAACTCCTTTAGAACTAACCACAAAACCCAAGAAAATCACACGATCCACACAAAAAGTACACTTTTTAAGATTAGCAAATAAGAGTTGCTTTCTAAGAACTTCAAAAACTTGTTTTAGGTGTTCTACATGCTCTTCTAAAGTGTTAGAAAAGATCAAGATATCATCGAAGTATACCACAACAAATTTTCCATGAAAATCCTTAAAGATATGATTCATTAATCTCATGAAAGTGCTAGGTGCATTAGTCAAGCCAAAAGGCATAACTAACCACTCATAAAGCCCATATTTGGTCTTAAAAGCAGTTTTCCATTCATCTCCAGGATTCATTCGAATCTGATGGTAACCACTTTTTAGATCAATTTTAGAAAAGATTTTGGATCCATGTAATTGATCCAACATGTCATCAAGACGAGGAATAGGATGGCGATACTTTACCGTTATCTTGTTGATTGCTCTACAATCCACGCACATCCTCCAAGTTCCATCCTTTTTGGGTACCAATAGGACGGGAACAGAGCAAGGGCTCATGCTCTCGCTCACAAAGCCTTTCTCAAGCAGCTCCTCAACTTGCCTTTGAAGCTCTTTTGTCTCTTCTGGATTACTCCTATAAGCAGGCCTATTTGGGATTTGTGATCCAGGCACGAAATCAATTTGATGCTCAATGCCACGTAAAGGTGGCAATCCATTAGGAATATCTTCAGGAAAGACATCTTCCAAATCCTGCAAAAGAGAAGAAATACTACTTGGCAACGAAGAAGTTAGTAACTCAGAATTAATCAAAACTTCTTTGTAAGTAAGTAATATTATGGGCAACCCCTCTTTTCTTGCATTTAATCACTCTTTGGCTTTTATATAAAAACTCTCTTTTTTTATTTCCTTAGCCTCTTTCCTCTCACCAAGACTTTCTATTTTTTCATTCAAGCCCCTTTTTATCTCTTCTCTCAAATTGTTGCCCTCTCTCTCTTTCTCTCGGCCATCTCTCTTTTTTTTCCAACTCTTGGCCTCCTTTCTTTTCTTTTTCCTCAAGCTCACTTTTTATCCCTCCTCTTGGTTTTCCCATTGTTTCCCTTAATCTCTTTTGATCTTCAAACACTTGAGAAGGAGATAAAGGTGCAAGAGTAAATTTCCTGCCATTTAGCTCAAGAGAATATCTATTCTTCCTTCCATCATGAAAAATATTCCTATCATACTGCCAAGGACGACCCAGTAAGATATGACAAGCTTGCATAGGGACTATGTCACAAAGAATATCATCCTCATATCTACCAACATTGAATGAAATCATGCATTGTTTGTTTACCTTTAGTTCACCACTATCATTTAACCATTGGAGTCTATAGGGAGTAGGGTGTTTCATGCATGCAAGTCCCAATTTTTCCACAAAGTATGAACTCACCACATTAGCACAACTACCACTATCAATGATCATAGAACAAGTTTTCCCCTTTATCCCACACCTAGTATGGAATATATTCTCCCTTTGTTCTTCACTATTGCTTCCCAAATTGATAGTCATAATCCTTCTAACTACCCCAATCATGCCATCATTAGGTAGTTCTATATCATCATCATTACTCACATCTCCCTCTTCTTCTCCCTCACTTTTTTCACTCTCATATCCTCCATCTTCTCTAAGAATGATGTTTCTTCTACTTGGACATTCATGCATCATATGTCCCCTTCCTTTACATTTATGACACTGAATAGAACTAGAAGGTGTAAAAGGTTTAGGGTTAAAGATTTTACCTCCCTCTTTGTTCTCAAATTTACCTTTATCCTTGTCTTCTTGAGGTCTAGAAGAACTCTTCATCTCTTGATTCGACCATGGCTTCTTGGAGATGGTGTTTGACTGACCTTTCTATGAGCTAGCTTGCTTTCTTTTATTTTGATTTTCTACCTTTACAGACAAATCAACTAACTCATCTATTGTTACATATTGTTGTAATTCTACTACATCAGCTATTTCCTTATTTAAACTATTTAAAAACCTAGCCATTGTAGCCTCTTCTTCCTCCATACAATTAGCTTGGATCATAGCCATATCCATAGCCTTAAAGTACTCATCTACAGACATGGACCCTTGCTTCAATGTTTGAAGGCGTTGTTGTAGCTCCCTTTGAAAGTGTGATGGTATGAATCTCTTTCTCATCACCCTCTTCATCTCAGCCCAAGTAGCAATTGGTGCTTGTCCTTCCTGCAATCTGTCCCTAGTAAGCTTTTTCCACCAAATAGCAGCATAGTCAGAAAACTCAACAATAGCAAGTTTAACCTTCTTACCCTCAGAGTAGTTGTGACAGTAAAATATGGCTTCAACCTTTCTCTCCCAATCAAGGTACAAGTCTGGATCCCTTGTTCCCTTGAAAGATGGCATCTTCATCTTTATACTGCTTATATTATCTTCTTCTACTCTACCTCTTTGTCCCCTCCTATCTCTTCCCACCCTATCAAAATCGATATCATTAAAATCATCTATTGGGTTTTCTTGATTTACAATGGGGGCAAGGGGTACATTTCTCCTAGCTTGGGGCCTAACATTATTTTCCCTTCTAAGTTCAGCTATTGTATCATTTTGCTCAGCAATGGTGTCCCTCATCTCTTGGAGTTGCAAATTCCACCTTTCGAATTGTTGATGCATAGCTTGCAAGGTAAAATCATTTCTTGCTTTGATTTCGGCTTCTTGAAGAACCCTTCGTTCATCATCACTACCTGTATGTGACATCTTAAATAATTAAACTGTATCAGAAAATTGAATTTTTCCTCAATTGTTCTCACACACACTTTGCCCTTTTTTTCTCTCTCTCGAAATAACCTTTGAACGAAATACTTTATAGATTTATAGTTAAATCCAACTCGTATAAAGTTCTTAGTAGTAAAATATAGATTTTTGGGGAACAAATGAAAGAAGAACCAAATCCTAGAACTATTAGGCTCGGTTGAAACAAGACACGAACAAAAAGGAAATGATTATATATTTAGATTAGAAAGAGTAAGAAAAATTGAATTTTTGTCATATCTTTGAAATCTGGGATCCCCTCTCCTTGTTTCCTTTAATAGTTTTTGGAAACAAATTAGATACAAAAGAAAGTTCCTAGAGAGCAAGTAATTTTTTTTTTAAAATTGATTTTCATTTTTTTTTTATTCGCTCTTAGTATTCAAGAATTCAAGAAATCCCCAGAATTATCAAGAATGAAACCTTGATAGAACCGCTCTGATACCACTTGATAATGACAATGTCGGGAATCCAAACTAGAGTAAGAATTTAAAAAGTAAATGCGGAAGCAATAACAATAAGGAATTGAACAACTAGCACTTAAGGGCAGAAAATAAAGGATATGGGAAAATTCGAGGAAAGAATTCCAAGAACTTCCAAGAACGCAAGTTCTATAGCCTTGACAAGATCAAAGCAACAACGTCTTGATTTATTGAAGAAATCAAACGCCTTTACTTAAAAGCAAATCAAAACAATAGATTCGGATCTTGACCGCTTTACGAGTAACTTGAGACAATAATTAATAACTAGTATTAATCGCCTTCTAAGAATACCACAAAGGAATCAAAGATATCACAATAGAGAAGTAATCTTACTACCTTGAACTATGAACTAGTAAAGGTTGAAAGATAAATCTCAAAGCACAAGTAACAAAGGTTCAAAAGAACTCTCAAAGTATGATATACTTAATCAATAATGAAGTGTCTCAATGAATGAGAAGAACTCCTTATTTATAGGAGTACTAAGGCACAAAAAGTCTTTAAAATTAGGTAGGGTGGTTGCTAAGGCATAAAAAGTCATTACAATTAGGTAGGGTGATTGCTAAGGAGTAAGAAAAGTCATTACAATTAGGTGGGGGGCGGCCAAATCCCTTTGGGGCAGATTTGCCCCTTAAAACTACTAGTTTGGGCCATTGATTTGGACTCCAATTGGGCTCCCTTTGAAATACCCCCTTTTGGACCTCTTTTAAGCTCATTTTGAGCCCCTTTGGTGGACTTCAAGGGCTTATTTGGTGGCCCAATCTTCCTCCTCTTGGACTTCAATTTAGATCACCAAATAATTGTAAAACTTGAATAATTCATCTACTTTGGGCTTGAGCTCTTCCTCTACAATTAAAAGCTTCTTTATTTGCCATTGAAGTCCAGCAATCTTAGAGTGCAACTCTTTAGCTTGAGATCTTGTAAATGGCCTTGGAGCTTCCAAAACTCTATCCTTGTCCTTGATGCTATCACAAAGTTTCATAACTGGCTCCAAAGTCTCTTGATCTTCCACTTTCAAGTCTAGTCCAAATGAAAATGACGAAATGACCAAGTTCGAACCCTTATGTTCTGCCCCGTTTTCGCTTCTGCGGATCACTTGACTGCATTTGCGGTCCCGCTTGTGCGGATTTCCCATTGCTTCTGTGATCCAGGACTTCTATCCCACTTCCGCATCTGTGATCTCCCATGTGTAGATGCGCATCCGTATCTGCGGATATAACTCCGCACCTGCGCCCCGAGGCTTCCTCTCCCATTCTCGCACATGCGACACCTCTCCGCATCTGCGACCGAAAACCCTTCGTACTTGCGATCACTGCCCAGCTTCGCCCAAACCTCACCTGCGACCGTTCCCTCACTTCTGCGGTCACGCACCTGCGGTCAAATTTGCGTAGGTGTGATTGCACCAGAACTGGTGCACTTCAGCCATTCTTCAAGCTTCAACTTGATCCATTAACCGTCCGAAACCACCCCGAGGCCCCCGGGACCTCAACCAAACATACCAATAAGTCCTAAAATACAATACGAACTTACGTGAGCCTTCAAATCACATCAAACAACGCTAAACCACGAATCACACCCTTATTCAAGCTTAATGAACTTTAGAACTTCCAACCCTTACATTCGATGCTGAAACCTATCCAATCAAGTCCAATTGACCTCAAATTTTGCACACAAGTCTTAAATATATAACGTAGCTATTCCAAGGCTCGGATCCCCAAACGGACATCTATGACATCAAAATTCACTACAAACCAAACTTAAGAATTCTTAAACCTTCAAAATGCCAACCTTCTATAATAAGTACCGAAATGCTCCCGGGTGATCCGATACTCAACCCGAACACACGCCCAAGTCCGAAATCATCATACGAACCTATTAGAACTTTCAAATCCCGAGTCTAAGGTCATTTATTCAAAAGTCAAACCTTAGCCAATTCTTCAAACGTAAAGCTTTCGAAATTAGAATTTTCTTACCAAATCAACTCCGAACTTACCGAAGTTCAATTACGATCACACACATAAGTCATAATACCTGAAGTGAAGCTATTCAAGGCCTCAAACTGCTGAATGACGCGCTAGGGCTCAAAACGACCAGTCGGGTCATTACATTCTCCCCCACTTAAACATACGTTTGTCCTCGAATGTGCTAGGGACTGCTCCAGAGTTGTTCAAAATCACTATTTAACACCCTATGCACCTACCCGTGCCACCACATTCCAGTTGAACACATTAGCTCAAGCCATACTGAAAATCCTCCCTATAACATTAGCTAAGAAGCTTTAGAACCAAGTTCCAACTTCCGAATTTCTTTACAAGGTCTGATTCTAACACACGAACACCGTACCAAATCACCACACACTGTACCAAAACATGATCATGCATCTATGTTGAAATCACACCATGCAACACATAAGTCGGTTGTCCATAATCACATCCCCCGACCACAATAGTTGAAATTTCATGAATCCGATGCCCACAATAAACCTCATGACTCGTATAAGTTTTGTTCCAATTCTCGAAATACTGCCACAGCGGAGGAGATGCGTAGAAACTAATATCCACCTGCCGAAACAACAAATCATGGAGCTTCTCCTCCTAACAAGAACCATTACCTCATTCTGAACTGAAAAATGACATTTGCTCTTAAATATACCTTATATAAATCTGATTGCACTAATTTCAGATCCAATAATCTCATCTCACCTAGTACAAGCTGCTCAGGCAATAAGACACCTCAAACACTGACCCGGATCTCATATGATGCCATCAATGCGCCGAAACGCTATAATTCGAATATGACACACAAGGAGGAATGACTCTGGAAAAGAATTATCCAGCCCCCGTAATGAATAAAACGGTCGAACATATATTATGAACCTTTCTCAGAGGATGAGAAGCAAGATACGCAGGGATAGATATACGGAACCGTACTCAACATAACACTATTGCGGCATGCAACCCGATCCAACCATGATATCATTGTGGCGTGCAACCCGATCCAAACATGATACCGTTGCAGCGTGCAACCCGATCCGAACATGATACCGTTGCGGTGTGCAACCCGATACGAATAACGTACCCGTGGCAGTGTGCCACACGATCCACTCATAACAATAAAAAAGGACATACTCATCAAGCCATAATGCTTTTACCCACAGAATACTGAATATAGGCCACAAGCACGCCAAGTGCAAAAATACAACTCTGGGGAGACGGATAGCATCATACGCTATAAAACCCAAGCATAACTAAGGTGCAATAAATGACCTGCATCTCGTGAGCCATCATGCCTATCTAATACCACAAGCTACATGGGACCACAACATATGTGCGAATAATTAAATCATCTCAATCCGGGACAAACTCCCATAGTTCACAACCAAAGGACTAGGGTGCCTTCCAGGCATAAACTTTCACATTAGCGATAGTACCAGAATCTCCATACTTGATTTCAATCTTTAACAATATAGTAACTCATACGACATACCTATACAAATCTCCCCGTGGGGTATGCTCCCATGACCTTCCGCTCAGGTAGCAAGGTCCGCACATCCATACTATCAGCCGTACCAAATTTTGTAAGGCAAATCACAATCCACAACTCAATACACAATGCCTTTTTCACAGAATACCATTCTCAGGTGACACTAAGATAACGCCAGCTTACTCTAAACATCTGAATTCTTCCATGCTCATCCGAGCTCGTGACATTCTTATCAATATCAAACTGCAACCTTGATCTTCCACTTTCAATTCCCATGGCACTACGCGAAAATACAAGAATCCATCATAACCCCTGAACTACCAGTAGAATAAGCACTTCTTTGGCTAGAAATCTTTCACTCAAATTATTTCAGAAGAGCCAATGCAACACACAACTGAATTCCCAAACCGCAGAAAATACTAACCTCAAGTCGTGATCTAAACTGCCATGACTCATTCGGAGTCACTTTACACCACAAGGCCATTTGAATTAAATACCTCCCAAATCAATCAAGTTGTGGTGGCTATCAAGCCACGCGTACAACCACAAACCACATGTATAACTTCACACGCTGAAGGAACTAATCTTTGCCACAACCATACTGATTCAGCCATTACTAACCGATCCAACTTCTTTCAATTTACTCTCGACCTATCTTAGAAATAATAGCTCCATTCACAACATAACGAACTCAATCCGCACTCGTCCCGAGTGACCCGCGTCACGAGACCACATCGTCTCAATACTCATGAACCATCTCATACCCTCCTTATGCGCACAATAGCATCTCCAACTGGTATACCTATTCTGCAAGACCTTCCATAAATCCGAAGCTATTTCTTCCTTTCCTCCAATACTTCACCGCATACCCGATGATAGCATGAAACATTCCAAATCCCGCTCATAATCCACTGTGAAAACTCGATCCTTAACCACACCACAGACCCGAAACCCTTAGGCATTGCACTTTAAATTCTTGAACCCACTAGGACCGTTGTTGAGAGTCACCCACTGTGACCTGATCCCGAACACAACCGAACTCCAATGCTCTGCGAGAAAATGAACAACCTCTCAATGAAGCAACCGGCCGAATTCTTTTCCTTGTACGTCACATCCATAAAGCATAAACTCCGAGTCTTCCCAAAACCTGCACATGAATCGGTAAGGTGGAATATAGCACACATTTATCAATTTCCTTGCTCAAATTACCCCTGATGTTTCCTTTTCTTAGTCACAAATAATCCACCAGCGCACCGATAACCAGAAGTTGCACAAGCTGAAAACCACACGATCCAATCATAGACGGTGGGGCTCCCCATTTAGCTTTAAACTACCATTACATAATGAGCCCACAACGATTCCTCCTTCTTATTTACCATGATCCCATATCGT
Organism: Nicotiana tomentosiformis; assembly: GCF_000390325.3. Lineage (NCBI taxonomy): Eukaryota > Viridiplantae > Streptophyta > Magnoliopsida > Solanales > Solanaceae > Nicotiana > Nicotiana tomentosiformis. Next base: position 63,226,718 of record NC_090816.1, on the reverse strand, counting down.
TAACCCGCCAAATTTCTTGTAGGTTCTTATTAATCTTTTCATGAACATTCCGAATTATCAGCCATAATCGCATATTTGACCACTTACTGGGTAGCAAGTAGTATTCTTCACTGAAGCTTCATCAACTTCATGCAACCGCTAACTTGTTCACAAGATATAACCCACCTGTGGAATTCCTTACCGACATCTTCCAACGACGCTGCACGGGGTACAACTACCATATAATCAGTAAATCCTCATGAGTTCACGCTCGCCCATCAGCTGTATAAGTCTGCTCATTCCCTATTGAGATCAACTGAAAGTTCAACAATACCTTCCGAACTCAAGTCATATTGCATCTAAAACGATAATCAAGTCTTCACACCTCTCTTCATTTCAAGCAAACTCCTTTCTGCCATATTCAATCTTTCTTCGTACAGTGACAACCATTCCAATTAAAATCCATGGACCTAGTCACTTACCACCATGCCTCCCAAATCGCTCTAATCTTCCTCAAGGTATGTGGCTGTCCTACCACAGAATCCATATGCTACTTTGCCACTCCCACTTCTATCAAACCATCTCCTTTAAGAAACTTCTCGATCTCTGCTTCTCATGTTTGACCTGCTAGTAATTTATTTGCTCCGAGACACCTCCCGTCATATTCTTCCTCATACTTTTCTGCCCAAATGTTGCATCAGATCAAAATCCATCTTTGTAGCACCTGAACCAATAAATTGTTACCGACTCTATGCCTCTTCGAAGATCATCTCTCTCTAGCCATCAACATTAGAAATACCAATTCGATTCTGAACCACTGAACACCGCTATCTCTAACAACCGCCTCTTAGGCACCATTTCACAACACCCTGCCCCAAAGGCAAAATAAAAGGAGACCATAACACCCGCGAACCTTAATGCGTTCAAATAAGGACGATGACACCGCATCATAATGAAAATTCCTTCAAGCTCGAAAACCTCAAGTCTCGTTACTCCATTAACCAAATCCTGAACATCCATAGTCCAATTTCCTTTCCTCTGCTGGAATTAAATGCTGAACCTCTAAATCATGCACTGAGAAATCCTCCTTTCAAGTCATTCACTGCCTCGACACAAAAACAAGCACCCTACCTTTGCACCAACACTATGCGATAACAACATATGGACTTCGTACCAATCTGTGCATAGCCTCAAAACCATAGGAGGTACCGATACTGAACTAAAACGACAAAACACCCTTTCGCAAGGCGACGATTATAGCCTGGCCGAACATGCAGGGGAAAACATCCTACACCACGTCTGCAGTATCAATACCACTACTCGATGTCCAACTAGTAACAGGCCCTTCACGTCACATAAGATTGAGTAAGAAGGAAACGAAGGTATAAGCCTCAATGGAATCAAACCACACGATGAGGAAATCAAGAAGGGAGGTGCTCCTAATAACCCTGTAGCCTCTCGAAGATAAGTACATACGTCTCTGTACCGATCCGCAAGACTCTATTAGACTTGCTCATGACTCATGAGACCTAAGCGAACCTAACGCTCTGATACCAAGTTATCACAACCCAAAATCCGCTAAAGGTCGTGATGGCGCCTAACACCGCCGTCAGGCAAGCCAACAGTAATCTATCAACTCACTTACTTATTTTAGTAATTGATATCAAGATTTTCCTTTAATTAAATCGTATGAAATAGACTTTTATAGAGTAAGTGATAGTATTTACACAATTACAACAACGAGCAACCCGTAGGAACCCCCAAAACCTGGTGTCATAAGTGCATGAGTATCAACTAGGAAATATAATAAAATACAACCTCTGTCTGGAATACAAATTATATAGGGGAATATAAATAACTCTGATGGAGACTCTGCAGGTTGCGGATCATGACATTAAATGCAGCTCACGGTAAAGTCCTGCAATAGCCGCGCCTCTACGCCCAAAAGACCACCAGACATATATGTACCTGCACAAAAAGTACAGCAAGTGTAGCATGAGTATGTAAATCAATGCATACCTAGTAAGTATCTAGACGAACCCCATAGAAGTAGTGACGAGGGGTCGACATCAACACTTACTAGTGGTCCAACAAGACAGATATAGTAGAAGTAAACAGGTATGAGTCAGAGTAAATAAGCGAAATAACAAGTATAATACGTGGTACAATCCTTCTCTCAACAATAACTCAAACTCTCAGCTAGTAGCTACCTCCTCAATGGGAGTGTATATATGTAATGGACCTTTCCAGATAGGTCGTCACAGTTAAATCGGGAAAAGCTCAAAGATATGCTGGCTTCTTGCCAATTATTAGGCACGACTTCATAAGAGTATTTTATAGAAATACTGAGTCATACGGCCTGATCCATCATAACATTTCTGAACCATAGACACATCTATTTTATTTCCAAGGATAATGGCCCGCTCCCGTGAGAGTGTGGTACATAATCCTACCGAGGCGTACGAACCGATCCATCATAATGTGCGCACTGTCGAGGGCCGAATCGCATGAACCATAGATGTATCTATCCTCCCAAGGCGAACGGTCAGATCGCATTAGAATAAGAAGCTTTGACGGGTCATCGACCCCACTCACGAATAGTCATGTGAGTTATAGATTTTTAAAGGAACTTTTCGATGAGAACGCCTATCGCGAGAGAATATCATAAGGAGAGTACAATTAATTCGCAGCTTATCATGAAGCCCGTCAAATCTCTACAATAGCAAGTCCATCACTCTATGCAAGTCTAGTCTCAATTCGTAATGTAAAATAAAGGAATTTAATAGGCGAGAGACAACTCAAATAGTACAGTTATAGCATGTCGGGAACCTAAGTCTATTCGGACATAACATGAATCTAGCTACGTACGGACCCTCATCACCATGTGCGTACGTAACCCCCGCAACAAGTAGCACATAACAAATACATCACCTAGGGATAGTTTCCCCCTCACAGAGTTAGACAGGAGACTTACCTCGCTCCGAAGTTTCATAACTGGCTCCAAAGTCTCTCTAAATATTCAAACTATAAGTCAATCCAAAACTATTCAAACAAATGTGCAAACCAATCAAAATATATTCTAATACCTATAATTAATCATTTTAAACAATTCCCATCTCCGCTCAAAAAGTCAATAAAATCAACCTTCGGGCCTACGTGCCAGGATTCCGAAACTATTTCGAAGATAAACTTTACCCATAACATTACTAACTCGAATATACAATTTATTCTTAATTCCATTTCCAAAACCGTGGTGAAAATCCAAAATTATCAATTTTAGGTTTTCTTACCAAAATCCCACAAATATTTCCTAAATTGTTTTCCTTAAATCCACATATAAACCTTACATTTAGCTCACAACAAGTGGGAAATTACTTACCTTGTGTTACGTGATGAAAGCTCCGCAAAATCGCCCAAGAACCGAGCTCTAAAATCCCAAATGAAAATGACAAAATGACCAAGTTCGAACCCTTATGTTCTGCCCCGTTTTTGCTTCTGCGGATCACTTGACTGCATTTGCGGTCCCGCTTGTGTGGATTTCCCATCGCTTCTGCGATCCAGGACTTCCATCCCACTTCCGCATCTGCGATCTCCCATGTGTAGATGCGCATCCTCTCCTATTCTCGCACATGCAACACCTCTCCGCATCTGCGACCTCGTAGGTGCGGAAAACCCTTCATAACTGTGATCACTGCCTAGCTTTTCCCAAACTGTACTTGTAACTATTTCCTCACTTCTGTGGTCACGCACATGCGGTCAAATTTGTGCAGGTGCGATTGCACAAGAACCGGTGCACTTCTTCCATTCTTCAAGCTTCAACTTGATCCGTTAACCATCCGAAACTACCCCGAGACCCCAGGACCTTAACCAAACCTACCAAAGGGTCCTAAAGCACAATACAAACTTAGTCGAGGCTTCAAATCACATCAAACAATGCTAAAACCATGAATCGCACCCCGATTCAAGCTTAATGAACATTATAAATTCCAACTCCTACATTCGACACTGAAACCTATCTAATTAAGTCTGATTGACCTCAAATATTGCACACAAGTTGTAAATGACATAACGAAGCTATTCCAAGGCTCGAAATCCCAAATGGACATCGATGACATCAAAATCCACTTCAAACCAAACTTAAGAAATTCTTAAACCTTCAAAATGCCAACCTTCCATAATAAGTACCGAAATGCTCTCGGCTGATCCGATGCTCAATCCGAACACACTCCCAAGTCCGAAATCATCATACGAACCTATTGGAACCTTCAAATCCCAATTCCGAGGTCGTTTGCTCAAAAGTCAAACCTTAGCTAATTTTTCCAACTTAAAGCTTCCGAAATTAGAATTTTCTTTTCAAATCAACTCCGAACATCCCGCAGATCAATTATGACCACATGCACAAGTCATAATACCTGAAGTGAAGACACTCAAGGCCTGAAACCACTGAACGCCGTGCTAGGGCTCAAAATGACCTGTCAGGTCGTTAAAGGTGGTTTCGTTTCTAAAGGTCGGTTGATTCAGTCCCCATGGTGAGGGTGTTTTCAGATATGTTCCCTGTAGACCTATCGGGCGTGGGACCCAATAGGGATATTTATTCTTGCATTGATGTGGCACTGAGCACCCAACCTATATCTATTCCACCATACTGCATGGCTCCAACAGAGTTGAAGGAATTGAAGGAACAATTGTAAGAATTGCTAGATAAAGGTTTTATCAAGCTAAATGCCACCTTGCAGTGCTTCGGTACTATTTTTGAAGAAGAAAGACGGTTTCATGAGAATGTGCATTGACTACAGGCAATTGAACAAGGTTACCATCAAGAACAAGTATCCACTGTGGCGTATTGATGATTTATTTTTTCAGCTTCAAGGTGCTAGGGTATTCTTGAAGATTGACTTGAGATCGGTGCAGCATCAGTTAAATATCAGGGCTTCGAACAGTTCTAAGACGACCTTTATGACTCGTTATGGGAATTATGAGTTCTTGATGATGTCTTTTGCACTTACCACTACCCCGACAACTTTCATGCATTTGATGAACAACGTGTTTCAACCTTATTTGGATTCCTTCTTCATTGTGTTCATTGATGATATATTGGTTTATTCCCATAGTAGAGAGGAGCACAAGCAATACATAAGGATTGTTCTCTAGACTTGAGTGAGATGAAGTTATATGCTAAGTTCTCCAAGTGACAGTTTGGTTAGATTTGGTGGCGTTCATGGGGCACGTGGTGTCTAGTGAGGGGATTAAGATGGATCCAAAGAAGATTAAGACAATTCAGAGTTGGCCAAGATCTTTTACTGCTATAGAGATCCCGAGTTTTCTAGTGTTGCTTGGGTATTACCGCTGCTGTATGGAGGGGTATTTATCTATCGCAGCCCCATTGACTAAGCTGACTTAGAAGGGTCCCCCATTCAGGTCGTCTAACGAGTGTGAGGAGAGCTTTCAGAATCTCAAGACTGCCTTGACTACAACTCCAGTTCTGGTTTTGCGTTTGGGATCAGGTTCATATACAATCTACTGTGATGTTTCACGGGTTGGCGTTGGGTGTGTGATCATGCAAGATGGTAGGGTGATTGTATATACTTTGCCTCAGTTAAATCCCTATGAGAAGAACTACTCAGTGCATGATTTGGAGTTAGCAGCTGTTGTACACGCGCTCAAGAATTTGAGGAACTACTTATATGGCGTGTCTTGTGAGGTGTATATGGATCACCGGAGTCTCCTACATCTGTTTAAATAGAAGGATTTGAACTTGAGGCAACGGAGGTGGTTGGAGTTAATGAAGGACTATGACATCACCATTCTTTATCATTCGGGAAAGGCCAATGTGGTGGCCAATGCCTTGAGTAGGAAGGTGCAAAGTATGGGAAATCTTGCTTTTATTCCAACTAGGGAAAGGCCTTTGGCTATGGATGTTCAGACTTTGGCCAATAGGTTCGTGAGATAGGATATTTTGGAGCCTAGTAGAGTCCTTACTTGTGTTGTTTCATAGTCTTCCTTATTTGAGTTCATCAAGGTTCTTTAGTATTATGATCCCCACTTGGTTGTCCTTAAGGACACAGTGCATGGAGGTGGTGCCGAGGAGGTGACCATTGGAGATGATGGTGTATTGCGGCTTCAGCGCTGGATTTGTGTTCTTCACGTGGATAGGTTGAGAGATTTGATCCTGGATGAGGTTCATAGTTCATGGTATTCTATTCATCCGGGTGTTGCAAAGATGTACTGTGATTTAAAGCAGCATTATTGGTGGTGGAGGATGAAGAAGGACATTGTGGAGCATGTTGCACGGTGTTTGAACTGTCAGCAGGTCAAGTATGAGCACCAGGGACCGGGTGGTTTGCTTCAGAGGCTAGATATACCATAGTGGAAGTGGGAGCGTATCACTATCAATATTTTTGTTGGGCTGCCATAGACCTTGAGGAGATTTAATACGGTGTGGGTCATTGTGGACAAACAGACCAAGTCTGCACATTTCATTCCGGTTATAACTTCCTATACTTCAGATCAGTTGGCTCGGATTTATATTAGAGAGATTGTTCGCCTGCATTGTGTGCCTGTGTATTATCTCGGCTCAAGGAACTCAATTTACATCATATTTTTGGAGAGTTGTGCAGTATGATTTGGGCACACGGCTTGAGTTGAGTATGACATTTCATCCCCAGCACTTCTTGTAACCAAAACAAAAACCCCATGGATCAGCAAAGGCTTGTTCTGGACCACGCCGCTAGATTGAGACTGCCACCTTTGACGCGCAGTCCTAGCATACCAATAAGATCTTGGAGGACATGTTGAGAGCCTGTGTCATTGATTTTGAGGCCCAGTGGGATAAATTTCTATCGCCAGCAGAGTTCGCCTATAACAACAGCTACCAATAGAGTATCCAAATGTCTCCTTATGAGTCCATAAATGGGTGGCAATGTTGTTCTCCTATTGGTAGGTTTTAGCCTGGGGAGTCTAGGTTGTTGGACACTGATTTGGTTCGCGATGCTTTGGAGAAGGTGAAGTTTATTCAGGAGCAGCTTCATTTAACGTAGTCCAAGAAAAGGTGTTATGCTGATAGAAAGTCTAGTGATGTGGCATTCATATGACAGTCTAGTTATAACCCCGATGTATGCGGGTGGACATAGAAATATAATACCACCATGCGCACGGCATGGCGTCCGATCTTCACTCGATCTACTAGGCCGTCTTGCCACAATGCCGTGTGGTTTGACATGTACTTGCTATCTATCAACTCATCCCAATCAAGGAGAATAATCTCAATATAATATAATGGGACTCACCCCACAATCAATTTCTATACCGGCACGTGTAGTTTCGGGCCTGGGCATTTATAATCGAGCCTTCCTCGGTGATCTAACGATACTTCCAAAACAATTATACTTCATGATTTTATTCTTTCATTTTACATGGACTATAAAACATTTAAAGGCACTTATAAAACATTTGGAAAACCATAGCTTCAGATCATGAATACATAAGGGCTTAGAGCACATTGAAAAACGTTACAAATAAGAGCATAGTAATTTCAACGGAACCATGGATTGAGTTCGTAATCGCTTGGTGATTCGATCATACTTCGACTATTTCTCAAGGGACAGCATGATATACATTTAGAGAAAGTGAGACATGATTTGAGTAATTAGACATTCGATAAATCAAAACATTTGAGATGATCTAGGACAATAAGAATGGGAGCTTGGTCAAACCATACTTGAAATTCATACGGAACCCATGGAAATTCGATTCTATGATAAGAGTTTAGCCAACATACCTCGATTGAGCATTTCTTAGGAGTACTACAATTCTCCACTACTCTTAGCACTTCAATCTATACCAACATAATCAAATTGAATAACTATTGGGGAAGCGTTCATAGGTTTATCCATTTTTGGAATTTCATCAAATATTAAGTGTGCAAATTTTGACTACATGGTTTTTATGGTGGAATTCCTTTATCCCACAACCAATTTCAAACAAGAATCTACCCATTATAGTTCAACATGCTCTATATCTACTTCATTTGTATATGCATACCAATCGACACACCCCTAAATCAAGAAGCACAGCCCACATTCTCCTCACACACCCAAAATTCGAAATAGAGGGCTAGGCTTTTGATAACCATCCCATAAACCCCCAAACTAATACAATCTTACTCATAATTGCATAGTATGACATTGCATGTGAGCTGAGGTAAGGTCTAACCTCTTTAATAGAAGACTTTAGAGCTTTCATTCTTGAATTCCCAAGATTAGAGCATTAAATTGAGGAGTAGAATTTGATAGAGCTTCTCCTTCTCTCTCTAAATTGCTATCCTCTTTCTAAAACATCAGGTTTTAACTTCTAATATGACCCCCTAAGACCTTATATCAAAAAATAGTCGGATTAGAAAATTACAAAAAATAATCCCCCGATGTCAATTCTGTGATGCAATTCCGTGGTAGCAGAACAGTTCGGTGGCCAGTAGAATGGCCACAAAATGGTATGTCAATTCTGCAATGCAATTCCGTGGTAGCATAACAGATCCACGTCAGTAGAATGGCCACAAAATGGTCTTCAAATTCTGGGTTGGGTTTGGTCAGATCCGCGATGCAATTCCATGGTAGCAGAACGGATCTGCGGCCAGCAGAATGGACAAAATATTGTCTTTAAATTTGAGTTGCTTCTGACTCATTCTGTGGTGATTCCGTGGTCAGTGGAACAAATCCTTGACAGCATAATGGACCATAGAATCGCCATTTTCTACAAATTGTTCTACTAACTCCACGATGCATTGAACAATTGAAAAATTCGTACTGTGGCACATTAGCTTACCTTGGAACCATAGAAACTTAAATTCTTGGTGAACTTTTACGGGGCCTTACATCCTCCCCTGCTTAGGATCATTCATCCTCAAATGAGGGTTAGAGTCCGTCATAGCGACCCAATATGACTCAACTCTTTATCCACTTACCAAGAGTTCCAAATTTGGCTAACTCCCCAAATTCCCAAAAATATTTTGGCAGAGTTTCCCGTGTAACTGGGCCTATCCACATGTCAGAGATCACCAGAAACCAATCCTAACAACATATTCATAAGACAACAATGCAACAGAGACTTGAAAACAACACCAACCATAACATCATAGATATAACATTGCTAAAAAGCGGCATCTTAGCATAAGTTGTACAAGTTTGAACATAACTCGTGAAAAGTAAATTTTTAACATTCTTTAGGACACAACCATTTGGTTACACATACAAGTGAGGGTATTTCCTTTCATTTCTTCCCCGGCCTCCCAAGTGGCCTCTTCTACTTGATAGTTTCGCCATAGCACTTTGACGGAGGCAATCTCTTTATTCCTCAACTTCCAAACTTGCCCATCAAGGATGGCAACCGGAATCTCCTCATAAGTCAATTCTTCATTAACTTCAATAGCCTCCACCGGGACGATCAGCGAAGGATCTCCAACTACCTTTTTAACATAGATACATGAAACACCGGGTATACTAAGGACATCTCTTGAGGTAGCTTGAGCCTATAAGCCACTTGATGAATGCTCTAGATGATTTTGTACGGTCCGATATACCTTGGACTCAATTTTCCTTTCTTTCTGAATCACATTACGCCATTCATGGGAGAAACTTTCAAGAACACCCAATAATCCTATTTGAACTCCAAATCTCTGCGACGCTCATCCGAATAGGACTTTTGGCGACTCTAAGAAGTTTTCAACCGTACCTTAATGATCTTGACCTTCTCCATAGCTTGATGTATGAGATCTGGCCCTATCAATTGTGCTTCCACAACTTCGAACCAAACAATGAGAGATCTACATCTCCTACCATATAAAGCTTTGAACAGTTCCATCTGAATGCTAGCATTATAAATATTGTTGTAGGAAATTTCTATGAGTGGCAAATAATCATCCCAGCTACCCTTGAAGTCAAGAACACAAGCACACAACATATCCTCAAGTGTTTGAATAGTACGCTCTGCTTTCATGTTGGTCTGTGGATGGAATGTTGTACTAAGATTCACCTAAGTACCCAAACCTTGCTGAAATTTCTGCCAAAAGTTAGCGATGAACTATTCCCCTCGATTTGAGATGATAAAAACTGGAGTGCCATCCAACCTAACGATCTCCTTGATATATAACTTAGCATAGTGTTCTGCTGTATCGGTGGTCTTAACAAGCAAGAAGTTTGTTGATTTTGCGAGTCGGTCCACAATAACTCAAATAGAATAAAACTTACGAGGCGTGCGAGGTAAACCTACTACAAAGTCCATATTGATCATCTCCCACTTCCATATTGGAATTTCTATATTCTGTACCAAACCACCGGGTTTCTGGTGCTCGCCCTTCACTTGCTGACATTTTGGGCATCTCCCCACATAGTCTGCCACATCCCTTTTCATGTCATTCAACCAGTAAACTTCCTTGACGTAGTGGTACATCTTTGTAGAGCCTGGGTGCATAGGATACTTGGAGCTGTGAGCCTTGGTCATGATTCTTTCGTAGAGACCATCTACATTTGGAACATACAATCGCTCTTGGTACCTCAATGTACCATCATTAAAAAGCCATGATTTTGTGTTTGTGAATTCCCTCCTTCAATTGCACCAATAACGGATCATCATATTATTTCTCCTTGATTTCTACTATAAGTGATGATTAAGCCCTATTATGCATAATCACTCCACCTTTGCTAGAGTCCGTGAGTCAAACACCCAAACTAGACAACCGATAAACTTCCTTGGCCAATGGTCTTTGATATGCCTCCAACTGAGCCAAAATACCCATGGATTTCCGGCTAATAGCATCCGCCACAACGTTAGCTTTCCCCGGATGATATGGAATACTGATGTCATGTCCTTGAGTAACTCAAGCCATCTCCTTTGCCATAGATTTAGCTCCTTCTACTTGAAAATGTATTGAAGACTCTTATGCTATGTTAATATGTCAACATAGACCCCATACAAATAATGACACCAAATCTTCAATGCAAATACCACCGCCACAAGCTCTAACTCATGTGTTGGATAATTCTTCTCATGGTTTTTGAGTTGCCTAGAAGCATAAGCGATCACCTTGCCATGTTGCATTAATACACACCCAAGTTTAACCCTTAAAGCATCACAATACACAACAAACCCACTCGTATCCTCTGGTAAGGTCAACATCGGTGTCGTAGTAAACCTTGACTTCAATTCTGGAAAACTCTTTTCACAAGCATCTGACCACTAAAATTTAGCTGCCTCCCTCTACGAAACTTTTGTAATACCCAGCTAAGCCCAAGAAACTGCGAATCTCTGTCGGAGTTGTAGGTCTAGGCCAATTCTTCACAGTTGCAATCTTCTTAGGATCGACCATGATTACCTCGCTGGATAAGACATTCCTCAAGAAAGCGACATACTAGAGCAAAAACTCATATTTCAAAAACATTGCATATAGCTTATGCTGATATAGGGTCTACAAAATTGCCTTGAGATGATCGACATGGTCTTCCCGACTTAGCGAATTCACAAGGATGTCGTTAATAAAAACTATCATGAAAGAGTAAAGGAAAGGCTTGATGACTCGATTCATAAGATCCATGAAAGCTGTTGGGGCATTCGTTAGCCCGAAAGACATCACCAGAAATGCAAAGTGCCCATACCGAGTCCTGAAATCTGTTTCAGGAATATCCTTCTCCATGATTTTCAATTGGTGTTACCCGGATCTTAAATCAATCTTGGAAAAGTACTTAGAACCTTGAAACTGGTCAAACAAGTCATCCATCCTTGGAAACGGGTACTTATTCTTGATTGTTACCGTGTTGAGCTGATGATAGTCGATACACATTCTCAATAACCCATCCTTATTTCTTACAAATAGGACCGGTGCGCTCCAAGGCGACACACTTGATCTGATGAAAACCTTCTCTAGCATGTCCTTCAGTTGCTCCTTTAATTCTTTCAATTTTGCCGGAGCCATTTTGTAGGTTGGAATAGATATAGGTTCCGTGCCTGGCATCACATTGATCCCAAAATCAATCTCCCTGTCTTGTGGGATCCCAGGAAGCTCATCAGGAAATTCATTCACAACTGGCACAGACTCAAGTGTTGGTGCCTCAGCCTCAATGTTCGTGACTCAGACCGAATGGTAGATACATCCCTTGTCGATCATCTTCGTGGTCTTAAGGTAATAAATAAACCTACCCTTTGGCACAACATCATCCCCCCTTCCACTAAATGACTGGCTCATTTGGAAACTTAAACCTGACTATTGTGGTTCGGCAATCAAGCTTGGCAAAACATGAATAAAGCCAGTCCATCCCCATTATCACATCAAAATTCACCATCACCAATTCAATGAGGTCGGCCGTGGTGTCTAGACCATGTATTAAGACAATACTATCCCTATAACTTGTGGTGCCACAAATATTCACCAACTAGAGTAGATACAAAGAACAACTCACGAAGTTATTCCGGTTCTATCTCGAATTCCATAGCAAAATAAGTAGTGACATACAACAAGGTAGAACCAGGATCTATAAGAGCATATACATCATGAGATTGGATAGTCAATATACCTGTGACAACATCTATAAAAGCCTCTGAACTCCGGTGACCTCTCAGAGCATAGAACCTGCTGGGTCCGCCAGAACTAGGTGCTCCACCCCTTGCTGCACCACACTCTACCGGTGCCGGAGTACCTTGAACTCGAGGAGGTGTTGCCGAAGTAGTAGCTGCTATGCTGGCCGGCTGTGCCATACCCCTACCAACATTCTAATGGGACGAATGACAATCTCTATAAATATGACCCCAAAGTTCACACACGTAGTATTTGGGAAGGTCCATGTAATAGAATCTTGAGTGCAGCTACCCACACCTAGGGCAGGAGGGCCTCCATTACGGTTGAAGTCTCCCGCTGACTGACCCTACTGATAAGACCCCCTATTGCCCTAACTGGGACAAAAATGACTCCACTACTGCTGAGCTTGCCCTGATGACGGTGCACTAACTGAAGACTGAGCAAAGGGCTGTGTCGGTCCAGATGACCCTCCCTTGAACATCAACTTTCCACCACTACCACCACTAAAAGAACCACCAAAGCTGCCCGAGGACAAGACCTTCTTGTTACCCTCTCACTCCATTCTATTCTTCAATTCCCGGGCTTTTGTGGCTTTAGAAAATGCCATTATCTTCCCATTATTCATATCAGAATTCAAGGAAGTTGTAGCGGCCTCGTTGATAACCAAATGGCTAAGGCCTTGCAAAAACCGGCGAACTTTGGCCTCCATAGTGGGCAATATGTGAACAATATACCTAGACAAATGCGCAAATCTCAAATGGTAGTCCCACACACTCATACTACCTTGCTTCAAGTTCTCAAACTTAGCAGCATGGGCTGCCCTAGTCTCGGCAGGCAAGAAATGATCTATAAAAGCATCCGCAAATCTCAAATGGGATTTTTGGTTTTATTTTTATATTTTGGAACCCTAGACTCGGTAAGAGGTGATTTTGAAGAGGGATTTTTGGGTAAGTGATTCTAATCTATTTCTAATCATATTCCATCAATATCTCTTACATTTTCACATCAAAATCATGTGTATCAAAGTAAAACAATTTGTGAAACTTTGTCAAGTTTTTGAAAAAATAAGAGTTTGAGTTTTGAGAGTCGATTTGGACTCGAATTTTGAAACTAATCCCATATATGAACTCGTGGGGTCATGGGTAGTCGGCATTAGACCCGGGTTTTGATCGGGCGTGTCCTGTGTTGACTTTTGTTGACTTTTGAGAAATTGTATAAAGATCATTGCTTTATTTATTGGAATTGATTTCTCTTGCATTATTTGATATTATTAAGTCGATTTTGGTTAGATTTGTGCCGAGGGGAGGTGAAATTTAAAGAAAAAGCTATTTTAGAGTGTTGATTGAGAAAATTTTGAGGTAAGTATCTTGTCTAATGTTGTGTGGGGGAACTACCCCGTAGGGATTGGTTGTTTGTACTATTTGAACTACGTGAAAAGTGGGTACACGAGGTGACGAGTGTGTACATGGCTTATATGTGGAAATTTGACCGACTTCGATTCGTAGGTTCTCATGTACATTAAAAATGAAGTTGTCTTATCATGTTAAACCCTCCATTGCTAAATTTACCCTTACATGTCTTAATTAAAATTGATTGGTTCATGTTCTACCCTCTATTGCCAAATATTTCTTCCATGCCTTAATTGAAGTTGTTACCTCATTTATGTCCATGTTATCTCTTTCGTAGTTGATCATCCTTAACTGAAGTTGTCACCTCGTTTATGGCCATGTTATCTCTTCCATAGTTGATCATCCTTAATTGAAGTTGTTGTTATCTCTTCCCTTATTGACTTATTCTTATTTGAAATCATTGTTACATGTTATCTCTCTTATTGTTGACTAATTCTTATTTGATATCATTGTTACGTGTTATCTATCTTATTAATGAGTTATTCTTATTTGATATCGTTGTTACACATTATCTCTCTCATTGTTGAGTCGTTCTTGTTTGCAACCATTATTACTTGCTATGTCTTTCATTGTGAGCTTGTTCTTCTGTTTCTTTGTGTTTGAAATTCTTGTGTTGATTTACTTGCCATACTCTCGTGTTATTGTTGTTGTTGTTGTTGTACTCAGTATTGTTGATCCCGATGGCTATGTGTGGCTGTGGTATTGGAATCGATTTAAGAAAATGTTGTGGTATATGAGCACATGTGGTGCAAGTCATTATATTGTATTGTTATGTTTTCGGCACACGTGATATTGTTGAGAGAATTGTCGGGTGTTCGCACGTGAGTTGTCCGTGCTATTGTTATCATTTATATTTGCACATGCGACATGATAAGGTGAGCTATATATATGTGGTTTTGCGCATATGGCGAGACAAGGCGGGAATATTATTATGCGCATGTAGCGAGACAAGGCGGGCATTCACTTTATTGTTGCTTACGTGGCGAGACAAGGATGGCTTAGGGGCATTGGTATTGATGATATTTGTGTAGTGGTGTGCCTACCTTGTGTGAGTTATGCATTTTATATTTTGTTATGTTGTTTCCTATGTGCCATTCGTTGACTCTGCTCTTACTTGTTGATTCGAGTTGTGATAGAACACTTGCACAAGCATACACATAATTCATCACTCATATCGGTTTAAGAAGATGAATCCTTATGTTTATTGATCATTTACATGTATCCTCGTTTACTTGCCATCTATGTGAGAGTTGTACTATTGGCACGTGAGTTGTCCGTGTGGTTATGAGTTATTATTACTGTTGGCACGTGAGTTGTCTATGCAGATATGAGATATTGCTACTATTGGCACGTAAGTTATCTGTGCGGTTATGAGATATTGTTATTGCTAGCACGTGAGTTTTCCGTGTGGATATGAGATATTGTCACTCCCTTAGCATGTAAGTTGTCCATGCATATATGAGATATTAATGGTATTGGCACGTGAGTTGTCCGTGCGGTTATGATCTGTAATATGGGCAGAAGATGCTAAGTGATTAGGGTTTGTGAATTGGGACTCGTGATTTGTGATTATGAGGTGTGGTACCTCGGGGAAATTCTTAAATAAATCTTGTGTAAAAGCGGTTGTTCTTATTGATTTCTTACTTGTTTTCCTTACTTGGTTTCACCGGACTTAAGTTGTATTCTGCTTAATTTACGGCGTTATTTCCTGCTGGCTCCCTGTTGTTAATTGTTATTCTAGGTCTTATTGCAAGTGTTGTAGAAACACTTTTATCATGTTTAGCTTTATATTATTCACTGCTAATTTCATATTCATATTTGTACAGGTTATTATGTCTAATAGGTGTCTTGACTGTACCTCGTCACTACTCCATCGAGGTTAGTCTTGATACTTATTAGGTACTGCTGTGGTGTACTCATGCTACACTTTCTGCACATTTGTGCAGATCCAGGTACTCCGAATTTTGTTGATCATTAGATAGCTGATCAGATATTGATGCGGAGACTTCATGGCATACCTACCATCGCATTCGCAGGCCTTAGAGTCACCTAAGCGAGTGACTTATCATCATAGGTGTATCAGAGCTCTAGGTTCATAGGTGTTGCGAGTCATAAGCGAGTTTAGTAGCGTCTTACGGATTGGTACAGAGATGTCTGTACTTATCTTCGAGAGGTTACAAGACTATTAGGAAACTTTACTTCTTTCATTCCTATCGTGAGAGTTTAATAATTCCAGAGTTTGAGCCTTTGTCATTCTATTCACTCATAGATGGTGAGAAGACAAGATGCAGTTACTACTGACACTGCCCCTAGAGCGGGTATTGCTAGGGGCCGGGGCATAGGAAGACACCGAGGAGGAGCATGTGCTACAGATAGAGTGCCTGTCAGACTAGCAGATGAGGAGCCACTAGGAGCTCCGGTTGGGGGATAGGCACCGGAGGCGCCTGTTGCTACCCCAAAACCTTAGGAGACTTTAGCATAGTTCCTGAGCATGTTTGGTACATTGGCTCAGGCGGGATTGATTTCGGTTGCACCAATTACTTTACAGATCAGGGGAGGAGGTCAGACTCCCGCTGCCCGTACTCTAGAGCAACGAGTCCACATTGGTTAGGTTCCGAGTGTGATGCCAGAACAACCTGATATTCTGGTTCAGCCTGAGGTTAGGCCAGAGGCATCTGAGGAGGATCAGCTGAGACTTGAGAGATTCAAGAAGTGTCATCCTCCTACTTTTAGTGGCTTAGCTTCGGAGGATGCACACGATTTTCTTGAGAAGGGTCATCGTATTCTCCGCACCATGGGTATTGTGGAGACTAGCGGGGTTGCTTTTACTACATTCTTACTGTCGGGAGCAGCGTATCAGTGGTGGGGAGTTTACGAGGAGAGTGGCCCAGCCGATGCAGCTTCACTTTCATGGACCCTATTTTCGGAGATTTTGTTGAGAGAGTTTGATCCCTAGACCCTTAGGGAAGCATGGCCCACAGAGTTTGAGCAGCTCCGCGAGGGTACTATGACAGTGTCAGAGTATGCAGTTAGATTTAGTGATTTCTCCAGACATGCACCTGCTTTGGTTTCTACAGTTAGAGAGCGAGTCTGTAGGTTCATTGAGGGGCTCAGTTAGGGTATCCGATTCAGCATGGCACAGGAGTTGGAGATAGATGTTCTGTTTCAGCAGGTGGTAGAGATCGCTTGCCGATTAGAGGGCATGTGAGACCAGGAGAGAGAGCACAGGGAGGCGAAGAGGCCTCGTGGACCGGGAGGATCTACTGATCCCTATTTTGGAGGCAGGGTAGCTCATGGTAGAGGTTTTGTGGGTCAGCCAGTTCAATATGCACTTCAGGCTTCACGCGGTGTTTTAGATATCAATGGGTCTTAGAGTACTCATACCGAACAGCTTCCACAGCCATGTCAGCGGAAAGGTTGCTTTGAGTGTGGAGATACCATCCACATAGTGAGAGATTGTCTTGGACTCCGGTTAGATATGTCGCAGTGGGGTATTTAGGCTATGAGTTATGCTCAAGTTGTTGTTATACTTGCACCGCCAGCTAGGGGTGGATGTCAGGCGGGTAGAGGTTGCCCTAGAGGGGGAGGTCGGTCCTATTGTTACGCTCTTTCTGGTTGGGCAGAGGCCGATGCACTAGTTGATGTCCTTACATGTATGGTTTCAGTTGAGTATAGAGATGCGATTGTGTTACTTCGATCCAATCCCATTTATTGGTAAGATTCATCCTACCTTGCTTCAGATATGGTTGTGTTTTATGATTCTCGTACTCTTTGTTCATGTGTTCAAGCCAGTTGAGAATTTTATTGTGATAGCTTATGTCTATCGTTCTGGTTTGGTTGTTATTGTAGGTCATGAGACTTGGGTGGACCTTCTGTTAGCTAAATAGGGCAGGATTTGATGTGATCTCTAGATGGTTGGATCCGACTTGTGGTTTGGGTGCTCTACAAGTATGAGAAGTTTGTTTCGTGTCGTGGTTTTGGTTCTACAGGGTTAGTTGGTAGTGTGTCTTAGTTGATGAGATGTTTATTTCACTTATGGTTTCGAGTTAAGGATGTGGACCTGGTGTCCTTGATTGATAGGTGGTCATTGCGTGAGTCTTGCTTCTTCCTAATGGATTGGATCCACAGTATGGTATCAGTGGGGAATTGTGCCTGGTTGGCTTGTTTGACAGTTCTCTCATGTGTTCCTCTTTCATATTCGGTCATATTCGAGTTGTTCTTATTGGGTTTGGATTATGATGTATGTGCCCATGTGGCGTTTAAGGTGGCTTATTGATCAGATGAGTAGTTATGAGTTTCGCATGTTTCTTTCATTATTTTCAGCGTGGTGAAGTTTTGGAACAATGTTCTAGTCGATATGAGTCTTTTTGCCAGTACCGGGCTTGGAAATAGGCAGCTATTACGGTTAGAGTTGTTGCTATGGGCATATGAATAATGTGTTGTATCGTGTGGTAATACCTTATAGGTGTATGCATGAGTTGTTGTAGCTAGTTGAGGATTTTACGGTGTGTTTGTGTGATAATAGGGCACTTGGTAGACATGGAAATTTAATTCTAAGGCTTATCGGCATGAGAGGAAAGAATAATTTGCGGTTGCAATGGTATTGTCGGGCTTGTGCGAATCAGGGTGACGTAGTATCACCCGTGTGTATGTGCATGGTGATTCCATACAGTGATTTGATGGTTTGGGAAAGATTCTTGACACGTTCGAGGACAAACGTTTGCTAAGAGGGAGAAAATGTAACGACCCGAACGGTCGTTTTGAGCTTTAAGGTTCCGTTAAGTGGTTCGAAGTCTTGAGTGGCTTCATATTGTATATTATCACTTGCGTGCATGGTCGTATTTGATTTTCGGATTGTTCGAAATGAATTAGGATGAGTGATTCTCACTTTAGAAGCTTAAGTTAAAAATGTTGACCGAGGTGTGACTTTTGTGATAACAACCCTGTAGCGGTGTTTTGATGGCTCTACTAGATTTGTATCGTGATTTTGAACTTGGGCGTATGTAAGGGCCCGTAAAATTTCCAAAACACCCGGGGTTTCGTGGTGACGAAGTAGGCTTATGTATTGACGATTGTAGAGAGTTCGGACGTTTTGGGTTGAACAGTGCACTGGGGAGTAAAGGAAATGTTTTGGCAGAAAAAGACATTTCTGCGGCCCGCTATGCTATCACAGAATCACTCTGCGGGCCGCAGAGTGAAGCAGGTAACTGGGCTAGTTTGGATGATATTTTGCGGTCAACTATGCGACTGCAAAACTGTTTCGCAGGCCGCACATCAACCGCGGAACCAGCTTGAAAATTTTCTAGAGGGAGGTTCTGCTGTGCATTATGCGACCGCAGAATGGCCGTAGAGTAGGGCAGAATTGCCCAGTTCCAGAAGGCCTTTTCGCGGCCCATTTTGCGGACCGCAGAAGCATTATGCTGTCGCATATGCGACCGTAGATTGTGTTTCGGAGCTTCATTTTTCTGGTTTTATAAACCCGACCCCATTCTTATAAAACACTGTTAAGGATTTATTGGGTCCCTTTCATTGTTAATTGATTTCATTTGTTAGTTAGTCTGATCTAAAAGCTTTTTCATAAAATTCTCTTTGTAGTGGAATTAGTCTAATTATTTCTGATATGCATTCTAATACATATTCTATATATTCTATATCTTGGGTTCTTTGATAGTCTTCTATATTATTTTCTATTAGATTTTTTAGTAAATTTATATTTTCTGTAGTTTGTTGCCAGTATTGTAGATATGTATGATTCATTATATGCTATCAAAATATAGGTCTAGTTCATATAAATCTGTTTCTGGTATGATTAGTTCTGTCCAATTTTGGTCTATTATTTCTGTTATTTCAAAGGCTAATATTTTTTCATAGATTATTCTTCTTACATCATTATTAATGTCTTTTAGTATATAAAGTATAAGTGTTTTGTAGGTAATATCGTCGTCTATTAGATAAGTGTTCATCTTATCATATGATTTGCTAAAACATATTCCTTTTAATCTCTATGTCTATTATCCTTATTCATCATATTATAATAAGTTATTTTAATCATCTTTTCTGGTCACTACCATGATTTTCTGCTTCAATCAGTTACCCTAACAGCGCTTCAACTCATGTTTACTCCCCTAAACGGCCTTCTGCCTACTGGTTTCAACTTTAGGATGCATAGTCTGGGCTTACCTACTCTTAGCATATTTTCATGGAAAACTTTCTCAAGATGATTTTTATAACAGTACTATTATATGATGGATAATTATAATCTACATGTATGAGATTATCAGGAATATACTAGTTTAGCTAGTCATGTTTATAGTGTTACATACCTGTTTTTGTAGATTCTTGGTGTCTTCTTGTTGATCTTTCATATTTTCTTGCTGATTCATAGCTTGCTTATCTTCCATAGCTTTCCTGTATTTTATCTTTAAGTATTTTATCTGTAAGTATTTCTTGTGAGAAGAGAAGAGAGAGGAGAGAAGCCCTTGGACTGAAGATGTAGCCTGTTTTATTTCATAAACGAAAGGCTTATTTATAATATTACAAAATGACTTTTACTATTCATGAACGACCTTTACTGTTCATGAATCTGACTCTCTACTCTTACTATTCATGAACGACCTTTACTGTTCATGAAACTGACTCTTGACTCTTACTATTCATGAACGACCTTTACTGTTCATGAAACTGACTCTTACTATTTACTTTACGACTTTTACAAAAAACAAAATAACATAAAGAAAAGAAAGGAATCTAATATTTCTTTCATATTATTTTGTCTGCCATATTTCTTTGTCTAGCTTGTCGTCTTCTTCTTCAGTAATCTTCTTCTTGTTTATTCCAGTTGTACGTCTGGAACAATATTATCTTCTCCTTTGCATTTTGAGCATATGTGATCTGGATATTTGTGACTGATTAACTTGCAATATCTTGTTAATAATTCTGGAGAAATAAAATTTGTCCTTATAGCTCTTGTGGTTGTAGATTGTTCTGGCTTCAAAAGACTCAAGATCCATTGTCTTAATTCTTCCATATCTGGTTCTCGTATTTCTCTGCAGTTTGAATATATCATTGTCTGTTCTCTTGAATAATAACTCCAAATAGCATTCTGGTTTAGGTAGTTGTTTGCTAGTTCATTTAGTATAGTGGATATTCCGATAATCCTTTTATTTGCATAAAAGTCTGGAATATTTATTTTTTCTATTTCTTCTTGTTCTTCTATTTTTTCTGGTACTAGCATTTCTCTTGTAAGTCCGATCTTGATAACTTGTATGATGGGTTTTATTTCTTCATATAGTATCTCTGCTGTAGCTGAATAGAATCGTATATAGAATAGTGTTCCTTTGGTTATTCTTTTGTACTGCATAAATGCTCTGTATACTTCTGGTATGGTAGCTATTTCTTGTCCTGTCTGTGTATATACTGTATCTAGTAATCCGTAATTGTAGCAAGTGGCTACTAGTTTTGCATTTGTATTTGGTAATGCTATTAGTTTATTATATCCTGTTAGATAATGAGTAATATAATCTTCATTTGGATTTTGGGTAGTTTGGGATCTTGGATTTTTGTTTAGGAAGTTTTGTATTTTATATATGTTGTCTATATATGTACGGGTTATATGGTTGTATGTCTTTTTGGCTTGGTTTAGGCTTTCTTTGTAGGTGTTTATCTGTGGTGGTAGGAATATTTCTTTCTGGGTATTTTGGATATGTATGAATGGTTTTGAAAATAGATTGTTCATATTTGTATTTGTATATCTAGGTTTAATTTCTTCCTTTTTCTTTGCAGATAAACTGCTAGCTGTGCTGCTTCCTGCAACTGCATTTAACAAACTGTTATGAGTTTTTAGGTGTTTCTCAACGTCACCTTCTAGCTCTGGAATTTTAGAGACTTCCGATCGTCTTATCTCCGCATTTTTCAAGTCATGCTGCTGACCACTAGCTGTTTTCTTTAATATCTGTATCTCTTCTTCTATGCTTTCCACTTTTTTACAAAGTGTAGTCATAGCTAAGAGTATATTTTCCATTGTATTATCTGGTTCAATTTGGGTAGCTTTGTCTTGATAAGTAATCTGCAACAACATTCTTGTTAGTAGTGATTATTTCAATTGTAAATGTAAAATTTAATATATTTAATACCAGTCTGCGTATTTCTTTTGTTGTAATTGAATCTTGTACTTTTCTGGTTATCCACCATTTAACTTGGGTGTTATCTGTTCTTACAATAAATCTGATATAGACTATATATGGTTCAAATGCTAATAAACATTTATATAATGCAAATAATTCTTTTCTATTTATTTCCCATCTTTCTTGTGGTTCAGTATAAGATCCTGAATAATATCTGCAATGATGTTCTATTTTTTCTCTATCATATTTATATTTAAGAACTCCTCCATAACTATGATTACTCGAATCTGTTTCTACAATATAAGTAAATTTCTTATTTTCATCTGGGAAGTATAGTTTTGGTAGTTTTTTACACAATATTTTGATCTTTCTTATTTGTTCCTTATCTTTTTCATCAAATCCATATTCTACATCCTTTTTTAGTTTTTTCTGTAGAGGTTTTAGGTTTTCTGCTAATTTAGGTATATATTCTCTTACTTGGTTTACTAGTCCTAAAAATGATTGTAATTTCTTTTTTGTATCTATGTTTTCATCAAGATTGATTATTTTTTGTACTATATGTGTTTGCATTTTTATTCCATTTTTATCTATTTGTATACCTAAAAATTCTATCTGATTCTTCATAATTTCTGCTTTGGTTTTGCTTAAGCTTATGCCAGAGTTTTCTATAATATGTATGAATTTTTCTAATAATCTTATATGTTCATCTTGTGTTCTTGAATATAGTAGTATATCATCTATATATACTATACAATTTTCTAGTTGGTTAAAATAATTATCCATAAAATGTTGGTATCTTCCTGGTGCATTTTTATATCCAAATGATAAAACATTCCATTCATAAAATCCTTGTGGTACTGTAAATGCTGTTAGTTTTTTAGATTCATCTTCTAGTTTTAGATGGTAAAATCCTGATTTACAATCAAATTTACTGAAGTAATTATATCCTTGGATTTGTCTTATTTTTAATATCTTATTAGGTATTGGGTAATTATATGTTTTAGTTTTTGCATTTAAGTTTCGGTAATCTATAACCATTCTACTTTTTCCTCTTTTTTGTTCACTATGTTTATTTACTATAAATGCTGGACTTGTATGTTTACTATTACTTTCTTGTATGTAATTGTTATCTAATAATTCTTTTATATGCATTTTGAATTCTGCTAAGTCATCAAAGTTATATTTTAAAGGTTTTTGTGTTATTATGCTGTTTTCTTCTATTAATTCTATTTTTATTTTTGTTTTATGTTTATTCCAACCTTTTAGAGGGTTATCATTATATAATTTTTCTAATTCATTCTGGATTATTTTTACTTTGTCTATTGTAAATATAATAATTTCTAATTGAGTAGTTGTATTTTTACTTATATTTTCTAGTTTTTGTGTGATTTTTTCACTTCCTTTTATCCATTCTGTATTTTTTCTTTGTTTATTATTTACTCTTTTTGCTCCTACTTTGTTTTTACATGGTGTGGTAAACCACCAGTGTGTCCTTGTTATTATATGTGGGTATAGTTTATCTAAAAATGGCATTCCTAATAATATATCCTTTGTAGTGAATTCAAAGTTATATATTTCTTCTATAGTTAATATTTTATCCCATATTTGTATTTTTATGTTCTTGGCTCTGTAGTTAATCATACTACCTTCATTATTAAATCCTGTTACTACCATAGGTGTTTTTAATTTTTTCCATTTATCTGTTGGTAAACAATTATATTTACATATGTTAGCTTCTTCTCCTGTATCTATCATTGGTGTATAGTATCTATTATAATATCCTTCTACTATAATTTTTGCGAGTATATATATTTTCATTCTTCTGTTCTTTTTATTATTATTTTCTTATCTTTGTGTGTTATGGTTAATTGTTTATCTCCTAGATTGTATGGTTTTACTTTTTCTAACCATTTTATTCCTAATGTAATATTTTCGTTTTCGTTTTCTTGATATATTTTAAATTGTATTATCAAAGGTATTCCTCCAATAATTATTTCTTTTTCTGTTATTTCTTCATTTATTATTAATTCCTTGGGTAATTCAGGGCATAGTTGTTCAGTAGTTATTATTTCAGTTTCTGTTACTAATTCTCTTGTGATATAATTTTCTTCTTGACCTGTATTTATTAATATTTGATATTTTCTTTGTTCCATGATTCCAGTTATATAGTAATGGTATGGATTTATTTTTTCTTTTGTGTTTCTTATTAAGTTTTTTGGGATTATATATTCCCTTCTTGATGTACTTATCCTTGATGATGTTGGTGTTTCATAAGTTAATTGGTTTGGTATACTTGATGTACTTAATCTTTCTTTTACTATTTCTAAGTCTTCTTCCATGTCAATTTCTTTATAACTATATTCATTATTATCAATAACTGTAACTATTCTTTCAAATGGATTTTCTATTTTTATTTTATTAATTTTATTTTTTGCTGCTATTTTATGTTTTGTTGTTAAAACGTATAAGTTTTTACATCTAGCTGTAAATATCTTACTTCCAGGTGTTAATTCTATTCCTGACATTTTTCAGTATAATACTAATGATTTATCTATATTCCTATCGTTTATTGCTATTGAATAATTGGCGCTTATTATGAATTTAAATTTTTGGTATATAAGATTTCCTTTTATTGCACTTATTATGCTTTTTTCTATAGGTTGGATTATTCTATCATCTGCTAAATATATTTCTATAGGGGTATCTATTCCTTCTCTAAAACATGCTTTTATTAATATTTCAGTTCCTCCTAGGTGTACATATTTAATTGGGTTTTTTGCCTTTATATCTTGTATTTCTTTGTTTATTATTCTTTTGTTTATTATTGGTATTTTGGCTTTTCCTTTTGTATATTTACAGTCAATTATATGTTCTTTTTGGCTAACTACGTAGTATTCTTCTTTTTGTCTTTTGAACCAATTTTTTATTGTAGGTACTTCAAATATTTTTTCGACACTGAGGTCTAATTCTTTTTCTTTTATTTGTTCAAATATATTATTATCAAATATAATCTTTTGTTCTGAGGATTCTTCATCTTTATATTCTTCTCGTGTTATTATTTTTATTTCTTTTTCAGTCATTAGGTTTCATCATCTTCTTTAGTTATTTCATCTCCTATTTCATCTTCTATATCTGATATTTCATATACACTATCTTCACTATCTAGTTCATAGTCTATATATTCCATTTGCATATATTCTTCATCATCAATTATGATTTCAGTTATTTGTTTTTTCTTTAAGTTTCTAGGTGCTTTACAGTCTTTAGCTATATGTCCTAATTTTCCACAGTTATAACAAGTACATTCTGTTAATTTCTTTTTTGGTCTAAATGGTCTTTTATTCTGATAATTTTTTACATAATATCTTTTTCTTGGTTTTTTATTTTTATATTTTGACTTGTATTTATTATATTTCTTTGTTTTCCATTTTTTATTATAATATTTATCTGTACATCCAAATTGTGGTGCTGTTTTGTTTTTACAACATCTTAAATTTTTTATTAATGTTTTTTCTATTTTTGCTTCTTCTTTATATTTTTCACATATTTGTACAAACCATTGTTGTAGAAATTTTATTCTAGCTCCTAAAGTATCTGTTAATCCTGCTTCATTCCAGTCTTTTATTATTTTAGAGTTAAAAGGTTCTGGTAATTTTGTGAAATATAGTTTTCTTATTTCTTTGCTCTCTTCTGTATTATATGTTCCTTTATAATAATATTCTCTAAATGCACAAGTATATTCGTCTATATAGCACATATTACATATTGCTAATTTTGTTATTAGGTTTCTATTTATTTGTTTTTCCTTATTTTGTTCTTCAATTTCTGTAGTCATGCTACTAAATTCGTTTCTTATAGCTATTTCATATTTGTATAATATTTCTATATTTGTTGTTGCTATTTCACCATTAAATTTTTTATTGCTTCTTAAGGTATCTATACTTTCTCTAGTTAAATTTTGTAACCATAATTTTACCGTTCCTATAAGTGTTCTTTCTATATATCCTGGTGTTTCTGTCATTCCTATTTTATTATCTACCAATTGTTTAGATACATATCCTATCCATAGTTGGATTGTTTTATTTATATCTGCTACGCAATCTAAATCTAAAAAGTTATATTGTTCTGATATTGGTTTTGGTGTCCATTTTTTATTTAATCTACTATCCCATAGTGTATTATATCTATCATGTTGTTCATAATTGGCTGTATAATAATTTGGGTATAATCCTTTTGGATTTTTTACACCTGATGTACTAGGTTTTTCTTCCATTTTTACATCTCCTGTATTTACTTCTACATTTTTTATTTTTTCTATATTTTCTAAAAGTTCTGTATATGTTTCACTTATTTCGCTTGATTCTGACTCTTGGTCATCTATATTATTATCTATTTCTTCAATTCTGAGGGTTTCTTCTGTTTGTAATATTTGTTTAAATTTATTTATTTCATCTGTTAATTCTATTTCTTTATTCTTTTCTCTTTGCTTGTTTTCATATAGTGCTTTTAACATATTTAACTCTTTTTCTAATGCCATAATCTTTGTATTTTTGGTTTCTTCCAATTCTTGTATTTCTTTGCTTGCTTGTTTCTTATTGAGTCAGGGATCAATCATGATCGTTTCGGACAAATTCGCGATTATAACATCGATTTTCTCAGGATCTTAGCAAGTTGGATATCACTTCATAGTAAAGTAAGGTATGTTACGGCTAATCCTTCCTTCTTTTGGCACGATCCAAGTAACGATACGTAAACATAATGTTATTCCATAAATGGTTCTACTCTTAGAAGTTAAGGATGTCTACATTATTCATTCCTGTAAAATGATATTCAAAGCATGTCTAAGTATGTTCATAATTCTCTATTGAGGCATACGATAAATATGTTAATTTTCATAATGTAATATTATATGCATCTTCATTTACAACCGAGCTACGGTCGGTCGGGCAGTCATGTATTTACCACCGAGCTATAGTCGGTTGGGCAGTTACGTATCTTCATTTACCACCGAGCTATGGCTGGTCGGGCAGTCATGCATTTATCACAGAGCTACGGCGGGTTTTGTTTACTCCCCTAAACGGCCTTCTGCCTACCGGTTTCAACTTTAGGATGCATAGTCTGGGCTTACCTACTCTTAGCATATTTTCATGGCAAACTTACTCAAGATGATTTTTATAACAGTACTATTATATGATGGATAATTATAATCTACATGTATGAGATTATCAGGAATATACTAGTTTAGCTAGTCATGTTTATAGTGTTACATACCTGTTTTTGTAGATTCTTGGTGTCTTCTTGTTGATCTTTCATATTTTCTTGCTGATTCATAGCTTGCTTATCTTCCATAGCTTTCCTGTATTTTTTCTTTAAGTATTTTATCTGTAAGTATTTCTTGTGAGAAGAGAAGAGAGAGGAGAGAGAAGCCCTTGGCCTGAAGATGTAGCCTGTTTTATTTCATAAACGAAAGGCTTATTTATAATATTACAAAATGACTTTTACTATTCATGAACGACCTTTACTGTTCATGAATCTGACTCTTGACTCTTACTATTCATGAACGACCTTTACTGTTCATGAAACTGACTCTTGACTCTTACTATTCATGAACGACCTTTACTGTTCATGAAACTGACTCTTACTATTTACTTTACGACTTTTACAAAAAACAAAATAACATAAAGAAAAGAAAGGAATCTAATATTTCTTTCATATTATTTTGTCTGCCATATTTCTTTGTCTAGCTTGTCGTCTTCTTCTTCAGTAATCTTCTTCTTGTTTATTCCAGTTGTACGTCTGGAACAATATTATCTTCTCCTTTGCATTTTGAGCATATGTGATCTGGATATTTGTGACTGATTAACTTGCAATATCTTGTTAATAATTCTGGAGAAATAAAATTTGTCCTTATAGCTCTTGTGGTTGTAGATTGTTCTGGCTTCAAAAGACTCAAGACCCATTGTCTTAATTCTTCCATATCTGGTTCTCGTATTTCTCTGCAGTTTGAATATATCATTGTCTGTTCTCTTGAATAATAACTCCAAATAGCATTCTGGTTTAGGTAGTTGTTTGCTAGTTCATTTAGTATAGTGGATATTCCGATAATCCTTTTATTTGCATAAAAGTCTGGAATATTTATTTTTTCTATTTCTTCTTGTTCTTCTATTTTTTCTGGTACTAGCATTTCTCTTGTAAGTCCGATCTTGATAACTTGTATGATGGGTTTTATTTCTTCATATAGTATCTCTGCTGTA
This sequence comes from Nicotiana tomentosiformis, assembly GCF_000390325.3. Classification (NCBI taxonomy): domain Eukaryota; kingdom Viridiplantae; phylum Streptophyta; class Magnoliopsida; order Solanales; family Solanaceae; genus Nicotiana; species Nicotiana tomentosiformis. The sequence continues at coordinate 63,198,391 of NC_090816.1, read as the reverse complement.
GCTGAATAGAATCGTATATAGAATAGTGTTCCTTTGGTTATTCTTTTGTACTGCATAAATGCTCTGTATACTTCTGGTATGGTAGCTATTTCTTGTCCTGTCTGTGTATATACTGTATCTAGTAATCCGTAATTGTAGCAAGTGGCTACTAGTTTTGCATTTGTATTTGGTAATGCTATTAGTTTATTATATCCTGTTAGATAATGAGTAATATAATCTTCATTTGGATTTTGGGTAGTTTGGGATCTTGGATTTTTGTTTAGGAAGTTTTGTATTTTATATATGTTGTCTATATATGTACGGGTTATATGGTTGTATGTCTTTTTGGCTTGGTTTAGGCTTTCTTTGTAGGTGTTTATCTGTGGTGGTAGGAATATTTCTTTCTGGGTATTTTGGATATGTATGAATGGTTTTGAAAATAGATTGTTCATATTTGTATTTGTATATCTAGGTTTAATTTCTTCCTTTTTCTTTGCAGATAAACTGCTAGCTGTGCTGCTTCCTGCAACTGTATTTAACAAACTGTTATGAGTTTTTAGGTGTTTCTCAACGTCACCTTCTAGCTCTGGAATTTTAGAGACTTCCGATCGTCTTATCTCCGCATTTTTCAAGTCATGCTGCTGACCACTAGCTGTTTTCTTTAATATCTGTATCTCTTCTTCTATGCTTTCCACTTTTTTACAAAGTGTAGTCATAGCTAAGAGTATATTTTCCATTGTATTATCTGGTTCAATTTGGGTAGCTTTGTCTTGATAAGTAATCTGCAACAACATTCTTGTTAGTAGTGATTATTTCAATTGTAAATGTAAAATTTAATATATTTAATACCAGTCTGCGTATTTCTTTTGTTGTAATTGAATCTTGTACTTTTCTGGTTATCCACCATTTAACTTGGGTGTTATCTGTTCTTACAATAAATCTGTTATAGACTATATATGGTTCAAATGCTAATAAACATTTATATAATGCAAATAATTCTTTTCTATTTATTTCCCATCTTTCTTGTGGTTCAGTATAAGATCCTGAATAATATCTGCAATGATGTTCTATTTTTTCTCTATCATATTTATATTTAAGAACTCCTCCATAACTATGAGATCCTTTTTAACTTGTACATCTTTGATACGGACGATCCGAGAAGGGTCTCCAATACATTTCCTCAACATAGATACATGGAATACTGGGTGGACAAATTCCAATTCAGGTGGCAATTCTAACTCATAAGCAACCTGTCCAATTTATCGAAGAATTTTGTATGGCCCAATATATCGCGGACTCAACTTACCCTTCTTCCCAAAACGCATAACACCCTTTATCGGCGAGATCTTCAGGAAAACCCAATCACCAACCTCAAATTCCAGATCATGACGCCGGACATCGGAATAAGACTTTTGCCTGCTTTGTGCCGTCCTCAGTCGCTCTTGTATCACTTTCACCTTCTCAATGGCTTGGTGAATCAAATCTGGCCCATATAATTCTATCTCTCCGACTTTGAACCATCCAACTGGTGATCTACATCTCCTCCCGTACAGTGCCTCATACGGGACCATTTTAATACTGGAATGGTAGCTATTATTGTAGGCAAATTCAATGAGTGCCAGATGGTCATCCCAATTCCCCTTGAAATCTAGAACACATGCTCGTAGCATATCTTCAAGCGTCTGAATGGTACGTTCAGCCTGTCCGTCAGTCTGCGGATGGAATGCAGTGCTGAGATTTACTTGTGTGCCTAAACCCTTCTGAAAAGACCTCCAAAAGTTAGCCGTAAATTGAGCTCCTCGGTCTGATATAATAGATATCGGCACACCATGAAGCCTAACAATCTCCTTGATATACAACTTCGCATAATCTTCAGCCGTGTAAGTTGTCTTAATTAGCAGAAAATGGGCAGATTTTGTAAGTCGATCAACTATCACCCAGATGGAGTCAAACTTATGATAAGAGCAAGGTAATCTAATAATGAAGTCCATATTAATCACCTCCCATTTCCAGGTTGGAATCTCTATATTCTGAATCAATCCACTAGGTTTCTGATGCTCGATCTTTACTTGTTGACAATTAGGACACTGGGCTACAAATTCTGCAATAGACTTCTTCATGTTATCCCACCAATACTGCTCCTTAACGTCATGATACATCTTTGTCGAGCCAGGATGGATAGAATATCGGGACTGATGAATCTCAATCATAATCTTCTCTCGCAACCCTGCCACACTAGGCACACATAATCGGCCCTGGTATCTCAGTGTCCCATCTCCTCGAATCTTGAAAGCTGTAATCTTACACTGCTGAATTCCCTCTCTCAATCTTACTAAGGTAGGATCTTCATATTGCCGTGCTTTTACCTCAGCTACCAAAGATGATTCTGCTGTATTCTGTACAGTAACACCTCCGTCATCAGAGTCCAACAATCTGATTCTCATATTGGCCAGCTGGTGAAGCTCTTTGGTCAACCCTTGTCTACCTGCCTCAATATGTACTAAGCTTCCCATTGACTTACGGCTGAGAGCGTCTGCCACAACATTGGCTTTACCGAGATGGTACAATATCTCGACATCTTAGTCTTTCAGTAATTCAAGCCACCTACGCTACCTCAAATTCAACTCCTTCTGCTTGAAGATGTATTGTAAACTCTTGTGATCTGTGTAGATGTCAACATGGACGCCGTATAAGTAGTGCCGCCATATCTTTAAAGCATATATTACTGCAGCCAATTCCAAATCATGAGTCGGGTAATTCTTTTCATGCTTCTTCAATTGTCTTGATGCATAAGCAATCACCTTCCCACGTTGCATCAATACGCACCCCAAACCTATACCTGAGGCATCACAATATACCACATAACCTTCTGTTCCTTCTGGGAGAGTGAGCACTGGCGCGGATGTCAATCGATTCTTTAGCTCCTGAAAACTATGTTCACAAGCATCAGACCACTGGAACTTGGTAGCTTTCTGTGTTAACTTAGTCAATGGTGCTGATATAGAGGAAAACCCTTCTACAAACCGCCTATAATATCCTGCTAGCCCCAGGAAGCTGCGGACTTCTGACGGTGTTGTAGGTCTCGGCCAATTCTTCACTGCATCGATCTTCTGAGTGTCGACACTAATACCCTCATCAGATATCACATGGCCAAGGAATGCTACTGAGTTCAGCCAGAATTCACATTTAGAGAGCTTAGCATATAACTTATGATCCTGAAGGGTCTGTAATACTATCCGCAAGTGGCCCGCATGTTCCGCCTCCGAACGAGAATACACCAGAATGTCATCAATGAATACGATCACGAACACATCAAGATAGGGCCTGAATACACTATTCATGAGATCCATAAAAGCTGCTGGGGCATTTGTTAGCCCGAACGACATCACCAAGAACTCAAAATGCCCATATCTTGTCCGGAAGGCCGTCTTTGGAATATCCTTCTCCTTAACCCTCACCTGATGATACCCTGAACGCAAGTCAATCTTGGAGAAATACTTGGAACCTGGAGTTGGTCAAACAGGTCATCAATTCTTGGAAGTGGATACTTGTTCTTTATTGTAAACTTATTCAACTGTCGATAATCGATACACATCCTTAACGGCCCATCTTTCTTCCTTACGAACAAGACTGGAGCACCCCAAGGTGAAGTGCTAGGCCTAATGAAACCCTTATCTAGCAAGTCCTTTAACTGCGCCTTCAACTCTCACAACTCTGTCGGGGCCATCCTGTATGGAGGGATAGAGATCGGTTGAGTGTCAGGCAATGCATCAATGCTAAACTCAATCTCCCTTTTAGGAGGAAGGCCTGGGAGTTCATCTGGGAAAACATCTGGAAATTCATTGACCACGGGGATTAATTGTAGAGTAGGCGGCTTCGCCTCTGCATCTCTAACGCGAACAAGATGATAAATGTAACCTTTTGAGATCATCTTCCTTGCCTTAAGATAGGAAATAAACCTACTTTTCGGCGTAGCAATGTTCCCCTTCCATTCAATGGCGGGTTCACCAGGAAACTGAAACCTAACCCTCTTCGTACGACAGTCAACATTTGCATAGCATGAGGCCAACCAGCCCATTCCCATTATCATATCGAAATCAACCATTTCTAACTCAAATAAATTTGCCGAGGTTTGACGACTACAAATCATCACAGTGCAACCTTTATATACCCTTCTAGCAATCACAGAATCTCCTATCGGAGTGGATACCGCAAGTGGTTTACTTATCAATTCAGGTTCAATGCCAAACTTATTAGCCACAAAGGGTGTAACATATGATAAGGTAGATCCTGGATCAATTAGCGCATATACATCATAAGAAAACACAGACAATATACCTGTAACAACATCCGGAGACGACTCGAGATCTTGTCGACCTACTCTGCATAGGTTCGATTTTGAGCACCACTCGAACTCGGCACTAAACCTCTACCTCTACCACGACCTGTCGACTGTTGAAAACCTTGTGCTGGAGGTCTAACTGATGAGGAAGAACCAGACACAGATCCAGTCGGCTGAGCCATACCACCACCTCCTCTGTTTGGACAATCCCACATCATATGGCCAGGCTGTCCGCAAGAATAGCACGCATCGGAACCTCGACGGCATAGTCCAAAGTGGGCCTTGCTGCACTAATCACAATGAGGTGTTGGGGGTCTCGTCTGACTAGTATCTCTATGAAATTGTGAGCCAGATGCCCTCGAACTCTAACCTGAACTAGAATAGGTAAATCGATCATACCGAGGACTCTGAAACTGTGGAGGAGCACTAGCTATAGGTTGTTCCGAACTCCTCGAAGATTGGGGCCTGATACTGCCTCTGAACTCATCAGAATACCCTGCAAATCTCGCCCTCTTATGCTGGCCCCTATCCTGCTCCCTATTTGCCCTTTGCTGGTGCTTACAATCCTCTAGGGTCTGGGCATAAGCCTGAATACGGGAAATATCCATGCCCTCTACCAAGGAGGCTGTTGTGCACTCATTTATCAGATGTGGTCCCAACCCGTTCACGAACAGATGCACCCTATCACTCATCTCGGCCACCATATGGGGAGCATACCTTGCTAAAGAATCAAACTGTATACTATACTCTCGTACACTCATATTACCCTGTCGAAGGTTCAAGAACTTATCAGCTCTAGCTCGTCGTATCTCAACTGGCAAGTAGTGACGAAGAAAGGCCTCAGAAAATTCCTTCCACACGGCTGGAGGAGCGTTCGGACCCCTAGATCTCTCCCAACTATCATACCAGAAAACCGCTAAATCCCGTAACCGATAAGAAGCCAACTCTACTGCCTCCGTATCACTAGCATGCATAACCCGCAATGTACGATGAATCTGATCAATAAATATTTGTGGGTCCTCCTTGGGGTCTGATCCGGTAAACACTGGAGGGTCTAGATTAATAAAATCACGAACTCTCGCACTAACCGGTTTATCAGCAGCACCGGTATTCTGCCTCTGAGCCTGAGCAGCTACTAAGCTACTCAACAACTGCACTGCACTGCGCATATCGTGGTCTGTAGTGCCAGACGGAGGAACTGGATGTACTGGGTGCCTCCTAATATCCTCTGGAGGAGACAGAGAGGTATGAGACGGCATCTCACTCTGAGGCTCACTTTGGCCTGCTATGGCTGGAGGCACCTGAATGTTACCCTCTCCTACAGCTGTATCAAGCCGTTTACTAATCGCTTGCTTCCTAGTCGAAGGCATCGCTAAAAGAAAACAAGGTGAATATTAGATATGAACACTTACGACTCAACTCTACGCACGATCTAGATTCAGGAAGAAGGTAACAACCCTAGATGTCACGTAGCCTCCTGATTATAAATGTGGCGCGCTACACATCCATAATCAAAACTCTACTAGACACGGCTCATAGACAACCCCTAGGACAGACTTGCTCTGATACCAAGTTTGTCACGACCCAACTGGAGGGTCATGACTAGCACCCGGGCCATACTTGCCGAGCACCAACGTACATTTTATCTAACCTTCCTTATTATCTTTAAGGGCCGACAAGATCAATATAAATAGTAGACATGGATCATGAACATCCAACAATGAAAGATAATGTCATGAACATACATAACATGGGACGACAAGACTGTCAAGAAACTATATATAAGGCACGAGCTACCATGCTGCCATGAAAGACTATACAACAAAAATCAGCCGACAAGGCATTCTAAACCATACATAAGTCGACACCTGTCTATGAGCCTCTAAAGGAACATAAGTGCTACAACATTGCCGGAACAGGGCCCCGACATACCCATAATGTCTATAACAAAAATGCATACCAAGACCACGGCAAATCCGGAGAAGGGATCTCGCTAATAACCGCTGAACTGGACAGCCTACTGTGGTGGGGGAGCTGCGTCTACCTGTCTATCAGGACCTGCAGCACGACATGCAGCGTCCACAAATAAAAAGGACGTCAGTACGAATAAAGTACTGAGTATGTGAGGCAGGAAAGCATAAGTAAGAATAGTAATATAAACAGGGATAGAGAATATACAACCTGTGACATCTGGGTACCTCTGAGGGCTACTGATATGAAATACATGATACATACATATATATACATAAACTTTTAAAACATACGTCTTTGTGGGCATCACCATCATCATATCGTACCCGGCCGTAATAGGCTCGGTAAAACGTACCCGGCCATCATAGGGATCGGTAGAATCGTACCCGGCCACGTGGAGCTCGGTAAAACCCAACTAATCAGTGGTTGCACAATAGGTGCCATACCCGGCCGACTATAGCGCGGCTCGGTAGAGTAAAATAGATACATATATATGATGCATGCTGGACTCATTGGAATCACATTTTGAACCTTTCGGAGTGACGTAAGGTCGGTATGCTTCGTACACGTTATTAGGATTAACTCTTCATCAAGAATCTTATAATAATCAGGAACTACCAACAACATTGATAATATAATAATAAAAGAAGTAACATCAATATCAATCGTTTCATAAAAAGGGCAGCAATGTAAGTACTGCTAGCTTCTAAGAGTAGAGTATCTTTGGGAGCTCGTTCATTAAATTATGTACAATCGGAGTCATGCAAAAGAATGAAGGGGATAGCCTCACATACCTTATATATACTGCCCAACCTCAAGCTATGCAAATGTCACGACTCCTTAGTCTACAATAAGACAAATGACACTATCATTATCGTTTAAGCGTCGTAACTATTATGTATCGACCGCAACCTATTTTACAATGAAACGGACAGCACCTCCCCTCTTTATATGACTTCCCACAAGTCAATACAATCACCAAACATCCCAAACAACATCATTAATAATCATATTGAGCCTCCAAAACAGTTCACCAATCAACAACATTACTACCAAGCCTTTCGATATATATTTCACAAGTTCTAGCTTCAACGACTTAGCTGCAACTTGGATAAGCTTAAATATATATAGAGTAAGAGGTTCCTTACCTTTAAACAGAAAGAACAACTCCACGAATTATCCCTCCAATTCTGCCACAAGAACAAGGAAGCGAAACTAGCAATTAATTCAGGTTTTTCGGCACTAGAATTACTTTAGAAGACTTGAAATCACCTAGGTTTGATATTAAAAACTTTAAGGTGTATTTACAGAACATAAAACACTTAAAACAACCTCCCACACGAGCTGGAACAACAAGAAAATCAGCAACAACAAGAAGAACAAGAAACTTACTAGCGCCACGGGATTCCCGACATTTGATTTGTGTTGTTTGCCCTTTGTTTGGGTCTTGGATCATGAGAGAACCTTGAGAGACTGTTTTTAGGGTTCTAAGGTCTGAATATACGGAAAAATAATGACTTAAAACGGGGTTGAGGTATCATATATATATCCATATATCTTAAACCGCCTATGTGGGCCCCATAGAAAGCTGTTTGGCGCACTCTCGCAAAAATGCGAATATCTCTCTATTCCGAGATCGTATCGACGAACGGTTTAATTCGTTGGAAACTAGACTCATAGATCTTCAATTTGATAGGTATATCGCCCCATAATTCCAAGTACATTGGGAGAAAAATGTAGTAACATTTGACCTAAAGTTTAAGTAAAATTATAAACGTAAGTTGCGACAACTTTTATCGACTTTTGTTTCATAACTCGCTTGACTTCAAGACTTATGATACGGATATTATATGATTCAAATACATTAAAACATGACCTCTTGGGACAATTAATCACCTCTAGTGTTACCCGAAAATACGGGTTACAACATCCTTGATTCGTTTAACTTCAAATACTTGTTAACCACTCTTATACACCCTTGTATCGTTTAAGACCAATAGGATTAACTTCTTATCATCTCAAAGATAATCTCTTCTTCGATTTACGTCGACTAACTTACGACATGATCTAAGGTACGCGAATTTGGGTACAGTTGTAACATCCAATCCCTGTGGATACGATATTATATTATACTATATTTGACTAGCGAGCATATTTAAGTGTGTGTTTTGAGCTCGTCAAATTTTGGTGTCGTTACCAGGGATTGACAATCAATTGTGTTTGGAATAGTTTGTAGTGCTAATTCAGGAACTTTTTTGTTTTGTTTTATTTTATTTTATTTTTCCCTTTTTACGCTTGGTGTTCTTTGACTGTGCGCAAGCTACAAGTTAGATTGGTGCATGACTCGATCTTCTGGGAAGGAAGTGCTACCGTACGAACTGGAAATTGAGAAACAACTACGATAACTGAGGAAGGAAAGAAATCTCCACGAGAATTTAGTGAAGGTTGGGAAATCCTTAACCATAAAAATTATGGATGCAGATGATGATAATGTGGATTTGGCTGGAAGAGAGGCAGCACAACAATGAGAAAAAGCTGCACGAGATGCTGAGGAAGCAGTTCTTCGAAATGCATAACTTGTCTATGAAGAGGAGAGGGCTTGGAGAATTGCTCAGAATCAACCCTTGTGTGCAGACCAGTTCGGGAATATACCTCTCGGGGATGGGAGACCACTTGGTGATTGTTCTAGACCGGTCTACAACCAAGGATTATCAAGTATTAGACCACCTCCAGTTGCAGCTAAGAATTTCAAGTTAAAGAAAGGGTTGCTCCAAACCCTTCAAAAGTATTGTGTCTTCAGAGGGAAGATAAACGAAGATCCAAACACACATCGGATGGACTTCGAGGATAATATGAACACCTTTCAATATAATTGTGTGTCACAAGATGCAGTTTACTTAAGGGCATTCCCCTTCACACTCAAAGATGATGCAAAGAAGTGGCTTAGAAGCTTGCCCCAGGGATAAATTAGAACATGGGAGGAGATGACCAGAAAAGTTCTTGATAAATATTTCTCCTCAGCTAAGACGAGCAAGTTTAGAAAAGAAATCCATAACTTCTGCCAGAAAGATACTAAAACTGTGTTTGAAGCTTGGGAGAGGTTTAAGGAATTAGTTTGAAAGTGTCAACATAGCAGAATTGAACTCTGGATGCAACCCAAGGATTTTTGGGATGGATTGACGCCGCCTCACATAGAACATTGAGTAATGCAGCTGGAGGCCCGTTGATGAAGAAGACTCTAGAGGAGATAGTCACAATTCTAGATGAGTTGTCTGAAGACGCAAACCAGTGGCCTTTTAAGAGTGTTGAAAGAAGAAGATCAACTGTTGTTCACCAAGTTGATGCTAACACATCTGTGCAGGTACAACTTGATGCAATGGCAAAAGAAATACGGAGGCTGACCTTAACTTCAATATAGAGTGTACCTCATGTAGTATGTGATATTTGTAGAAGAGGACACCCTACTCATGAGTGTCAAGCCTCAACCGAGGAAGTGAATGTTATGGGGAATTATAATTTCAATGCAATGGGTCAGAAGCACCCCGCGTTTTCATGGAGTTCACCTGGGGGTACTACATATGTATGGCAACAAAACAACCCCAGATTTCACGGACAAGGAGCTCCAGGGTTCCAAAATTAGCTAAGGCAGCAATTTTAGTCTCAACAGCCTATTCGGCCTGGTCTAGAGGATCTAATGAAGGCCTTCATTGTCAAGACAGATGAGAGGTTAGATGCTCACAGGGCAACTATCAAATAATTGGGCACTAGGTTTCGAAATTTGGAGAGACACGTGGGGCAGATAGCAACAATATTATCTGAGAGAGTCCCAGGTACTTTGCCAACTGATAATGAGAGAAATCCCAAAGAAATTGTGAATGTTGTCACCTTGAGAAGTGGGCAAGTGTTGAAAGATCCCACTCCAATCCAAAAAGAGGTGGTACCTGATAAAGAAAAATGGGGAGCAGCTAAAGAATGAAGTTAATAAGAAGAATAAAGGTAAGAAGGGAGATGAGAAAAAGAAGAAGGAGGAAACTTCAAGAAAGGAGGAATCTAATGAAGAGAGCAAGCACATGCCTGCTCTACCGTTCCCCCAAAAGCTGTATAAAGAAAAGCTGGACAAACAATTTGAGAGATTTCTAGATATATTGAAACAAGTTAATGTAAATTTGCCATTCACAGAAGTTCTCTCACAAATGTTGGCTTATGCCAAATTCTTGAAGGAGATCCTGACAAAGAAGAGAAAGATAGAAGAGACATCAGTGGTCAAGTTCACAGGGCATTGCAGTGCAATCTTGCAAAACAAACTCCCACAAAAGTGTGGAGATCCGGGGAGTTTTACTATACCTTTCTCTTTAGGCTCTATAGATTATGATAAGTCTTTATGTGATTCTGGTGCATCAATTAATCTAATGCCTTTGTCTATTTACAGGAAGACGGCATACCAAATGACTTTAATACCCGAGGGGATAGTGGAAGATGTTTTAGTTCGGGTAGATAAGTTTGTATTTCTTGTAGATTTCATCATAGTTGTCGCGCCCCATTTTCTCGCGAAAGCGGGTTTCGACATGTGACAACTCTTTTAAAGGAGGTATTGAAAGAGAAGAGTTACCACCTAACGATTTTAAGGTGCGTTAGGGCACCTACTTGTAAATAACTCTATTTGACTAGTCAACGCCACCAAAGATCGGGTAAGGGCTTAAATTACCTCAAAGAGAAGGTGTTAGGCACTCTTTAAGGTCCAAAACTGTAGATCCCGGCTGAACTTTAGACTATGTGGATTATGTAATTAAGCTAGGTGATCAAATAAATAGAAGGGAAATTCAGAAGTTGTGGATTCTTATTAAAATATATTAAAATATATGAGAATCGGTACAGGTCTTAATAACTGCAAAGGTACAAACTATATTGATCTATGTGAAATGACTAAGTGTGACTAAGACACACATAAAAGAGGGGGGGGGTCCTAGAGTTGTTTGGCCTAAAGGATCACCCCGTGCAACATAAATAATACTTCGCAACTCTCTGGAGGTAGAGGTTGCTCGTATTATTCAGCGGGCGCATACTATCATCTCCAGCTACCCGATGCATGTACTATTCGTCCCATGCCTGTGGTCCAGGAGGCTTTGGACCTACTATCACGTGGTTCTAAACTTTACTTAGGTTGCTCAAAAAATGATAAAACTGGGCGACATCGACATTCAAAACATATAGGACTGCATACAATAGCAATAAAAAGCTCAAGTTAACCTCCACACATAAGCACGAAAGCACGCAAACAGATTTTTGGTTAGGCAGTAGAAAAAATTAAGACGTATTAGAATCATTAAGTCCTATAGGCATGATTTTTATATAATTACATTATTATACATGCAGTTTTGTAATTTCTAGACTAACATATAGGCAAATTAGAGCGTTACAAGTCCTATAAACATGATTTCTAATCGCTTGCGTAATAAGGAAATACAAAAGAATCCAAGAACTTTGAATTGCCAGCACTGATTTTATAGGTATGCGTCTTAGACAGGTGATAATACCCTATAGACATGATCTCTAACAGTCGCATAATTAGGCAGTAAGTTCGTTTGAAAACACAGGATTAGTAGCGTCAATAAACACCCTATAGACGGGATTTCTAACAATTGACAATTAGACTTGAATTTATAACACTTTATCCCTATAGGCATGCTATCTAAGTGAGACAGTACAAAAACAACATGAAGCAATTGATTAGTTAGTTACGACCCTATATTAATAATATCTAGATAAGCAAAGGTATTTCATTGTTGTATCCTATAGGCATATTATCTAAGAGCGCTGAATATTAGATATGGAAACAAGTGTAGCATATTTTGGCAAGTGAAGTGAAGTGTGTGCGTGATTCCCATAGGCATGCTTTATATTAGTGTACAACACATTAAACTAAATAATATATAAGGCATGCTGAACGAAATAGCAAATAGACCACATAGACCCTATAATCATCTCTTCTACCCTTTTATGCAAGCATTAGAATATACCCGTTTATCCCGATTTCACTAGCACCCCAATTATTCGTTATTACAAGTTACAGGACCAAAATGGAATAATACGGACTCAAAGGTAACAAACATACAGACTGAAACAAATGCAGGCCTTATCAAACAGTATAGGCCCATTTCAAAATAACCTAGTGAATTTCTAGGCCTTCAGCAACCTCGTCAACAAACAGATCCAAATCTCAGGCTTAAAAGGGCTGTAGAATCTTCCTAGCTCCAACATAACATATAACCCAACATCAGGCCCAACGAATAACTTACTTGGCCAAATGGATGCCAAACTTAACCACACATGTGACAAACCATTCATGTAATTGACTAACAACGTTTCACACTTAACTCCTAAAGCTGTAACTAACAACAGTTCTAGCCAAAACAAGTAGACAAGAATACATGAAATACAGACAAGTTCACAAGGCAGATTCATGGTTGTATTTTCAGAAACAAAGCTAAAGTAACAGGATTGGCCATCATAAGATAGTGAACTATTCCAAAAAAAGGGTTTCAAAAGTAAACTAATTCAGAATTAACCTAAAAGAACTTTAGACACACTACTTAAACATGAGAATCTAATAGTCATAGACAAGAACACGTAGAGCATAGCCTTCACATGAAAGCTTTAACATGAAATCTTAGTGAACACAACATAACAGAAAAGGTTCATGATCGAGCAATCACTTAGTTGAGAGTGAGAAACTTTAACATGCTGAGTATTAGTTACAATACTTGAAAACTTATAGTAAACAAAACAAATGTCAACTTCACATCAGTAGGGCAAACAAGCATCAAACCTTATACTCGTTGGCCATATATAGGAGAAAATGATGGTTATGATATTTACTCTAAAGGTTTCAACTAATAATGAGGCACATAGGATTGAGCAAGTAAAAAACACAATAGAGTTACAAATAGCATGGGAAAAGGTCATAGCTTAACAGTAGAACTCCAGAAATATAACAGATTGGGCATGAATGTCTCAACAGGGATTAGAACACATTCTACGCACGAGTTGGTTATTCATAATAGTATAGGACAAGGCAAGAAACCAAACTCAGAATAAGCAATAGTAATAAGCATTCGAGCACATACATTAGCAGGCATGCTTAAGAAGGCAGAATCAAGGTAACAAATAGGCAAGTTGAACTACTAGAAGGCATAGAACCTCAAAAGAGCTTCAAACATTTGATGACATGTTGATTCATACAAATTCTTAGAGACACAGATATGCAGAGCATGAATCCAAATGGAAAGAAATGAAATTGCCAGAGTCATAGATACATTACCTATTACAGAAGAACAAGTAGACAAGAGGAGTAATTGCAGCATCACTTCAATGTTAATAGCAAAACGAACAGTAGAACCCAGGAATCTTAGTGCGTCAGAGTTCCCAAGGGTTTTGAATGAACCCCGGGAAGTGCTCACACTGAGAAAGGTTCGAGAATTGAAGTTTGATGGCCTTGGCTTTCAGCCGGCTAAAATATTGAGCCTCATAATAGTATAAGAGAAGAAACAATAGGAGGACAATAGTAGTTTTTAGCGATTAAAGTCTGTCCAAAGGGGAAATTGGGGAGGGGCTTATATAGTAGTCGAAATCAAACCTCCAAACAAGGAAACACAATAAATCAAACATAAATAAGGAGAGGGGAGCATGCAGAATCATTTAAGAAACAAAAATTAGAAAAAAGAATCAGGCAAACACTAGTTTGACTGGAACCAAAAATCGGCTAAAGATCTTGGTAAATCGGACCCATATAGCATGGTAGTGAGTGTAAATAGACAAAATATCATCTAAATCTCGAAGTTCTGGAGATTATTGTGCTTGATTTAGGTCCGTATACTTGTCAAAGATAGGCAAGTATTATGTGATACCAATACCATGTAAATAACGTAGAGATCGAGCATATATGGAAGGAAAATCATGAGGAGATTCCATATTAAGACTGGAATCGGGGAAGATTGAGGAGGCGACTATTAGGGTTTGAGAGGAGAAGTAGAGAGTAGAGAGGATTTAAGGTCGGCTATCTCTGAAGGATGGGGCTAGGGTTTGGGGCGGTTATAATTTAAAGGGTGGGGTTATTGTGGACCGTTGATCTTGAGAGATCAACGGTATGGATTAAAGAATGGTGAGGCTGGTCGTTTGAAGTGGGTTGTGACCATGTTGGAATAAATAGGTCGTTTGGTTTGGGCCAGGGCATATTGGGATAAGGTTTGGGGTGTTTGGGCCATTAATTTGGTCCCAAAATTGGCTTGGGATTGGGCTGGATTTTAAATACAAGGAATTTAGAAAAAACAATAATTATAAAAAAGATTAATAAATAGTAAAATATTATTCACATATTAAAATGCTTGAAAATAATAGCTCAACATTATAAAAATATAAGAAATGCTATTTTAAAATAAAATAATATAATAAATATAATTATGTACAGAATAAAGGCTATTATTGCAAAAATATGTATAGTTGCTTTAAAATACAAATATTATTATATAAAAATAAGTAAAATATTATGAAACATATATGTGGATGCAAATAATAATTTTGGATGATTAAGTCATCACAAAATAATTTAATGGGGTAATTAATAAATATTTTAATAATTTAAATGCAAGAAAATCAATTTCAAAGCCTTAAGAATTATGAAAAATTACAGAGATTACTTATATAACCCTTGTAAATTACTTAATGATGCAAAATGATATTTTGAAAGTATATATATTATTTGAAAAATATGAGGGCAAAAATTGGGTATCATCAGCTGCCCCTCTTTACATGGGAATGATGAAAGAGTTGTCGGGTAAAGAAAATTATGACCAATTTTGTTTGAAATGAGTGAGGAAAGATGTGTTTTGAAAAAATGGGGGGCCGAACCATGGTTCTTGAGTTGCCTACATATCCCTGGTGTTACGGGAATCAGGCTGCGTGTAGTTCTGGATCCAACCACAAATGAAACCGGTGGAATTGTTATAAGAGTGGTCGTATGTTTCAAAAAGGTTCTTTTGGGTAGGATAGTGTCGTAAGTAGCAGATAATTTAGGTGGAGCCGTGAATGTGAATTTGAACGTTATGGATGTATAAGGCAAATATTTGAACGGTTATAGAACAAAGGGTAATCAATTGCTGATCATCAATTACGTTTGAGATAGTCAAAGGATGTTAACGTTGTGAATGGAAACCAGAGCGAGAATTGCTCCTGTTTGTAGAACGGTTACTTCCGAGTTACCTGAAAAACTTGAAACACGATGCATGCGAATATGTATGGGTTCTTACAAAAATTTAAACATGATACAAATTCCCTTTGGACAATGAAGGTTGCTTTCGGACGATGAGGATGATGTCCTTAGACCATGGCGTCCTGAGCCATGAAGTGTATGATAAGGGATTTGCCAGCTATGTAATGGTGTCCTCGGGCCATGAAGATGGTGCCTCTAGACTATGACGCCTTTGAATAATGATATGCAATTTTGAGAGATCTTCCGGCCATGGCATAATGTCTTCGGGCTATGATGATGATGCCCTCAGACTATGACGCCTTTAGAAAATATGGCGATGTTTCAGCCCATGAGATGCAAAGAGGAAACATATAATACATAGTCATATACGAGAATGAGATGAGACAAGGTTTAGTCTTGTATGAGATGAAGGCAGTGCTTAACCCAATGCAAAGATCGGAGACAATGTTTAGTGTAACGACCCGGCCGGTCATTTCGAGTATTACAGCTCTATTTCCCCAATTACTGCTCAATTTGTGCTTTACAGTTGTTATATGACTTACCGGGGTAATTGGTTCGGGTCAGGTGAGGTCTTGGAATGAATTGGAACATTTAGTTCCAAAGTTTAAAACTTAAGTTAAAAAGGTTGGCTGGATGTCGACCTATGTGTAAGCGACCCCGTAATAGAATTTTGATGATTCTAATAGCTCTGTATGGTGATTTAGGAGTTAGGAGCATGTCCGGAAATTTATTTGTATGTTCGTAGTTAAATTAGGCTTGAAATGGCTAAAATAGAAATTTGAGTTTTGGAGGTTTGACCGGGGAGTTAAATTTTTGACATCGGGGTCAGAGTCTGATTCTAAAAATTGGAATAGCTCCGTTATGTCATTTATGACTTGTGTGCAAAATTTAAGGTCAATCGGACTTGATTTGATAGGTTTCGGCATCGATCCTAGAAGTTAAAATTTCTTTAGTTTTAGTAGGCTTGAATTGAAGTGTGATTCGCGTTTTTGATGTTGTTTGATGTGATTTAACGGCCCGACTAAGTTTGTATCGTGTTATAGGACTTGTTGGTACATTCGGATGGGGTCCCGAGTGGCTCGGGTGTGTTTCAGGGTGAGTTTTGAGCGAGTCCAGGCATTTCGGCACTCTGACGATGTTATGGGACAGTTGAGGTACGGAGGGCACATTTTAGAGTGCAAAAGTGCGGCCGCAAACTCCCAAAGTGCTGTATTAGTAGGAATTGTGTAGATCGCACTTGAAGATGGGCGGACCGCAGTTGAAATTGTGCGGTTCGCAGAATTCTTCTCGCGGCCGCAGAAAGGTGATTTTGCTGGTTCGCTTGTCCATCTTTGGAGGCTTATATGTTTTAATCTAAAAGGAATTTGGAGATGATTCAAAAACGAAAGTTGTAGCCCTTTGAATCTAGTTTCCATAAAGGTAATCCAATCATCATTTGGATATTTGTAGATAAAGTTATGATTAATTTACTAAAGCCTAGTAGTGTAAAGCTGCAGAAGTGCAGCCACACAATTTAGATTGCGGCCGCAGAACCTTGGATGTGCGGTCAGCATAATGGGGATAAGATTTTGTACTATATGAATGAGGGTTTCATCTCATTTTTCATTTTTGGATATTGGGAACTCGATTTGTGGCGATTTTTCATGGGTTTTCAAAGAAATTTATCAGGGTAAGTGATTTTAACTCGGAATTGGTTAACATACATGCATATATCATTGTTTTCATCATTTAATCAGTACTTGGAGATAGAATTTTGGGGAAAATTGTAGAAAATTCATAAAACGAATTTTTGGGATTTGAATGTCGATTCGAAGTCGGATTTGAGTGAAACTAGTATGGTTAGACTGGTAATTGAATGGGTTGTCGGATTTTGTAAGTTTTGTCAGATTCCGAGATATGGGGCCCACATGCGACTTTTGGGTGCAATTTCTGATTTTTATTGGAAAATTAATATTTTCATATGGAATTAATTCCGTAATTTATATTGACTGAAATGAATTAATTATGACTATATTCGAGCCGATCGGAGTCGGAAAATCGAGGGAAAGGCATACTACTTTACTGATTGAGTGAGATTCGAGGTAAGTGGCTTGCCTAACCTTGTGTGGGGGAAATCCCATTAGGATTTGGTTCTGTTGTGATATGTGAGCGCCGTGTACATGAGGTGACGAGTGCTTACATAGGCTATTTGTTGTAAAACCCGATTTTTACTGAGTAGTAACCTGTTTTCATCTTAATTGAGTTATACCAGCATGTGTATTTATCCTTCTTAGTCTAATATCGCATTTTTACGTGCTTTAACTGCCTAATTGAACTCTGTGCAGCATGCCTAGTTGATTTCCTGTTTCTCCTAGATTTTTATCAGACTTGACTGTAGGATTCTTGCTGTTAACTGTTGTATTTATTGGTTTGAACTGTGTGTTTATTTTTGAGACTACGAGGCCGTACCTTGGGAGTTCTCCCTACACATTTACTTTCGAGACTACGAGGCGGTACCTCGGGAGTTCTCCCTGCACATTTACTTTTGAGACTACGAGGCGGTAACTCGGGAGTTCTCCCTACACATTTACTTTTTAGACTACGAGGCAGTACCTCAGGAGTTATCCCTGTACATTTACTTTTGAGACTATGAGGCGGTACCTCGGGAGATCTCCTCGCATATTTACTTTTGGGCCTACGAGACGGTATCTCGGAAGATCCCCTGTTAAGTATTTACTTTTGGGACTACGAGACGGTATCTCGGGAGAGCCCTCTATTGTTATCACATTGTGATGTGTTGTTATTTCTCTGTGAATTCTTTCTGTTAAATTCTCTATTTTACTTCATTTTATTATATCATGCATCTTATTATTATATTCCAGTAGGGCCCGGTGCTGACCTCGTCACTACTCTACCGAGGTTAGGCTTGGCAATTACTGGGTACCGTTGTGGTGTACTCATGCTACTCTTCTGCACATGTTTTGTGTGCAGATCCAGGTACTTTTTATCAGCCCCGATGTTAGCTGAGAGTGCTTGCTGCTGTACAAAGACTTCAAGGTACATCTGTTGCGTCCGCAGACCTCAGAGGACCCCTCTATTCTCTCCTATGACATTTACATTCCGTACTTCTTTTATTAGACTCTGGTGTATAGAGATACTAGTTTCCTTATGTAACTTGTGACTTATGATGTTCCGGGTTTTGGGAATACTGTGTATTTCTAGAGTGTTGGTTATGGTACGTGCCGAGCGGCATTGTTACCAGTTAGTTGTTATGATTTACTTCCATTTTTGTTATTTTTGTATTTTGTTAGGCTTACCTAGTTGTAGAGACTAGGTGCTGTCACGATGTCTTACGGAGGGAGAATTGGGTCGTGACAAGTTGGTATTAGAGCTCTAGGATCATAGGTGTCATGATTCACAAGCAACTTTAATAAAGTTTCGCGGATCGGTACAGAGACGTCTATACTTATCTTCAGGAGGCTATGGAACTGTTAGGAAAATGTTCACTTCTTTGATTCCTTATCGTACGCATTTGTTGACTTCGTAATTATAAACTCTTGTCTTTCTATTCTCTCATAGATGGTGAGGACACACACAACTGGATCCGATGATCAGACACCCATGCCCCCTGTTGACGCTGCAAGAGGCCGGGGATGGGGCAGAGCCCAAGGAAGACCACGTGGTGTAGCCAGAGCACCTGCACAAGCTGTTGCAGCAGAGCCACCAGTAGCTGCAGTTGTGGAGCAGTCACCTGAGATGCCTGTTACTACCTCTGCACTTCAGGAGACTCTTGCCCAGTTTCTGAGTATGTTTGGCACTCTAGCTCATGCAGGCTTGATTCCACTTGCTCCTACCACATCTCAGGCCAGGGGAGGAGCACAGACTCCCGCCTCCCATAACCCAGAGCCACGAGCCCAAGTTGATCATGCCTTAGAGGTTATACCAATGCAGACAGTTGTCCCAATTCGGCCCGAGGTTAGGGCAGCAGTTTCTGAGGCGGAGCAACTTAGACTTGAGAGGTACAAGAAGTACCACCCTCCTACCTCTAGTGGATTGGCATCAGAGGATGCCCATGGTTTTCTAGAGAAGTGTCACCGCATTCTCCGTACTATGGGCGTAGCAGAGTCGAGTGGGGTTTCTTTTACTACATTCCAGCTTAGAGGAATAGCCTATCATTGGTGGCATGCTTATGAGTTGGGTAGTCCGGCTGAGGCAGCTTCACTTACATGGACTCAGTTCTCTGACATGTTTTTGAGGGAGTATGTTCCTCAGAGTCTTAGGGACGCATGGCGCGCAGTGTTTGAGCAGTTGCTCCAGGGAGCTATGACTGTGTCGGATTATGCAGTTCACTTCAGTGATTTGGCCAGACATGCACCGCCCTGGTTGCAATAGTTGGAGAGAGGGTTCGTCGGTTTATTGAGGGACTCCACCCCAGTATCAGGATTAACATGGCCCGAGAGTTGGAGATAGATATTTCTTACCAGCAGGTTGTGAGTATTACTAGGAGATTGGAGGGTATGCTCGCTCGGGATAGAAAGGAGAGGGATTCCAAGAGGTCTCGAGAGTTTGGCACTTACAGTGGTACTCTTGCCCCTGCTGCAGTTCGTCATGGTAGGGGCTATGTAAGTCGCCCCATTCACTCAGCTCTTCCAGTCGCCAGTGGTATTCTGGCCCCTTCTAGGCGCCATGAGCCTTATTATGCACCGCTAGTATCTAGTGTACCTCCTGCATAGGGTGCTTTTAGCGGCCAGTCCAACAGACTTAGCCCAAGCCAGTCACAGCAGCCACGCCCTCCGAGAGCTTGTTTTGAGTGTGGCGATACTCACCATATGGTGAGGGATTGCCCAGACATAGGAGGGGTGCACCTCCACAGACTTCTTAGCTACCGCGTGCTCCACCGGGTCCTCAGGCTATGATTACAGCACCAGCTACCGCCCCACCTGCTCAGCCAGCTCGAGGTGGAGGTCGGGGAGGTCGAGGTTGCCCTAGAAGGGGAGGCCAGGCCAGATATTATGCTTTTCCTGCTCGTACAGAGGCAGTTGCTTCCGACTCTGTCATTATAGGTAATGTTCCGGTCTGTCATAGAGATACGTCGATTTTATTTGATCTAGCTCCACTTATTCCTATGTGTCCTCCTATTTTGCTCTGTATTTGGGCGTAGCTCGTGATTCTTTGAGTTCTTTTGTTTATGTTTCTACACCTGTGGGAGATTCTCTTATTGTGGACCATATGTATCGGTCGTGTTTGGTTGTTCTTAGTGGTTTTGAGACTAGAGCCGATTTATTATTGCTCTGTATGGTAGACTTTGATGTTATTTTGGGCATGGACTGGTTTTTGCCCCATTATGCTATTCTTGATTGTCACGCTAAGACCGTGATGCTGGCTATGCTAGGATTACCGCGATTAGAGTGGAGAGGTACTTAGAGTATACTCCCAGCAGTGTTATTTCATTTCTTAAAGCACAACGAATGGTTAGGAAGGGGTGTGACATGTATCTAGCTTATGTGAGAGATATCAGTATTGATACCCCTACAGTTTAGTCAGTCCAGTAGTGAGGCATTTTCCAGATGTATTTCCAGCTGATCTTTCGGGCATGCCGCCCGACCGAGATATTGACTTTGGCATTGATTTGTTGCTGGGTACTCAACCCATCTCTATTCCTCCATATCGTATGGCTCCTCCTGAGTTGAAGGAGTTAAAGGAGCAGTTACAGAAGTTTCTTGATAAGGGCTTCATTCGGCCTAGTATGTCACCTTGGGGTGCTCCTGTCTTGTTTGTGAAGAAGAAGGATGGTTCTATGCGTATGTGCATTGATTATCACCAGTTGAACAAAGTCACAGTGAAGAATAGGTATCCGTTGCCTCATATTGATGACCTATTTGATCAGTTACAGGGTGCCAGAGTGTTTTCCATGATTGACTTACGTTCATGCTATCATCAGCTGAAGATTCGGGACATAGTTATCCCGAAGACTATTTCAGGACTCGGTATGGTCACTACGAGTTTCTTGTGATGTCGTTTGGGCTAACCAATGCCCCAGCAACATTTATGCACTTGATGCACAGTGTGTTCCGGCCCTATCTTGACTCATTCATCGTTGTACTTATTGATGACATTCTGGTGTACTCCCGGACTTGGGAGGATCATGAGAATCACCTGAGGACTGCGCTTCAGACCTTGAGAGAAAAGAAGTTATATGCAAAATTTTCAAAGCGTGAGTTTTGGTTAGACTCAGTGGCATTTTTGGGTCATGTAGTACCGAGTGAAGGGATCAAGGTGGATCCGAAGAAGGTTGAAGCAGTGTAGAGTTGGCCCAAACCATTCTTAGCTACGAAGGTCCGAAGTTTTCTTGGCTTGGCGGGGTATTACCGTCGATTTTAGGGAGGTTCTCATCTATTGCAGCACCTATGACCAGGCTGACCCAGAAGGGTGCTCCGTTCAGGTCGACCAAGGAATGTGAGGAGAGCTTTCAAAAGCTCGAGACAGCTTTGACTACAACCCCAGTATTGGTGTTGTCTACAGGTTCAGGGTCTTATACTGTGTACTATGATGCATCGCGTATTGGGCTAGGCGTAGTGCTGATGCAAGACGGTAGGGTGATTGCCTATGCGTCCAGGGAGTTAAAGGTACATGAGAAGAATTATCTGGTCCACAACCTTGAGTTAGCAGCTATTGTTCATGCCTTGAAAATTTGGCGGCATTATTTGTACGGTGTCCCTAGTGAGGTTTATACCGATCACCGGAGTCTACAACATCTATTTAAAATGAAGGATCTTAATTTGCGGCAGAGGAGATGGTTGGAGTTGCTTAAGGATTATGATATCACCATTCTCTATCATCCCGAAAAGGCCAATGTAGTGGCCGATGCCTTGAGTCGTAAGGCGGAGAGTTTGGGCAGCTTAGCATACTTACTGGTAACAGAGAGGCCTTTAGCCTTGGATGTTCAGGCCTCGGCCGACCAGTTTGTCAGATTGGATATTTCTGAGTCGAGTCAAGTTTTGGCTTGTGTGGTTTCCCAATCTTCTCTTTATGATCATATCAGAGAGCGTCAGTATGATGATCCCCATCTTCTTGTCCTTTAGGACACAGTTCAGTACGGTGATGCCAAGGAAGTCACTATTGGAGATGATGGTGTATTATGGATGCAGGGCAGGCTATGTGTGCCCAACGTAGATGGTTTGCATGAGTTGATTCTCTAGGAGGTTCACAGTTCGCGGTAATCCATTCACCCGGGTGCTACGAAGATGTATCAGGACTTGAGACAACACTATTGGTGGAGGCGGATGAAGAAAGACATAGTGGAATATGTAGCTCGGTGCCTTAATTGCCAGCAGGTGAAGTTTAAACATCAGCGACCGGGTGGATTGCTTCAGAAGTTAGAGATTCCAGAATGGAAATGGGAGCGGATCACTATGGATTACGTTTTTGGGCTCCCATGGACTCAGAGGAAGTTCGATGCAATTTGGGTATTTGTGGATAGATTGACCAAGTCAGCTCATTTCATTCCTGTAGTTACTACTTACTCTTCAGAGCAGCTAGCTCAGGTTTATATTCGTGAGATCGTTAGGCTTCATGGCATACCGGTATCTATCATCTCTGACCGGGGTACACAATTTACATCACGGTTCTGGAGGGCAGTACATTGTGAGTTGGGTACTCGGGTATAGTTGAGTACAAATTTTCACCCTCAGATGGACAGTCCGAGTGCACTATTAAGATATTAGAGGATATGCTTCATGCGTGCGTGATAGATATTGGGGGTGCTTGGGACCAATTCTTGCCACTTGTGTAGTTTTCTTACAACAACAGTTATCAGTCAAGCATTCAGATGGCGCCATGTGAGGCCTTATATGGTAGGCGATGCCGGTCTCCAGTGGGTTGGTTCGAGCCGGGTGGAGCTAGACTATTTGGTACGGACTTGGTTCAAGATGCTTTGGAAAAGGATTAGTTGATTCAGGATCGGCTTCGTACAGCCCAATCTAGACAAAAGAGTAATGTGGATCGAAAGGTTCGTGATATTGCATTGATGGTCGGAGAGTGGGTCCTGCTGCGGGTGTTACCCATGAAGGGTGTTATGAGGTTCGGAAAGAAGGGCAGGCTGAGCCCAAGGTTTATCGGCCCATTTGAGGTGTTGCGATGTGTTAGGTAGGTTGTTTATGAGCTTGCCTTGCCTCCCAGTCTAGCAGGAGTTCATCCAGTATTCCATGTTTTGATGCTCCAGAGGTATCACAGCGATCCGTCTCATCTGTTAGACTTCAGCTCAGTCCAGTTGGACAAGCATCTATCTTATGTTGAGGAACCAGTGGCTATTTTGGACAGATATGTTAGAAAATTGAGATCGAAGAGCATTACTTCAGTAAAAGTACAGTGGATGGGTCATCCGGTCGAGGAGGTGACTTGGGAGACCAAGCATGATATGCATAGCCGTTATCCTCATCTTTTCACCACTCAGGTATAATTCTAAACCCGTTTGAGGATGAACATCTGTTTAAGAGGGGGAGAATGTAACGACCCAACCGGTCATTTTGAATATTATAGCTCTATTTCCCCAATTACTGCTCAATTTGTGCTTTACAGTTGTTATATGACTTACCGGGGTAATTAGTTCGGGTCCGGTGAGGTCTTGCAATGAATTGGAACACTTAGTTCCAAAGTTTAAAACTTAATTTAAAAAGGTTGGCTGGATGTCAACCTAGGTGTAAACGACCCCGAAATAGAATTTTGATGATTCCAATAGCTCTGTATGGTGATATTGGACTTAGGTGCGTGTCCGAAAAAGTATTTGGAGGTTTGTAGTTAAATTAGGCTTGAAATGGCAAAAATAAAAATTTGAGTTTTGGAAGTTTGACCGGGGAGTTAGACTTTTTGATATCTTGGTGGGAGTCTGATTCTGGAAATTGGAATAGGTCCGTTATGCCATTTATGATTTGTGTGCAAAATTTGAGGTCAATCGGACTTGATTTGATAGGTTTCGGCATCGATCGTAGAAGTTGGAATTTCCTTAGTTTTAATAAGCTTGAATTGGAGTCTGATTCGTGTTTTTGATATTGTTGGATGTGATTTGAGGGCCCGAATATGTTCGTATCGTGTTATAGGACTTGTTGGTACATTCAGACGGGGTCCCGAGTGGCTCGGGTGTGTTTCGGGGTGAGTTTTGAGCGAGTCCGGGCATTTCGGCACTCTGACAATGTTATGGGACAGTTGAAGTGCGGAGGGCACATTTTAGAGTGCAGAAGTGCAGCCGCAAACTCCCAAAGTGCTGTAGCAGTAGGAATTCTGCGGATCGCACTTAAAGATGTACGAACCGCAGTTGAAATTATGCGGTCTGCAGAATTCTTCTCGCGGCCGCAGAAAGGTTATTTCGCTGCTTCGCTGGTCCGACATCGGAGGCTTATATCTTTTAATCTACATGGAATTTGGAGATGATTCAAAAACAAATATTGTAGTCTTTGAATCTAGTTTCGAGAAAATTAAACTAATTATCATTTGGATATTTGTAGAGAATGTTATGGTCAATTTACTAAAGTCTGGTAGTATAGAGCTGCAGAAGTGCGGCCGCAGAACCTGGGATGTGTGGTCAGCACAATGGGGATTAGGTTTTGTACTATATGAACGAGGGTTTCATCTCATTTTTCATTTTTGGACTTTGGGAGCTCGGTTTGTGGTGATTTTTCGTGGGATTTTTAAATAATTCATCAGGGTAAGTGATTCTATCTCGGAATTGGTTAACATACATGAATATATAATTGTTTTCATCATTTAATCAGTACTTGGAGATGGAAATTCGGGAAAAATTGTAGAAAATTCATAAAACATTTTTTTGGGATTTGAATGTCGATTCGAAGTCGGATTTGAGTGAAACTAGTAAGGTTAGACTCGTAATTGAATGGGTTATTGGATTTTGTGAGTTTTGTTAGACTTGGAGATGTGGGCCACACGGGCAACTTTTGGGTGCAATTTTGGATTTTTATTGGAAAATTAATATTTTCATATTTTAATTAATTGATGTAATTTGTATTGACTAAAACGAATTAATTATGACTAGATTCGAGCCGATCGGAGTCGGAAAATCGAGGGAAAGGCATAGTTCTTGATTGATTGAGCGAGATTCGAGGTAAGTGGCTTGCCTAACCTTGTGTGGGGGAAATCCCCTTCGGATTTGGTACTGTTGTGATATGTGAGCGTCGTGTTCATGAGGTGACGAGTGCGTACACGGGCTATTTGTTGTAAAGCATGATTTTTACTGAGTAGTAACATGTTTTCATCTTAATTGAGTTATACCAGCATGTGTAGTTATCCTGCTTAGTCTAATATCGCATGTCTACATGCTTTAACTGCTTAATTGAACTTTGTGCAGCATGCCTAGTTGATTTCCTGTTTCTCCTTGATTTTTATCAGACTTGACTGTAGGATTCTTGCTGTTAACTATTGTATTTATCGGTTTGAACTGTATGTTTACTTTTGAGACTACGAGGTGGTACCTCGGGAGTTCTCCCTGCACATATACTTTTGAGACTACGAGGCGGTACCTCGGGAGTTCTCCCTGCACGTTTACTTTTGAGACTAAGAGGCGGTACCTCGGGAGTTCTCCTTGCACATTTACTTTTGAGACTACGAGGTGGTACCTCGGGAGTTATCCCTGCACATTTACTTTTGAGACTACGAGGCGGTACCTCGGGATATCTCCTCGCATATTTACTTTTGGGACTATGAGACGGTATCTCGGAAGATCCCTTATTGAGTATTTAATTTTGGAACTACGAGACGGTATCTCGGGAGCGCCCCCTGTTGTTATCACATTATGCTGTGTTGTTATTTCTCTGTAAATTCTTTCTGTTAAATTCTCCGTTTTACTTCATTTTATTATATCATCTGTCTTATTATTATATCCCAGTAGGGCCCATACCTGACCTCATCACTACTCTACCGAGGTTAGGCTTGGCACTTACTAGGTACCGTTGTGGTGTATTCATGCTACTCTTCTGCACATGTTTTGTGTGTAGATCCTGGTGCTTCTTATCAGACCCGCTATTAGATGAGAGTGCTTGCTGCTGTACGGAGACTTCATGGTACATTTTCCGCATCCGCAGACCTCGGAGTCCCCCTCTATTCTCTCATGTATCATTTACCTTCCGTCCTTCTTTTATTAGACTCTAGTGTATAGAGATACTAGTTTCCTTATGTAGCTTGTGACTTATGATGTTCCGGGTTTTGGGAATGCTGTGTATTTATAAAGTGTTGGTTATTGTACCTGCCGAGCGGCATTGTTACCTATTAGTTGTTAAGTTTTACTTCCATTTTTGTTATTTTCGCATTTTGTTAGGCTTACCTAGTCGTACAGACTAGGTGCCATCACGACGTCTTACGTATGGAGAATTGGGTCGTGACATTTAGTCTCATGCAAGAAAAGGAAATTCCTAGCCTGATGCAACAATGGAGGCAATTCTTAGCCTCGTGCAAGGAATGGAGACAATGCTTAGTCTCCTGCAGGTAAAGGCAGTGCTTAGCCTTATGCAATGATGAGGGCAGTGTTTAGCACTATGCAAGGAGTAGAGACAATGCTTAGTCTCATGCAAGGAAATGAGGCAGTGCTTAGTCTCTCGCAAGGAAAGGCAATGCTTAGCCTTATGCAATAATGGAGGCAATGCTTAGCCTCATGCAAGAAATGGAGACAGTGTTTAGTCTTATGCGAGGAAAGGCAATGCTTAGCCTTACGCAATACTAGAGGCAATGCTTAGCCTCATGCAAGAAATGGGGACAGTGTTTAGTCTTATGCAAAGAAAGACAGTGCTTAGCCTTATGCAATGTGGAGACGGTGCTTAGTCTCATGCAAAGAATGGAGACAGTGCTTAGTCTCATGCAAAGAAAGGTAGTGCTTAGCCTTATGCAATATGGAGACGGTGCTTAGTCACATACAAAGAATGGAGACAGTGCTTAGTCTCATGCAAAGAATGGAGACAGTGCTTAGTCTCATGCAATGATAAGGGCAGTGCTTATCCCTATGCAAGAAAAACAATGACTGAATGTGAGAGCATAAAGCATTTCTTAGCTTGATGTGTCTGCGTTTGGCGACCTTTATCGTTGTGAAGATAGTGATCTTGCTGTGTGTATGTATTTGCCGATGTTCCTGTTATGTTCATTGTGCCTGCACCCAAAGAAAAATCGTGATTTTTGCGGGGGAAAGGTTAGTTCGTGCTCTCGATTTCTTGCTTCGCCTTTGCTTTTGTCTGAAGTCCCTACTTGAGTTACCCCGAGTAACATCTGGCTGCTATAGAAACAAAATATTTTGAAAAACATGCGTTTGATAAATTATTTATGAAAATGTAGTTGTTTGAAATATGTGATAATGCGCAGGAGAAAATAATTTGTTGAATTGATAACTGTGACACCCTTTTGAGACATTGCAACCTCCTTGACTCAGAAGTTTGAGGATCCTCCTCAAACCTTTGCCCCAGTTTAAGTGCATACTTCCTGTGATACATTCTGTGGCGATTCCCAACATGATGAGGTCGGGCAAACTGGAGATTCTACCCCAGTTTCTAACCACAGGAAAAATGAAGATTTTATAATGATGTGACCGAACCCACAGGGCTGCCTACATATCCCCTCTTAAATGGGAATCAGGTCAAGCGTAGTTCAGTTACATCAAATAGAAAGCACAAACATAATCTTAAACATAGTATCTCTTGATTGCGTCCGAATTAATAGGTTTTGGCCAAATCTCTCTATCCATTTCTGCAAGTATAAGTGCTCCTCTTCTTAATACTCGGTGAACCATGTAAGGGCAGGGCCTTGCCAGTTAGGTGAGAATTTCCCCTTTGCTCATCCTGATGTGGGAAGATCTGTTATAGTACCAATTTCCCCGGTGTGAATTACCTTGACCTAACCTTTTTGTTGAAAGCTCTTGACATTCTATTCTAGTAGTGTTGACCGTGACATACTACATTCATTCTTTTTCCATCAATGTGAGCTAGTTGTTCATATCGGCTCTGTACCCATTCTACGTCAATGAGCTCACCTTCCTGTATGATTCTTAAAGAAGTGATTTCTACTTCGGCGGGGATAACGACTTCAGTACCGTAAACCAGTAGATAAGGGGTTTCCCCTGTGCATGTACGAAGTGTGGTGCGATACCCGAGCAAACAAAACGGCAGCTTCTCGTGCCATTGTTTGTAATTGTCTACCATTTTCCTTAATATCTTCTTGATCATCTTGTTGGCAGCTTCTACGGCTCCATTCATTTGTGGCATGTATGTTGTAGAGTTCAGATGCTTGATCTTGAATGCTTCACACATGGCTTTCATCAAGTCATTGTTGAGATTGTAGGCATTGTCAGTAATGATTGACTCAGGTACTCCAAATCGACAAACGATGCGGTCCCAAACAAAATCTGCTATGACCTTCTTAGTTACAGCCTTATAGGATGCGGCTTCACCCTATTTTGTGAAGTAGTCTATAGCCACCAGAATGAACCTATGCCCGTTTGAAGTGGAAGGTTCAATTGGTCTGATGACATCCATGCCCTAAGCGGAGAAGGGCCAGAGCGAACTCGTTGCATTGAGTTCGTTGGGTGACACTCGTATCATATCAGCATGTATCTGGTATTGGTGATACTTTTGAACATATTTGATGCAGTCTATTTCCATAGTCATCCAGAAATACCCTGCTCTTAATATCGTTTTGGCCAGAACGAAACCATTCATATGGGGTCCGCAAGTTCCGGCATGTATTTCCTTGATCAATCTATATGCCTCCTTGGCATCGACGCATCGCAACAATCCCAAATCAGGAGTTGGCCAATCTTTGAAGCATGCGCTTTTGAGTATGGGTAGCACTCTCTGGATATTTCCCCTTTTCCAAGTATTCCTTGTTGTCGTGGAACCAGGGATTTCTGTCGAACTCTTCTTTAACATGAGTACAATAAGCTGGCTGCTTACGGATTCCTATTAGAATAGGATCAATGAAATTCTTGTCTGGATGTTGTATCATGGAAGACAAAGTGGCTAATACATCTGCAAACTCATTCTGAATCCTTGGAACATGTTTGAACTATATCTTTGTGAACCTCTTGATCAGCTCTTGTACACAGTGCAAATATGGCAATATTTTGGTGTTCTTCGCAGCCCATTCTCCTAGAACCTGGCGTACCAACAGATCTGAATCACAAATTACTAGTAACTCCTGAACGTTCATGTCAATGGCCAACCTAAGTCCCAGGATGCAAGCCTCATATTCTGCCATATTGTTGGTGCAAAAAACCTGAGTTTTGCGGATACCAGATAGTGTTGACCGGTTTCTGATATTAAGACAACTCCGATACCCACTCCTTTGAAGTTTGCTGTTCCGTCGAAGAACATCCTCCAACAATCGTACGCCTCAGTAATATCTTCTCCTACAAGCGATACCTCCTCGTTAGGAAAATACATTTTCAATGGTTCGTATTCTCCGTCTATGGGATTTTCTACCAAGTGATCCGCAAATGCTTGCCCTTTGACTGACTTTTGAGTTACATAGACGATGTCGAACTCACTAAGCAATATCTGCCACTTTGCTAATTTACCCGTTGGAATAGGTTTCTCAAAGATGTATTTTAGCGGATCCATCCTTGATATGAGATAGGTAGTGTACGCATAGAAATAATGTCTCAACTTCTGGGCTATCTATGTCAAAGCACAGCAAGTGCATTCCAACAAAGAATATCGGGCTTCTTAAGGCGTGAAATTCTTGCTCATATAATATATCGCCTGCTCCATCCTTCCTGTTTCTTCATGTTGTCCTAGAATGCAACCAAAAGCCCCATCCAACACAAACAAATAAAGCAACAAGGGTCTTCCTGGTTCTAGTGGGACCAGCACGAGCGATTTAGATAAATACTCCTTGATTTGTCGAAGGCTTTCTGGTATTGTTCAGTCCAGCTTGTTGCATCATCTTTCCTTAGCATTCTGAAGATTGGCTCACATATCACGGTTGATTGTGCTATAAAGCGGCTGATGTAATTGAGGCACCCTAGAAAACTCATCACATCTTTCTTATTCTTTGGAGGCGGTAGGTCTTAGATAGCTTTGATTTTTGACGAGTCTAGCTCAATACCTCGGTGGCTGACGATGAAACCTAATAATTTTCCAGTAGGAACTCCAAAGGCACACTTTGTAGGGTTCAACTTCAAGTTGTAGTTTTGAAGCCGATCAAAAAATTTCTTCAGGTCTACTATGTGATCCGAACTCCTTTTAGATTTGATGAGAACATCATCCATGTACACCTCTATTTCCTTGTGTATCATGTCATAGAATATAGTCATTATGGCCCTCGTGTAGGTGGCCCCAGCATTCTTCAGACCAAACGACATCATTTTATAGCAATATATTCCTCATGGTGTGATAAAGGCGGTCTTTTCATCATCCTCTTCATACATCCAAATCTGGTGGTATCTTGCGAAGCAATCCACAAAGGATTGGAGTTCATGCTTGGAGCAGTTGTCAATCAGTATGTGTATATTAGGCAGTAGAAAATCATCCTTAGGACTTGCTCTGTTCAGATCTCGGTAATCAACACGTACTCTAACCTTCCCATCTTTCTTTGGAACTAGCACAATGTTAACTAACCAGGTCGGGTATTCGACCACTTGGAGAACCTTGGCTTTGATTTGCTTGGTGACCTCCTCTTTTATCTTCAAACTCATATCTGGCTTGAACTTTCTGAGCTTCTGCTTTACCGGTGGACATATAGGATTGGTGGGTAGCTTGTGAGCTACTATGGATGTGCTCAAACGAATCATATCGTCTTAGGACCATGCAAAGATGTTCTCGTACTCCTTTAGGAACCTAATATACCCTTATTTCTCTGACGGTGATAGATAAATACTTATACGAGTTTCCTTGACTATTTCAGAATCCTCTAAGTTAACGACCTAAGTTTCCTCCAAATTATACTTTGGTTTGTTTTCAAAATTCTCTACTTCTTTGACGATTTCCTCAGGTATTATATCATCTTCCAGATCTCCTGAATCACTGTCCTTATGTTGCGTTGTCTCATTATATGTCACAGTTGTAGGTTCATCGGGATATGTAATAATTATGCTGAAAAGAATGTAGCAAGATAATATGAAAAGCAGTAATGTATTAAAACTTTAAAATGTCAACAAATACGACTCGATGGATCGAGTAATTATTTCAAAACAAAATACTGAAAATGTCTTAAATGCTCAAAACTATTTGAAAGTAATTCATGCTAATTTGCGAGGCTACTCAGGAACTCGACGAGCCCGGGACGGTGCAGCGGTCCAGTTTTTGAGAACAACTCCCTCTTCCATTGTCTGAATGGTAAGGTCTTCCTCCTCATCCTCCTCAACGATTGCACTGCATTCCATGTCTTCCTCATCTAGAAACAACTTCCTTATGCCGGCCAAAACCTCATCTTCCTTAGATCCCCACATCATGTCAGCCTGATGGAATGTCTGGTGCAGTGGTGGTATGGGTTGTTCTAGTAGATAATAAGAGGCACGCCATGACGTTGTCCAATACTAATATTCTTGCCATGTATATTCATATCCGAGCCCAAAGGTCGTGCCATAGTATTATGAGTGTACGGGTTTGGTGATCCTCTGAAGCTTTTTCCAACACCGTTGCCTTGTTCTATCTTCTTGCTCCACCATCGATCTTTTTCAATTGCGTTCACCCATTCAATGCGGTGATATGTTTCTCCGCCCAACTTCCTCCTATTTTTGATGAATGGAATAATCTGATTGGTGTATCAATGGCCATCCCAACAATAGATTGTAAGTAGCAGATATATCTAGCACTTGGAACTCAACCTCAAACCAAGTTGGACCCACTTGTAGATCGAGGTTGATTTCTCCGATAGTGGCTCTCTGATATCCATCGAATGCCTTCACATTCATGCTTCCCACTCATATCTCGTGCAACCCTTTACCCAATCTCTTTAGAGTAGTCAGTGGGCATATGTTCAGACTTGAACCTCCATCTATCAAGACCTTGGAGATGAACTTGTCCTCGAATTGCACTGTGATATGCAATGCCCTGTTGTTATTTAGTCCTTCTGGTGGTAACTCATATTCGTGGAAAGTGATTTTGTGGCTCTCCAGTACCTGTCCGACCATGTTAGACATCTCTCCACTAGTGATGCAGACGGGTACATAAGCTTCACTTAACACTGTCATCAAAGCATTCTTGTGCGCGTCTGAGTTTGCAATAGTGATAAGATGGATATCTAAGCATGATTCTTGTTCAGGTGGTCAATAACGGAGCACTCCATTGCTTATATCTTCCTCTAGAGATCGTCAGTTCCAGTCTCAACAACATGCGGCTTAGGTGCAACTTCCTTGCTCGTTCCTTCCAGATTCTTAGGTGCTTAAACTCTGCTAGTCCTAGTCATACCTTGCCCGACAGTTATTTCTTCCATTTTGGTTTTTCCCTTTCTCCTTGCTTCCGTAACATATTCACACGGGATGGCATCAAACTTGTAAGATGGTGTGGGAGCTACCATTACATTGAAGGGTATAGCTACCTCAACTTCAATTGGTGCCTGGGTTTGTGCCACAACTGGCGTGAGGGTGAATGGAGATGTTTTAGGAGCATCTCCATCTCGTATGAGTCCAATGGACCCTTCATGATCCCACTCCTCATCGGTTTCTATCACGTTCACTCCCTCACCTCTGTGATCCGAGAGAGGGTTGTTGCAAACATTTGGTGCAGCTTCCTTTGCTTAAATAACCTTAGTGTCGATCAATGTCTGAATCTTATCTTTCAACATGCGGCACTCTTCAATGGTATGACCCTTCATGCCTGAATGATAAGAACATGATTTGTTGGGGTTGATCAATTGGGAGGGATTTTCCATAACAATAGCAGTAATATGGGTGATGTAACCAGCGGCCTTTAGTCTCTCATACAGTTGGGCTATGGGTTTAGCAATTGGGGTGTATTGTGTAGGTGGTGTACGATCGAAATTTGGACGTGGCTTAGGGTAGTTTTGGCAGGCGGGTGGAGGTGAATGGTAATATGCAGGTTGAGTGTTGTAAGTATGGTAGGCGGTGGCAGGGTATTGGTATTTTTGTTGTGAGGGTTGATATGTGGGTTGAGGTGTTTGGTATGTGAGGGGAGACTTAGTGCCCTGGGTTACCATCACGGCACCCACTTCTTTCTTCTTTGAGATACCTCCTGATTACAAGACTTTATTCATGGCTTGCAGCGCCTCAAAATTGGTTACCATCCCGCTCTTGATTCCTTCTTTTATTCTTTCCCCGAACTTGATGATGTCGGAGAACTTGTGATTTTCGATGACCATCAACATTTCGTAATACTGCGGATCTTGAGCCCTAACAAAGACCTTGTTCATTTGTTCTTCTTCAAGTGCAGGCCTTACTTTGCGGCCTCTGATCTCCAATGAGTAGCATACTTGCGGAAGGTTTATATCGGCTTCTTCTCGAGGTTCTGAATGTAGAAAATGTACAGCGCATTTTCAGTGTTGAACCTGAACCTATCCATGAAATCTAATACCATATTCAGCCAATTAACCCACTTCTTTGGGTTTTGACTGATATACCAAGACAAAGAGTCTCCTGTAATGCTTCGCATGAATAGTTTCATGTGGATTTTTTCATTGTTTACCCACTCCTATAAGCTTGTCGCAGTATGTTCTCAGATGCACTTTTGGATCACTAGTACTATCGAACATTTCGAACTTGGGAGGTTTGTAACCCTTTGGCAATTCCACATCCGGCTGAATACACAGGTCCTCATAGTTTAGACCTTCAACGCCTTTCCCACCTTCAATACTTTAGACTCTTCCTGTGAGCTTCTTGAGTTCCTCTGCAATGTTTCTTATGAGCAGGTCCTTCTCAGTTAATTCGGGTATGTATAGGATTTGCTGCGGGGTATGGGTTAAGGTTTCCACATATATTTGATTGCTTTGATGAGTTCCTAGAACTTGGGTATATGGGTGGTCATTGGTCGAGTTTTGGGGATCGGGAGTGGGTTGTGGTGCATTTTGGGAGGGGTGTGATAATTAGTGGTTTGCGGGTATTGAGTTGGATGATGGTGGTGTTTTTGAGGGGTTAGCACTAGTGGCGCATTAAGGTTATGGGGAGGTGCGGGATTATGATATTGGTGTTGTGCGGGCGGGTTCGGGATTATGGGTGGTGGATTATCATTTTGTGCATTTTGTGGTGGTGTTTCGTTCTGGATAGTAGGGTTTTGCTGGTTGATGTTGGGAACGTTGAGAGTAATAGAGAGGTTTGCCAGATTTTGGACCTATTCAAGCTCGCCCTATAATTCCAGGATTTTCTGCTCTAAACGTAAGACCAACTCATTCTGCCCCGGAGTGCTTTTACCATCTGAAGTTTCAACATTTTCTTCCATAGTAGTGTTATCTTTCTGGATACCACTTAAATCATCCATTTTCCCTTTTCCCTTGCTTTTTCCTTTCAGGTTGCTAGGTGGAGGAGGAGGTGGAGGACCTCTGGATCTAGTGTGGTATGCTGATGATACCAGTATGCACGAACCAACCTTTGGGAATGGGAATAATTAAAAAAGAAAAAAAAAGGTAACCAAGTTAGCAAGGTAAAATAAAAGTATATTTGCAGTATTTAAACATGTTTCGCAAAGTCATGCAATAATTCGCGTCCAAAATTTGGGGACCTCAATGAGCCTGAAGTAGGCCTAAGCGACACTTAGACTTGGAGAAAATTGGTGCCAACATTTGCTTCATTTCATTAATGCGAAAATGAGTGAAAACAAAATTTTACTAAATCGACGATAATATAATAAAGTTACTAATAGAATTTAGCCTTATTACATCGAAATCTATTCTAAGCTAGAAAGCAATAAAGAACATCATCTCCTAATCTACTGGGTCCCTGAAGTACCTTCTCCATGCTTGGCTCTTTTGACCCCATCAATTAGATTTCCTACATCGCGCATATCCAACAGTAAGTAAGCTTTCACTAGATTTCCTCCTTCATCGTCGTCCATGCATTGAAAATTTTCCCTTTTAGCTCCATCAGTCCTTGTTCCAGGTATTCCAATCTTTCTGTTGACTTAGTGGCAATATCCTTCCATTCCCTTATTGCTTCCATGTTTACTTTGTGTTGCTCTAGATGTTTAGCTTCGGACTCGAACACTCTTTTGCGTAGCCTCTTGTACTTAACTTGTGCCTCAGCCACTTCATCTATGACCCTATATTTTAGATCGACTCCTGTCTTGATGTCCCCTGCTACAATGTCTTCTAGCCATGACAGATAGTAGTACATATGACCGACGTGATACCTGTCTATCTCAATAGTTTCCCCATCCACAATGATCTTTTGGTTACATATGTGTTGCGCTTCGAACTTGAACGGAATGACATCTCCCTTGAAATCTGCCTTGTACTGGACCATATTACAAATCCGAGCTATGACTTGTTTTCTTCCAGCTTGTCTCATTACCTTTATTGGAGTGTAAGTGTAGATACCTCACAGCCCGATCAGCACCAAGTGAATAGTCCCATTCGGCATGATGATGAACTCACTACTAGGAAGCCATTCAAACAACCAATGCACCTGCTCGTCTGCAGATGCTGAAGAAACACACCCAACTTATAGCATTTCCAGGCTTTGCAAACCTGTCTGGAATAAATGTCATTTTCTTTGGGTGATGATTGGCTATGTAGTCATTTAGTGGCCTTCGCAGAAGCTGTTGATGATACTCGCCCCTCTGAAAGTGTTCTAGTAGCCAAACTTGTAGCAATAAATTACAACCCTCAAAGTGTCCAAATCCCTGCTTGCACCGATCTAGAGCGCGGTACATTTCAGCTAAGATCATTGGGATGATAGTATAAGTTTGTCCTTCGATTTCATCCATTAAGGTCCTGGCGACCATGGCTAAGAGAGTATGAATCCTTTCTCCTTTTATTGGAAATATCAACAACCCCAAAAAGTAGACAATAAACACATAAACCTGACGGTGCACCTATCCCAAGGAAGTAATGGCTAGTTCATCATGGTGAAGATGATACGACTTGCTATATCCATAATGCTCGTAAAGAAGCTCAAAAGGGATGTATGATTTCTTCCGACAGAGTAGTTCATCATTCTTCTTAAAACCCATCATTTTCAGGAAACCATGGGGAGTGTGATTTTCGTCTACTAGTAATCCCGGACTATACCATGGCAACTTGGCGAAACCTCTTATTTCTTCTAAGAGGAGAGTCACTTCTATATTGCTGAATCCAAAAACAGCTATTTTCTCGTCCCAAAACATGGTGGTGGCCTCTATCAGCTCCCTATTCGGTCGAATATTCATCAAAGATGGCAAGTCCCCAAGTAT
This sequence comes from Nicotiana tomentosiformis, assembly GCF_000390325.3. Classification (NCBI taxonomy): domain Eukaryota; kingdom Viridiplantae; phylum Streptophyta; class Magnoliopsida; order Solanales; family Solanaceae; genus Nicotiana; species Nicotiana tomentosiformis. The sequence goes on along the minus strand of NC_090816.1, from coordinate 63,161,532 downwards.
CCTCCTCACATGATTTTTATCACAAGGTGCAAGGTCTTTCCACTAGTCAAGTAGCAAAGGTGGGATGTTTTGGACCATACCGAACCTACGAATTTCTTGCTTCATTTTCTGCAAACAAACAAAGGTTAGTCCTTTCCCCCTCCATATTTGACTACTTACACAATAATGATCAACATGTTGGCACCTTTTCTCCAAGTAATGCAAATAATATGATAGTGTCCATTGGGATTATGGAAATCCCGTCGGACTTTGGATAAGGTTTATCTTAGCGGGTTGTTACGTTAACAACACTTCAACTCGTACTAGGTTTAGCATGATGCATGTATATTTCAAATTGGAGTAGGGTTTCTAGAATGGTCTAGACTGGTACTCCCAAGTGGACAACTTGAGAGGGAAAGGCACGGGACCGTCGACTACACCACAGATTGACTAGTCTACTGCAAATAAGCCTTTCCGATTTAAAAGGGTGATTTCAGGAAATCACGGACACTCATCAAGGGCCGTTATGTTGATAATTGGCACGAGTGGAGTATGATGTGGAATAATTTATGCAGAAATAATGACACATTGCCAAGGGTTTTCATGATAAAAGTACGTAAAAGCAGTAAATAAAATAGCAGAAGTGAACATGAAAAGAAGAGAAAAGAAAAGAAAGACAAAAGAAAGAAGTCAGTTTAGCTCATGAAAATATGTGAGAACGTAATGAAGTAGGCAGGGAAATAGGGATGGGAGAGTCATAATGTAGTAGTCTTAAATAAGATGAAAGAGATGGAGAGAGGTCGTCCATATCATAGCAATTTAAAATAAATAAGGGAAGGGATGTGCACGTCATAACAGTTTAAAATAAAGGTGAATAAGGAAAGGTATGTGCATGTAATAGTAGTTTAAAACAAATAAAGGCGAATAAGGAAAAGGATGTGCAAGTAATAGCAGTTTAAAACAAATAAAAGAAAGTAATCCACATAAGTCAAGTTCATTATGGTAAAAGCCTAAGTTTCCCCAGCAGAGTCGCCATGCTGTCGCATCCCATTTTATCGCGAAAGAGGGTTTCGACATGTGACAACTATTTTAAAGGAGGTATTGAAAGAGAAAAGTCGCCACCTAATGATTTTAAGGTGCGTTAGGGAACCTATTTGCAAATAACTCTATTTGACTAGTCAACGCCACCAAAGATCGGGTAAGCCAGAGAAGGTGTTAGGCACTCTTCGAGGTCCACAACTGTGGGTCCCGGCCGAACTTTAGACTATGTGGATTATGTAATTAAGCTAGGTGATCAAATAAATAGAAGGGAAATTCAGAAGTTGTAGAGTCTTATTAAAACATATGATAATCGATATAGGTCTTAATATATGCAAAGGTACAAACTATATTGATCTATGTTAAATGACTAAGTGTGACTAACACGCACATAAAAGAGGAGGGGTCCTACATTTTTTAGCCTAAAGGATCACCCCGTGCAACATAAATAATACTTCGCAACTCTCTAGAGGTAGAGGTTGCTCGTATTAGTCAGCGGACACAAACTATCATCTCCAGCTACCCGATTACTATGTTGAAGTTGTTTACTTAAAGGCGTTCTAATTCAATTCTAAATCGTACCCTATGCGTGCACTACCCGTCCCATGCCTATGGTACAGGAGGTTTTGTACCTACTATCAGGTGGTTCTAGACTTTACTTAAGTTGCTCAAAAAATGATAAAATTGGGCGACATTAAAAACAGATAGGACTGCATACAATAGCAATAAAAGGCTCAAGTTATCCTCCAAACATAAGCACGAAAGCACGCAAACAGATTTCTGGCTAGGCGGTAGACAAAATTAAGACATATTAGAATCATTAAGTCCTATTGGCATGATTTCTATATAATTCCAGTATTATACAGGTAGTGCAATAATTTCTGGACTAACGTATAGGAAAATTAGAGCGTTACAAGTCATTTAAATATGATTTCTAATCGTTTGCATAATAAGGTAGTGCAAAACAATCCCAGAACTCTGAATTGCCAGCACTGATTTTATAGATATGCGTCTTAGGCAGGTGACAATACCCTATAGACATGATCTCTAACAGTCGCATAATTAGGCAATGAGGTCGTTCAAAAACACAAGATTAGTAGCGTCAATAAACACCCTATTGGTGGGATATCTAACAATTGATAATTAGATTTGAATTTATAACACTTTATCCCTAGAGTCATTCTATCTAATTGAGGCAGTACAAAATTAGCATGAAACAGTTGATTAATTAGTGTCATGCCCCGACCATGGGGAGCGCGACCGACGCTCAACAGAGTTACCCTGGTCGAGCAAGCCTGCACAGTGCCGTCTACCCAACTTACCCACAAATAAAGAGAAGAATGTATTTCATTAATTAGTCAGTAAGAAGTCACGTGAACAACACCAGTTCATTTCCATTAGTTACGTCATTAACAAGTCTTCAAAATAGTATGTTGTATAGTCATAGTTAAAGTGGAACAGATGATACAATTACAACATTTTTAGTTTAACCTCCGAAAAAACATATACATCCCACACTATGTGTATGGAGCCTCTAACAGGAACACAAGAGTGCTATGACAGTGCCGGCAACAAGGCCCCAACTATACCTCAAAACGCTATGTACAAAGGATAAAAGATACAGGACCTTGTAATGAAGTGGAGATCACCAAATCAGCTGAGGGAAAGGTGTGCTGCTATCTCTATTCAATACTAACTGCTATGGAATCACCTGCATCTATTAAAGATGCATCGCCCCCGACAAAAGGGACGTTAGTACATAAGGAATAGTACTAGTATGTAAAACTAAACACCCTCTCAATAGAAGGAGCAACGGTAAACGGAGAATAAAACATGAAATCAATAAAAGACTCAAACAGTATCAAGGTCTCGGTAATTTATGTTGGGAGATCTTTAGCACCGATACACCACCGTGTTTTAACACGGAGTCCGATCTCAGACCGACCGGCTAAGCCATCTTACCCCGAGACGTACACTCACAATACCACCATGTGCGCGGCATGGCGTCCGATCTCAGCCCGATCGGCTAAGCTGTCTCACCACAATGCCGTGTGGATCGACATCACATCACATCTTGCAAGAAATAATCTCATCCCGTTTAAGGGGAAATATCTCAACACACCAATCTCATCCCATATAAGGGGAAACAGTCTCATCACATTAACACGGGGATTTATCCCTTAGTCACTCCTACACTGTCACGTGTAGTTTCGGGGTTAGGTTGTTCCGACCTACCCTTCCTCGGTGGATAAATGATACTCCTAAGGCATTAATTATTAAGAGTATTTACCACTCAGTTCATATTCTTTTACAAGTCATTCATATTATTGGCATCATTGGTCATAACGCAATAACATTCTTGGCACACTGGCCGTACTTTATAATTCATGCTCACAATTCCACTTTCAATCTTTATCACGGATAATCAACAATAAGGCCTTTCAAATTAAGACTTTCAACACATACTTGAGCAAATTAGGGTCTTAGGCACATATGATCTCTTATACAATTTGATGTGATCACTTTCATTTGGACTTGACTTGAAGTCACAACATTTTAATACATACTCATACTTCAAATACTCTCCCGAAGAATAGAACAATATGATAAGAACATTTCGGAACACATTTTGAACATATTCATATATATACATCGTCCGACGCCAAACTTATTCAGAAAAGTCAATTCATAATAGACAACTCGGGACTTACAAGATCATCGTGGGAATTCAATTCTAAGAGAGGAGTTTAGGCAACATACCTTGCCTCGAGCTTTTTAATTTACTACAATGTTCCGGAAATCCTAGCCACTTCGATCTATTTAAAGATGTAGCAAAATCGAACACAAATTAGGAAGGAGTTCATAGTTCCAGCTCACTTAAGCATTTTATCAAACACTAGATGTGCATTAAGGTTTCAAGGTCCTCCTATGGTGGATTCTTTCACCCTACTACCCAACGTTCACCCAAAAGAGCCCAATAATCCTCCCACTGCCTTAGATGGTACATGCATGTAGAATAAACAACTCCCACACCCAAGAATTGCTTTACTAATTGCCCATTTTTAGTAAATATTTCGAAATTAAGGATTAGGGTGTAGAATCATACCTTTTTGGTTGAAGAACTTGTGAGTTACCCTAAAGAAATCTTCAAGGTTTGAATAAAGATTGATGGACAAATGACTTAGAACTCCTCTTCTCACTCTTGACCAACTTCATCTCTCTCTAAAATTTAAGTTTGAACCTTCTATAATGACCCTTAATAGTGTTTTATAAAAATGGTGTTGGGTTTTAATAATGCTTATGCAGTCCGCAAAATGGGTCGCGAAATAGCCCTCCGGAACTGGGCAATTCTGCCTTACTCTGCGGCCATTCTGCGGTCCGCAGACCTATTCTGCGGTCGCATAATACGCCATAGAACCTCCCTCCGGAAAATTTTCAAGTTGGTTCCGCGGTCGATGTGCGGCCCGCAAAACTGTTTTGCGGTCGCATAGTTGACCGCAAAATATCATCCAAAGTTGCCCAGTTACTTGCTTCACTCTGCGGCCTACAGAGTGATTCTGCGGCTGCATAGTGGGCCGCAGAAATGTCTTTTCTTTGCCAAAACTTTTCCTTTACTCCCAGCACACTGTTCAACCTAAAAAGTCCAAACCACGACAGCTTGCTCACCGCAAAAAATCTCTACAATCGTCAACACATAAGCCTACTTCGGCACCACGAAACCCCGGGTTTGTAGGCAAAATTTTAGTTGGCCTTACACATAGTATCTAGATAAACAAAGGTATTGCATTGTTGTATCCTATAGGCATATTATCTAAGAGTGCTGAATGGTAGACATGGAAACAAGTGTAGAATATTTTTGCAAGTGAAGTGAAGTGTATGCGTGATTCCTATAGGCATGCTTTCTATTAGTGTACAACACATTAAACTAAATAACATATAAGGCATGCTGAACGAAATAGAAAATAGACCACATAGACCCTATAAGCATGTCTTCTACCCTTTTATGCAAGCATTAGAATATACCCGTTTACCCCAATTTCACTAGCACCCCAATTATTCGTTATTACAAGTTACAGGACCAAAATGGAATAATACGAACTCAGAGGTAACATACATACAGAATGGAACAAATACATGCCCTATCAAACAATATAGGTCTGCTACAAAGTAACCCTGTGAATTTTTGAGCTTTCAACAACCTTGTCAACCAACAGATCCAAATCTCATGCTCACAAGGGTAGTAGAATCTTCCCAGGTCCAACAACACATATAACCCAACATCAGGCCCAATGAATAACTTACTTGGCCGAATGGATGCCAAACTTAACCATACAGGTGATAAACCATACATGGAATTGACTAACAACTTTTCACACTTAACTCCTAAAGCTGTAACTAACAGCAGTTTTAGCCAAAACAAGTAGACAAGAATACATGAAATACAGACAAGTTCACAAGGCAGATTCATGCTTGTATTTTCAGAAACAAAGCTAAAGTAACAGGATTGACCATCATAAGATAGTGAACTATTCCAAAAAAAGAATTTCAAAAGTGAATTGATTCAGAATTAGCCTAAAAGAACTTTAGACACAAGACTTAAACATGAGAATCTAATAGAGTCATAGACAAGAACAAGTAGAGCATAGCCTTCACATGAAAGTTTTAACATGAAAGCTTAGTGAAGACAACATAACAGAAAAGGTTCATGATCGAGCAATCACTTAGTTGAGAGTGAGAAACTTTAACATGCTGAGTGTCAGTTACAATACTTGAAAACTTATAGTAAACAAAAAAAATGTCAACTTCACATCAGTAGGGCAGACAAGCATCAAACCTTATACTATTTGGCAACATATAGGAGAAAATGCTGGTTATGATATTTACTCTAAAGGTCTCAACTAATAATGAGGCACATAGGATTGAGCAAGTAAAAAACACAATAGAGTTACAATTAGTATGGGAACAGGTCATAGCTTAACAGTAGAACTCCAGAAATATAACATATTGGGCATGAATGTCTCAACAGGGATTAGAACACATTCTACGCACGAGTTGGTTATTCATAATAGTATAGGACAAGGCAAGAAACCAAACTCAGAATAAGCAATAGTAATAAGCATTCGAGCACATACATTAGCATGCATGCTTAAGAAGGCAGAATCAAGGTAAAAAATAGACAGGTTGAACTACTAGAAGGCATAGAGCCTCAAGAAGAGCTCCAAATATTTGATGACATGTTGATTCATACAAATTCTTAGAGACATAGATATGCAGAGCAGGAATACAAACGAAAAGAAATGAAATTGCCAGAGTCATAGATACATTACCAGTTACAGAAGAACAAGTAGAAAAACGAACAGTAGAACCCAGGAATCTCACTGTGTCAGAGTTCCCAAGGGTTTCGAATGAACCCCGGGCAGTGCTCACATTGAGAAAGGTTTGAGAATTGAATTCCGGTGGCCTTGGCTATTAGCCGGCCAAAAGATCGAGCCTCATAATAGTATAAGATAAGAAAGAATAGGAGGACAACAATAGTTTTTAGCGATTAAAGTCTGTCCAAAGGGGAAATTAGGGAGGGGTTTATATAGTAGTCGAAATCAAAGGGTTGCGAACACGAAGAAGGCTAGGAGGGGGATGGCTATAAAGCAGAAGGCCTTCGCGAATGCAAGGTGTGGAATGCGAATGTGAAGGTCAGAGTCAGCTGGCATCGCAAATGCGATAGGGAGGTCGCGAACACGAAGAAGAGCGGGCCTGGGCAGATTTGATTTAATGCGGGAGTTGGCTCATTTTCTATCATTTTCACTTTGTTGGGAGATGTTTGGAGATCTTGAATAAGAGAGTTTCATCATCTATCATGAGGTAAGTTATTCCACTCGTTCTAAGTTAAATACATGAGTTATATATGGATTCAAACATGGAAAGTTTTAGAAATTGCGGAATTTTTAAAGAAAACCTAGAATTTGTTATTTTTCAATTTTTGCCCATGAAGTTGGATGTTAAATTAGGAATAAATTATATATTTTAATTTGTGATGTTATGGGTACTATATATCTTCAAGAATTTTCGGAATTCGGGCATGTGGGCCCGAGGTTCACTGTGTTGACTTTTGGAATGAAGTTGAAGATTGTTATAAATTGTTAAATTATAAGCATTGGAGTATATTTTGATTGATTTGCACGTTGTTTGGTTAGTTTTGGATTGATGGGCATCGGTTTGAGTTGTAAGGGAGGCATTGGGGTCGGTTATGGAACTTCAGAGTGAGGTAAGTCTCCTGTCTAATGTCACGACCCAAACCGATGGGCCGTGACGAGTGCCTGAGTCCTATATGTCGAACACCCCTAACCTTACGTCTAAAATATAAACATGAAATATGGACATGTCATGCATAACATCAGTCAATAAACTGTTGTATCATGTGAATAACATACATGAGGATATATATATATATATATATATATATATATATATATGCAGAATACGGTAGGGCGAGCTGATAAGGCTGCTATGAACAACTATATATCAAAATAGAAGCCGACAAGTCCACATACTATCTAACTATACATAACTGTCTACAGACTTCTTATATAGTGTACAACTGTATAAAGGACGGATTGGGCCCCGTCATACCCATATAACAACAATATCGTAGTAAAACCCAATAGTAGCTCCGGATCGAATGGAGCACACCAACTCTCGCTGAGCAAGGATCCTAACAAGGGGAACCGTCAGCCTATCTACCTGCACCTACGGGCATGAAACCCAGGCTCCTAGGCAATAGGGGCGTCAGTACGAATAATGTACCGAGTATGTAAGGCATAAAAATCAGTATATAAAAGACATGAAAGAACTATAGAGTAAAGGACTCAACCTCTAAGTCTGAATAGCTCTATGAATCATGAAACATTTGTAATGTAATGCATATGCATATAAATATCATATCATGCATAGGTATATGCGTACATAATATCATCAAGCCTCTGAGGGCATCCCATCATATCATCTCGGCCTCAGTGGGCGAAATCAACAACGTATACCAACTGATCAGGTGGTGGTGCATATATAACGTCGTAACCTTTCCCCATACCCCATGTATATATAATATACACGTATCTAACGCCATCTTGTCATGGGTCAATTTACATGTATAAATGAATGCAATGCATAAGAAGTAAGTCAATAAGATATCTCGGAATGTCATAAGATCAATATGCCTTCGGTTAATATCACGAAATAAAATTTACCAACTTACGTATTTTTTGAGACCCATGAATAGACGATATAATAATAGGACACATGGGGAATCAAGAAAATAGTCAACCCTAGTACTTCTAAGAATAGAGTCATTTGCAAAAGTAGCGTGATTGCTCGTTTCGTTGTATCATATAGATCGTGCAAAAATGAAAGAAGGGTTAGCCTTAACATACCTTATAGAAATCTGTCCAAAAACAATGCTAAACTCATATCACTGCACCTTAATCCATAACAACGATAGTGAAGCTATTGGCAAGCTACAAATGACTCTCTCATTTATATAACGAAAGTAACTTAATCGATAACAAAACGGGCAATATTTCCCCTGATTTTACTGCTTCCTCAAGCCTACTATAGGCGAGACAACAACACAATATAATCAGTAACTCAAAAACAACCTAACTACAATCTGAGACCTTTAATACAACAAAAAACCCAAATATACCATAACACACCCAATCAACAAGTTATCAATTAGCCTGAAATTGCAACGACGAGCGACCAGGCCACTACCCTACGAAATGTGGTATTTCTCCAAATACTTTATCCTTCCAAACTCCATAAATTAGCAGCACAACATGCCAACATGAGTAGACTATAAAATAGTCCACTACAAGTGGAATAAATCGAACTCACGGCTTCCGATCGCCGTCACGTGAGTTCTATCTATTAGGAAACAAATTTATCAACCTTCCTTGATATTTAAAAGGCCTAAATACAGCAATTAGGTGTTTTCTTAACTAGAGAGGCGGTATAATGATACTTACGTAATAGGGATCGTTCTAATATTATCGCTTCTTGATTTCATATCCGGGATGTTGATCTTTTTTGAAACCCTTGTAGAGAGCTTAAGGATAGGTTTATGGGGTTCTCTGTTCGTGTTCTATGGAAAAATGAAGAGAAATACGACTTGAGACCTATATATATCAAACATTTGAAAAGTCAAAGAGGTGCTAGCTTGGCAGCCTAGCATTGGCCCAACTTCAGATGCTCGTATATTTTTATTCAGACGTTTTATGAATGAACGATTAAAAATTTTGGAAACTACATTCCAAGACCTTCAATTTGGTATATAATATGTCCCAAAAATACCTCATATAACGCACGAAATGTATTGCTCAAAAAGCTTCATAATAAGGCAAATCCTTAGTCGATTTTTCCGCAACTTAAATCCAATTTTCCCCAAACTTTATATTTTATATCCAAACATCATATACAGTCATATTATGAATTTATACTCATTTAAATCATGATTAACAAGTCTCATATTCATTATACGTCATCTTGGGATGCACAAGGTGTAACAATCTTCCCCCCCTAGAAACATTCGTCCTCGAATGTTAAACTTCGAGAGATCTATAGAAATTTTTACAGAGTCTCCTCTGTAACAGTATTACTAACAACCTGTCATACAGAAAACCCAACAATTAAATGCCACATGGGACCACAATCATGAATAACACCAATGGACACACACGACCAATGGCAGTAACTAACATAAGAATACAGTACTATATACGCACCTAAAGGTTGTGATGTCTCAGTCTGATCCTCCTCCGGAAGCAGAAACAAGTGAAGATACCTAGACTTCATGTCTTCTTCAGCTTCCCAAGTCATCTCTTCCACATTCTTGTTTCTCCGAAGTACTTTAACTAAAACTACGTCCTTCGTTCTCAATATCTGAATTTGTCTATCTAGTATAACGCCTTTCATCGGTGATACCTTTAGGAATACCCAATTGTCTACCTGAAACTCCAAGTCATATCGTGGATTATATGCATAGGATATCTGACGACTCTGAGCTGCTAATAGCCTTTCCCGTCTAAGCTTAATCATCTCAACTGCCTGTTGTACCATCTCTGGTCCTACTAACTTAGTTTCCCCAACATCGAACCATCCGATAGGTGACCTACACTTCCGTCCGTAAAGAGCTTCGTATGGAGCCATCTAAATGCTGGAATGATAACTATTATTATATGCGAACTCAACAAGCCCGTAGCATATCCTCAAGTGTCTAAATTGTACGCTCAGCCTGACCGTCTATCTGGGGATGAACTGTTGTACTAAGATTTACCTAAGACCCCAATCCTTTTTGGAAGGACCTTTAGAAATTATCTATAAACTGAGTACCTCTACCTGAGATAATAGATATAGGGACACCATGAAGTCGTACTATCTCCTTAATGTAGGGCCTTGCATAATCCTCTGCTGAATACATTGTCCTAACAGGCAGAAAATGGGCTGATTTTTTAAGTCTATCAACAATCACCCATATAGAATCGAACTTACACTGGGTACGAGGTAAGCCTATGATGAAATCCATATTAATTACTTCCCATTTCCAAGTTGGAATATTTATAGCTTGCAATAATCCACCGGATTTCTAATGCTCAATCTTAACATGCTGACAATTAGGGCACTATGCAACAAACTTTGCTATATCCTTCTTCATTTCGTCCCGCCAGTATATTTCCCTAATATCATGATACATCTTTGTCACTCCTGGATGAACAGAATATCAAGAATAGTGAGTTTCTCCCATAACCTGCTGGTGCAGCCCTGCCACATTAGGAGCACATCCATCTCATGTACTCACAAATGGTGTCTTCTCCTTTTGAGGGTTGTATCACTATAGTGAGCAAGCAGAAGGATCCTCATACTGGAATTCCTTCACTTAAGTTACTAAATAGGATATTGTCGTGTCATGAATAGTAACTCTAGTATCACCTGAGTCTAGTAATTGAACTCCAAGATTAGCTAGTTGATGAATCTCACGGGCTATCTCACTCTTCTCTGGCTGTAAATATGATAGGTTACCCATAGATCTATGGCTGAGGGCGTCGGCTACTACATTCGCCTTCCCTGGATAGTATAAAATATCAGCATCATAGTCTTTTAGTAGCTCCAACCATCACCTCTGACGTACATTCAATTCCTTTTTCTTGGAGATATATTGAAGGCTATTATGATCCGTATAGATATCAACATGTATGCCATATAAATAGTTCCTCCACATCTTTAGTGCATGAATCACCGCGGCTAACTCTAAATCGTGGGTCAGGTAATTCTTCTCGTGCTTTCTTAGTTGTCTAGAAGCATAAGCTACAACCTTACCATGTTGCATCAGTACACAACCCAATTGTAAGGCCCCATAAATGTTTACCAAAAAACTGACATTTTGTGGTGCCGAGGTAAGCTAATGTATTTCAGTTCATCGAGGAGTTGAAGGAAAAAGTTTGCAGAACATGGCAGTTATGCAGTCCACTACGCGACCGCAACACTAGTTTGCGGATAACTGATCGGCCGCGGATTGAAGCAGAAAGATTTGCCAATTTTGAGGAACATTATGCGGCTGTAGAACCGGTATGCAGGACGCAGATCCTATCACAGATCCTGCATGGGGAATTTCAGAAGGATGTTCTACGGTCCATTATGCGACCGCAGATCTACATCGGGGATTTATTTTTCCAATTTTATAACCCGACCCCCATTTCATTTATCTAGCCTGAGGGTTCATTTTTAGGGGATTACCTGACATTTTAGAGAGAGTAGAGAGCTATTCTAGAGAGAGAAAAGGAAGGGACTAAGGATTTCACTACTTTACTTTGATCAGACCTTGGAATTCCATCAAAAGGAACTTGTTAGGTCTTCAAAAAGGTTAGAATTTCTTGCCCCAATTCTTCAATTTTGGGTTTGGGTTGATTATGGGTGATGAGGGTAGATTTATCACATGCATGAACTAATAGAGACTGTGGGGAAGTTGTTGAACCATCTTGAGTGGTTTTGTTCATGAATTAGTTGAGGGAAGGTAGAGTCATTAGTTTAGCGACTACAGAATTTGTCTGCGGGCCGTATACCTGTCGCAAAGTGAAGCAGAAATGCCCGGTTCTGGAATGCCATTATGCGGTCCATATTGCGGACCATATTGCAGACCGTAGAAGCGTTATGCGATCTCATATGCGACCACAGATCTGCATCGGGACTTCATTTTTCCAATTTTATAACCCGACCCCCATTTCATTTATCTAGCCTGAGGATTCATTTTTGGGGGATTACCTGACATTTTATAGAGAGGAGAGAGCTATTCTAGATAGAGAAAAGGAAGGGACTAAGGATTTCACTACTCTACTTTGATCAAACCTTAGAATTCCATCAAAAGGAATTTTCTAGTGCTTCAAAAAGGTTAGAATTTCTTCCTCCAATTCTTCAATTTCAGGTTTGGGTTGATTATGGGTGATGAGGGTAGATTTATCACATGCATGAACTAATATAGACTGTGGGGAAGTTGTTGAACCATCTTGGGTGGTTTTGTTCTTGAATTAGTTGAGGGAAGGTTGGGTCATCAGTGTAGCAGCTCTTGCCATATGAATTCCTCTAATCATGCTTGTAATTCTCACCTCTCTTATAGATTAATATCGTTAGAAGTTTTGGGATGTTATTGTTACACCAAGGAAAGCTATTTCGAGGTATGAAGGCTAAACGCTTCTTCTAGTATCGGAATTATCGAATCCTTGCAAAACTCCATCATGTGTAGTCGAACTTGAAACACTCTTGAGGTGGGATGTTCAGGCTAGTAAATTATTTCCCAGATTGCATAACGTGTCCGAGCCCTCATGTGTTAAAGATTTCTATTGTGACTTAGTTATGTTATACCCCTTTTGGGAAGAAAACCTTGTATGAAGTCGATGTGATCAAACACTTATTTCTTATATGATGAATCTTATGAACTCATATTTATGTTAAGGCCAAAGGTTCTAAAGGGATTGATTCGAAAGGAAATCTTTTGTGCAAACTGTTATCGTTTTGAGATACCAATTGTGGTTACATCTCCACCCGCATATATTGAGGTGAGGCAGCAGGGCCGCTTTGTGTAGAGTTGTGGAATTGTGGTTACACCTCCACTCGCATATATTGAGGTGAGGCAGCATGGATGCTTTGTGTAGAGTTGTGGTATTGTGATTACACCTCCACCCGCATGTATTGGGGTGAGGTGGCAGGGCCGCTTTATGTAAAGGTGGTTGTAGAGGATCCCCGACTTGAAATTTATAAATGTTATTCGAAGTTCTTAATAAATTTGTTTTGACTTTAACGACTATCTAAGCCCTATTATTGTTACCATGATTCATCATATTCATGTTGTATTTCCAAGTCCTTGAATAGTTGTTTTGGTTTTCATACTAGTACTATTCGACATGTACTAACGTCCCTTTGGCCGGGGGCGCTGCATCTTTAATGGATGCAGGTGGTTCCATGGCGGGAGGCATTGACCAGTGATAGCGCTACACTCTCTTCCCGATTGACTTGGTGAGCCCCACTTCATTTCGGGGCCGTGCATCTTTTGTTCCGTGTGTATTATGTTTTAAGGTATAGCCGGAGCCTTGTTGCCGGCAATATCATTGTACTATTTTGTATCTCTTAGAGGCTCCGTAGACATAGTGTGGATTGTGTACTGGTGTTGGGAAAGTCAAGCTAGTAATGTTGTATATGTATCACATGTTCCACTTCAAACTATGAAAGTGTTTGTATTTTGAGACTTAAAAATGGAGTAACTAATAGTAATGGAGTTGGGGTTGTTTATGAAATCATCTTAGTGTTTAATTAAAAGAATATATCTCCTCTTTATTCAAGGATGAGTTGGGTAGAAGGAAATATTACAGGCTTGCTCGGCCAGTTCATCTCGGTTGAGCATCGGTCACACTCCCTGAGGCCGGGGCGTGACACCAATCAAACACCCAAAGCGTCAATAGATAACATAACCATCGTTTCCCACTGGGAGTGTAAGAACCAGTGCTGAAGTTAATTTGTCCTTCAATGCCTGGAAACTCTGCTCACAAGCATCAGTCTACTGAAACTTAGTTGCCTTCTAATTCAACTTTGTCAATGGTGGTGAAAGAGAAGAAAAACCCTCTACAAATCTCCTGTAATAACCTGTCAAACCCAGGAAGGTACGAACCGCTGTCAGTGTCGTGGGTCTAGGCCAAGTCTTCACTAACTCAATCCTCTGTGCATCAACCCAGAGACCTCACCTGAAATAATATGTCCAAGGAAAGCTACAGAATTCAACAAGAATTCACATTTAGAGAATTTTGCGTACAACTTCCTTTCTTGTAGAACTCTAAGCACAATATGAAAATGAACTACATGCTCAACCTCTAAACGGGAGTAAACCAAAATAGCATCTATAAATACAATCACAAACAGATCTAGAAAGTCCATGAATACTGTTGGGGCATTGGTCAAACCGAATGACATAACACAAAACTCAAAGTGCTGTATTTGGTCCTGAATGCTGTCTTTGGAATATCTTTCTTTTTAACCATTACCTGATGGTACCCA